>NC_064647.1:72329109-72636932 GCF_023864345.2 Schistocerca serialis cubense
CTTCCTGGAGCCTAATATGATGGCTGAAAAAGCCAGATGTATTACACATTTCCAGTGAAACTGCCTAATGTGAACATAATAACTGGCATTGCCTTTGAGAATGAGACTCACATTAATAATAAAATTCTGGCGGCGTTCTTATCGCAGTATCCGCAAGCCATATATATCTACACTGGCGCCACCACAACCAGTGATTCTGTCTGAAGCGCTACTGCGTACCATGTTTGCAAAAGTCTGGGCTATTCAAATTACCAACAGAGGCAGTATCGTGATTGCGGCACTTGTTGCGTTGCTAGAAGCACTTCGCTTCCGTTCGCGGCTGCCCACTTCTCTGAATTTCCTACTGCCGGGGAGGAACGTAATGCGTTAGGATAACACCATCCAGTCGTACACGAGAATCACCATAGTTTCACCATACTGGGGCTCTGACGCACTTTCGACTTCTGCGGCGACCCATAACGACGCCATTCGTTGGATTGGCGTTTCAGTTTTGGCTCGCACAATGTGGCCCATGTCTCATCCAGTGTTACGATAAAGCCTCTCCTTCGCGCTCATAGCGTTCCAAGTGCGTCTGAGCAGCATCGTAACGCATCCATTCCTGCATTTCCGTTAGTTCATGCGGAACACATCAAGATGCAATTTTTCGCATGCCCAGGCGTTCCTTCAGGATGCGAAGCACAGTCGTATGCGCTAATCCGGTTTCGTGGGTAAGCTCACGAATCGTATGGTGTCGATCGCTGTCCACTAACGCGGCAACAGCAGGCACTTCTTGTTCAGAGACGCTAGGTCGACCTGCCCGAGCATGTTTCCCACAGTCTGCCGACCTTCGTTGAAGGCTTTTACCCAGCGTGCCACTATTCTGTACGCAATGCCGATTCCCTGCACGCCTCTTGAAGACCTTGATGACACTGTCGCGCTGTACGAACTCTGGCACATTCAGTCTTGATCCAACTCCGTTGTCCCTGTTTCGAGAACAAAGTGACACTGTTACGTTAGACCGCTCGCACACAAGTGACTGTGTTTCCCTCGACTGTGCACACGCCGGCGACGTGGGACGGGCGAGTCCATTAGCTGGACGTAAGGTAGATATGTCAACAACGTGTGCTATCAGCGACAATGCTAGAATCCACTGCATGGTGTCTCCACAGAAGTGTTGCCATCATTTAAGTTCCATCCCTCGTAAAAGGATAAATTACCCTTCCATGTTGCACAGTGGTGATAAAGGGTCGATATAAACCAGTAAATCGCTTCACTGACAAAGAAGGAAAAGTAAAGGTTTCTTTATTTACGCTTTCTTTTCGTATTACTGTGGCATACAACACACTTTGGCCTGAAGCCCAGCCATGAATGTAAAATTGCAGTCTGTTCTCACAATGTTATCACATGTTATTCGCAACACAGATTTAGTTGCACTGGCAAATGGAATAAGGGGCCAGTTAAATAGAGTCGTACCCATCCAGTGAAGACCATAACTACATTTATTAGCAATATTTTTCTTTGCCTGACAGCTACTCACAGATACTGACACCCTTGTCACAGGACCTGCAGACTTTCAGATCAATTCCTAGTTTCTCGCAATGCTTCAGGTAAAGCTTTCTACATAGCTTGCTTGCTATTAACAGTCACCTCAGGGACTGAAAGTGTATGTAGTAGAGGTAACAGGTATAAATACGAGATGATACTGCCCTAAATTTATGTTTTACAGTAAAGTACGACCTATACAGGACGACTGAATGTAGAAGAAGAAATTTTAACTTGCAGTTGTAGATGGACTGATCTTCTGCTGATGATTTTTTGGATGACGGTTACACAACAACACGAGGGACTACACAAGTACAGGGACTAAGGTAAATAATCTGCAAACCTGGACTGCATGTGCATGAGTAGTTAAATTCGGAAGTGAGAAACTGAATGAGTGACAGGTAAGGGAACAACATGTGTAGTGGATGGAATGGTTCAAATGGCTCTGAGCACTATGGGACTTAACAGCTATGGTCATCAGTCCCCTAGAACTTAGAACTACTTAAACCTAACTAACTTAAAGACATCACACAACACCCCGTCATCACGAGGCAGAGAAAATCCCTGACCCCGCCGGGAATCGAACCCGGGAACCCGGGCGTGGGAAGCGAGAACGCTACCGCACGACGTGTAGTGGATGGACAGTGACTCAGTTGCTAGTATGCAGGGCAGTGACTAGCAGCCAAGTATTTAGAATAACTGAGCTCGAGAACTGTAACTTGTGTAAAGTTAACCCATGACTGGTTTCATGTAAAAATAGTAGAGTCGGATTTGTCTTGTAACCTGTAAGTGTATTTACTACGCTAAGGAGGTTATTGGTTTACTTCTGTGTGGATACCTGGTGCAGTAATATAACAAACTTGTCAGAATAAGGGAGGGGGAGGATGTGCCGATACCTTTTACTAAGTTTATGGTCAATCCGGAAAAACAGAAACAAGAAGAGAGAGAAATTAGAAAAAACGAAAGGGAAGGAGACTTAACCTGATTCTTCAATTGTATGAGAGAGAAATATCAAAGCTGAACAATGATTAGAGCATCTTCCTTCTAGTCTAATAGTCGGTTTGGTTCAATATTAAATACGGTAGAGGCGCAAGTGACAACTCTGGATGCTTCTGTCGCCTAGTTTATAGCAAAAGAGTAACAGAACTGTGATGAATTTCGCAAATTGCGAACTCTGTCCAAAGTGTTCGAGAAGGAGCCAGCATTATTGAAAAATGAGAGTCACTATCTCCAGCATGGTTTAGCATCATTTAACAAGAAGGTAGTCACAGACAGACGTTCAGATGAGGGATGTAGAAAGGCTGAGAGAGAGAATGACATGTAGGTCGATAGGTTAAACTGTTGTTAAATTAACAGAAATAGCAAAAAGGCAACAAAAGATATCAACTAGTTTTCACTATGCCCCACCACAATATAAGGTACAAGACGGCAGTAGTGAATTTGTGGGCCTTGGAAAGCGTATACAAGGGAATACACCAGTAACAAATGGTTCAAATGGCTCTAAGCACTATGGGACTTAACATCTGAGGTCATCAGTCCCCTACACTTAGAACTACTTAAACCTAACTAACCTAAGGACATCACACACGTCCATGCCCCAGACAGGATTCGAACTTGCGACCGTAGCAGCAGCGCGGTTCCGGACTGAAGCACCTAGAACCGCTCTGCCACAGAGGACGGCACAGAAGTTACATCTAGCAGACTCTTTAAGAGTATAGACCAGGGTGAGGTACATCAAGAAGAATGTGGCAACTCGAAAGAAGTGTTAATGTTTGGTACGGTTAAAGGAATGTACAAAAATTTCTCATATTTAATTCATAGGGGGAAACACATTCAGTATTATTTTTAACATCTTTCCAAGATGGTTAGAGAAATATACGTTTCGCAACTAACCACATGCACTTTAGTGGAGTTTACTGAATTTAGAACAGTTTGAATAATATAGTCTATTTGAAATGGATTTGAAAGTAGAGTTTTGCTCGCCAGGTATCTAGACGTTAACAAACAAAGTTGTTGAAATAAATATACTCCTCAATAGTGAATGGAAAGATATTTCAGTGTTACGTTTTTGTGAGCATTGGTTACAAAATGAGTATTTTCAGTACTTAAAAATATTACATTTTAGCCTTGCAAACTGCTTTTGTAGTATGGAATCAGAACATGGAGGAACTTGTATATATGTAAAAGAAAATGTAGATTATAAGAGTATAACTTCTGTTTGCAAACTTGGTTGTGAAAGAGACTTTGAAATCTCAGCTGTTGAGTGTCTGAAAACACTTATTTTATGTGGGTATAGATCTCCTGTTAGCAACATAAGTGTTTTTCTCAAAAAATTGGACCTTGCATTAGGCAAACGTAAGACAACTGGGAAAACCGTGGTACTATGTGGTGATTTTAATATTGACTTTCTGAGCTATAGCCCTCCAGGGAAATGTTTTTAAATATTATAAAAGCCTACAATCTTTGTCTTACTGTTAGCTCTCCAACACATGTAACTAAAACTAGTGTCACTCTCCTTGATCAGGTATGTGTAAACGTGGACAAGTGTACATCAGAAAACTTTGATACCGGCTATAGTGACCACCTGTCGCAATTACTGACCATACCTGTAAATCAAATTTCGACCAGTATAGAAAATGTAATCCATAAAAAGATTTATAGCGGGTAAAATATTGAATACTTCCAGTACCTAATCAGTGAACAATCTTGGAGAGAAGTATATGATACCTCTAATACTAACGAAAAGATGGAACATTTTTTGAACATTTTCAAGCATAATTTTGACATAGCTTTTCCACAGAGGAAGATTATTTCCAAAAGCACAGATAGATTCAAAAACTGGATTACACCAGGCGTCAGAGTATCTTGTCAAAGGAAGTAGGAACTTTTTCTGCAGTCAAAAACTCACAGCAGTCCAGAATTTATTAATTATTTCAAAAAATACAAGCTAGTTTTGAAACGTGTCATAAAGGAGGCAAAAATTAAGGAAAATGACAAATATATTATGAAGTCATCCAATAAAACTAAGTCCATGTGGAAAGCAGTGCAGGATCTTACGGGGAAGAAGACAACTCATAAAAATATTGTGATATCACATGATGGCAAGAATGTCACTGACCCTAGGGAAGTTGCAAACAGTTTCAATTCTTACTATGCAACTGTTGCTGGGAAATTAGTGAAGGAAAAATTTTGAAATCCACCTAATACAACATGGAAAGAACTTTCATATATCGAAATAAATAATATATCCATGTTCCTCAGTCCAGTAAGCCCAACAGAGCTCCTAAATACCATTAATTCACTGAAGAGTAAGTATTCAACTGGTATTGATGATATTACAGATTATATTATAAAAATAACAGCAAGACAAATACTTTCACCTTTATTGGAAATATACAATTCATCCTTATCATGTGGTGTCTTCCCTCAGCAACTGAAAATGGCAAAAGTAATACCCCTATATAAGAAAGGTGATCATCAATGTATGGGCAACTATAGGCCTGTTTCTCTATTGTCAGGGTTTTCGAAAATTATTGAAAAAGTGTTCCTCTCAAAACTAATTACATACTTTCACAAGAATAATATAATAAATACATGGCTTCAGACCACAGAGACCAATTGAAACTGCCACTTTCAATCTGGTAAACCATGTCTTAAATGCAGTGGACAACCACAGAAACATCTCAGGTTTATTCTTGGACCTAACAAAAGCTTTTGATGTGATTGATCATTCTATACTCCTGAGGAAGCTCGAATGGTATGGTGTAGGAGATGTGCTAAATCAGTGGATTAAATCTTATTTGGAATATCGCTCTCAGGTAACTGAAATTAAGTACACAGAAGGAAATGAACTCCAGGTACACCTTTCAAAACCATGTGGACTAAGTCATGGTGTTCCACAGGGCTGATTTTAGGTCCCTTTCTTTTTTTGATCTACATTAATGATTTCCCATCACACGTTAGGGATTCTGAACCAGTACTGTTTGCAGATGACACCAGTCTATTAATTGAAGGGAATAATGAAGAAAATCTTACTGCATCTGCCAAAGATATTACAAAAGAAGTGTCTGAATGGTTTACCAGAAACAGGCTAATAGTTAATCCCCAAAAAACGGTACTCATGGATTTCCACACTGATCAAAATAAAAATCCGGCACAACCTGTAATATGTATAGATAATCAAAACATTAGTGCTGTCAATGGAACTAAATTTCTTGGGATTCTTATCCCGGAAAATCTTAAATGGAACATTCATATCACAGCCCTAAATTCAAAACTAGCAAAAATGAGCTATGTGGTAAGAATTCTCTGCAACAGTACTAGTGCAGAAACAGTTAGGGCTGTATACTTTGCTCGTGTACATTCAATACTGAAGTGCAGTATCATTTTGTGGGGAAATGTACATCAGGCCACAACAGTTGCAGGAAACAAAAGGCAATTATAAGAATAATGAAACAAGTGAGCAGCAGAAAATCATGCAGACCTTTCTTTAAAGATCTAAAGATCCTACCCCTTCCCTGCATTTATATACTGGAAGTAGTCACGCATGTCAAAAAAAGCATACTGAGAAAAGAAAACCTTTTTCCTCAAAACGAAAGTGTCCATGATTACAGTACCAGGTCAGCCAGTGACACACATGTTAATCATTGTAACACCATATTATGCCAAAAAGGCGTATATCATGCAGGAACAAAACTTTACAACAGATTACCAAGACATATAAAATCTCTTATTGAACTACAAAGCTTTAAAAATTCTGTGACATCCTACGTTCGGGAAAACTGCTACTATTCAATCTCACAGTATCTTATGCAAGAAAAAATGTAATTTGTATCTTTAATTGTAGAAATAAGTTATAAATATACAATATTTCAAAAATTTTTAATTATTAACTGTATAGATCCAATTTGTTATAAAAATTTATAAAATGTACACTCCTGGAAATGGAAAAAAGAACACATTGACACCGGTGTGTCAGACCCACCATACTTGCTCCGGACACTGCAAGAGGGCTGTACAAGCAATGATCACACGCACGGCACAGCGGACACACCAGGAACCGCGGTGTTGGCCGTCGAATGGCGCTAGCTGCGCAGCATTTGTGCACCGCCGCCGTTAGTGTCAGCCAGTTTGCCGTGGCATACGGAGCTCCATCGCAGTATTTAACACAGGTAGCATGCCGCGACAGCGTGGACGTGAACCGTATGTGCAGTTGACGGACTTTGAGCGAGGGCGTATAGTGGGCATGCGGGAGGCCGGGTGGACGTACCGCCGAATTGCTCAACACGTGGGGCGTGAGGTCTCCACAGTACATCGATGTTGTCGCCAGTGGTCGGCGGAAGGTGCACGTGCCCGTCGACCTGGGACCGGACCGCAGCGACGCACGGATGCACGCCAAGACCGTAGGATCCTACGCAGTGCCGTAGGGGACCGCACCGCCACTTCCCAGCAAATTAGGGACACTGTTGCTCCTGGGGTATCGGCGAGGACCATTCGCAACCGTCTCCATGAAGCTGGGCTACGGTCCCGCACACCGTTAGGCCGTCTTCCGCTCACGCCCCAACATCGTGCAGCCCGCCTCCAGTGGTGTCGCGACAGGCGTGAATGGAGAGACGAATGGAGACGTGTCGTCTTCAGCGATGAGAGTCGCTTCTGCCTTGGTGCCAATGATGGTCGTATGCGTGTTTGGCGCCGTGCAGGTGAGCGCCACAATCAGGACTGCATACGACCGAGGCACACAGGGCCAACACCTGGCATCATGGTGTGGGGAACGATCTCCTACACTGGCCGTACACCACTGGTGATCGTCGAGGGGACACTGAATAGTGCACGGTACATCCAAACCGTCATCGAACCCATCGTTCTACCATTCCTAGACCGGCAAGGGAACTTGCTGTTCCAACAGGACAATGCACGTCCGCATGTATCCCGTGCCACCCAACGTGCTCTAGAAGGTGTAAGTCAACTACCCTGGCCAGCAAGATCTCCGGATCTGTCCCCCATTGAACATGTTTGGGACTGGATGAAGCGTCGTCTCACGCGGTCTGCACGTCCAGCACGAACGCTGGTCCAACTGAGGCGCCAGGTGGAAATGGCATGGCAAGCCGTTCCACAGGACTACATCCAGCATCTCTTCGATCGTCTCCATGGGAGAATAGCAGCCTGCATTGCTGCGAAAGGTGGATATACACTGTACTAGTGCCGACATTGTGCATGCTCTGTTGCCTGTGTCTATGTGCCTGTGGTTCTGTCAGTGTGATCATGTGATGTATCTGACCCCAGGAATGTGTCAATAAAGTTTCCCCTTCCTGGGACAATGAATTCACGGTGTTCTTATTTCAATTTCCAGGAGTGTATATTTGACATTTGAAAATCCAATAGCTAAAAAGGTTTTCTGTCCAATATCCTGTGTACAATATATGTACTTAAACAGAGATTTATATGGACAAATAAATAAATAAAAAGAAGAAACTGCAGTTACAGTTGTTGGGCCCATAGTTTAAACCGATTCTTGGGGAGGATACTGGAATCTGTGGAGCAGTATGCTGCCCAATCATGAATTTGTGACAATGATGTACCTGAAGCACATTTAATGGAAGTATTAATTAACTGATTACCTGACGCATCTGGAGAGAAGCTTGTTGGGAGAACGTGGAAAAATAAACAAGCTTTATTAGAACTCTTGGATCAGTGAGATTTCCTAACATGTCGGACGAGAGCTGTGATAATCAATGTTGATTGGGCATTGGAGGAAGAAGATTATTTAGACCTGCTGAAAAAAGATGTCAAGCGAATAGTGTGCACTACAGAAAAACTGTACGCTATTCTTAAGCATAGTGCTAAAAATACACTAGGAAAGTGATAGATACCTATGGGTATTTTCTTTAAATAATAATAGTACTAGTAGTAATAATAATAACAGTAGAACAATTCTCTCGGGAGGAGACAATATTGGAGACGGAAAGGAAGTAACAAAAGGTGTTGGATGTCGCGACAGGAAAGAGAACAGGAACGGCTACTCGGGCCAGCAACCACCGAACAGGCAAATATAACTGAAACAGAATCTCAGGAGAAAAGGGTTTTACAGTCTGCTTTTATCCGTTACCAAGAAGGGAAATATGTACGAGAAGTCTTAATAGAGGAGGTGGAAATAAAAAAAATAAATAACGAGTTTTCTTGTCCTACACTAGACGGGCGGACACAGACCTCTCATCATCTCGTTCCTAAACAAAGCCAATCAGCTGAGTATTGTGTTATCAGGAAGTTACAGTAGGGACTTGATTGGAGCGTAACAGAGTGAAGATTTCATGGATATTATTTGGTTAACTTTCAGACCAGTTTTCGATTTAGTATCACACTGAACAAAGAACATGCCTCACAACATCCATTAAAAAAGCCACACGATTAACACCAAATAGATGGAAAGAACACATCCTACTACCCACAACGGTCGAACACACGTTTCAGATATGGACAAGAAGACTGAGATGTGATAGTGAGTTGCATTTCACACAACTGGAGGCCACGACGTTCGGATAACGGATTTACTTGAGACGTTGTACATTCTAAACAGTCCATTACGACAACGTAATGCGCAAGTAGTAAGGCGTAGTACTAAGACGATTTCGAGAAAATCGCACGCGAAGCTTTACGCGTCGATGATGTACTGTTGCGTTGTGACCCTGACCACGAACTGCCGGCGGTCATCTTGTTAGCGTTCAAGCTCCGTACTCGGTAGATCGCCGGAACGAGACCCATTGCTCTTCCATTTCTTTAAATTTATATGTTTTTAAAAGCCAGTCATTATTTTGCACATATTACATTTGAAAGGTAATACGATGAGAATACACGTGTGTTTGCATGACCCTTTTTGAATTTCCAATGTTATTTCACTGTTTACTAATTTTTGTCATTACAAGTTAAAAAACTTTATCCAGCGCCTTCAGACTTGTTCATATTTTATTGGCAACGAACGAGAAATTGCTTCTCGTGAAGATGCTCTCAAAATATATTCTGTCGTACATCATCACTATTCGACACCAATATTTACAAAACTGTTGCGTTACTCGTGGTCTGTATCCAAATTGTCGGAAGAAAGAGAAATTTTTCAAAATGTCAGCTAGTTTTGTTTTTTCTCAGAAACTCTGAAGAGTCCTCTTGAACGCGGGAAGACTGCATTCGTTCCACTTGCATTGTATGGAACTGGGGACCTAGAAACGACGGAGAGGCTTCGTCCCCGCCATAGCCATCAGTGGTTGACAACAGGCTACGGCAGTCCACCCACCCCACCACCGCTCCACACCGAACACAGGGTTATTGTTCGGTTTGCCCCCCCCCCCCCCCCCCCCCAGTGGACCCCCGGGAACGTCTCACACCAGACGAGTGTGACCCCAAATGTTTGCGTGGTAATTATGGTGTAAGCGTATGTGGAGAAAGTGTTTGCGCAGCAACCGCCGACATAGTGTAACTGACGCGGAATAAGGGAAACCAGCCCGCATTCGCCGAGGCACATGGAAAACCGCCTTAGAAACCATCCACAGACTGGCCGGCACACCGGACCTCGACACTAATCCGCCAGGCGGATTCGTGCCGGGGACCGGCACGTCTTCCCTCCTGGAAAGCAGTGCGTGAGACCGAACGGCTAACCGGGCAGGTTTCATTCCACTTAGTAGATGCCTCTTTAAATTATATTTTCCGTGTCTGTATGAAAAATATCGTCCCGCAACTTGTTATGGCGAAAGTACGTCCGGCGATTAATCGTACATTACCCTCATTTTCTGGCATACTATAACTCAATGTATACTGAATAAAGTTATTAACACTTTATTTATCGATGTTTGCTATCCAAGGCTGTCTCTTCTTAAAACCTGTGTGTGCAAATCGAAACGTCCAGGTACAAAGCAGTTATCAGTATCTTACCCGACTGCAGGTATAAAGGATTTCGGAAATCACAACAAGCATGCATTTTTAGGAAAATTTTATGCGTTTGGTCCTTTAGTTGTCGATAATTATAAACGTAGCATTTGTTGTGATAATAAAAATTGGCGAACAACCATATAACACCGGAAGTTCAATACAAGTTCATATGAATGGTTCAAATAGCTCTAAGCACTATGGGACTTAATATCTGAGGTCATCAGTCCCCTAGACTTAGACCTACTTAAACCTAACTAACCTAAGGACATCACACACATCCATGCCCAAGGCAGGATGCGAACCTGCGACCGTAGCAGCAGCGCGGTTCTGAACTGAAGCGCCTAGAACTGCTTCTCCACAGGGACCGGCACATATATATACACATGTCTTTTCAGCATATTACCTTTCAGACGTAAAATGCTTAAAAAAATATATTAGTGTTGGAGAAAATATTCGTAAATTAAAAAGATAAAAGAAACATGAGCGGGACTCGACCCAGCGATCCACCGATTACGGAATCCGAATGCTGATCACATACCCGCCACCAGCTCAGTCTCGGGGGTCGCAATGCACCGGTACATCATAGACGCGTGAAACTTTTCTTGCGATTGTCTCTAATTCGCCTAAGTAGTACCCCTTACAACTTGCACATTATGTAGTCCTAATATATAAAAAAAGTACAAAGTTTGCAAAAAATCCGTGATCCAAACCCCGTGTCTTCCCCTTGTTAGCTATGCGGCATTCTTTGGGTATATAACTATTGTCATCTGGGGCGGTGGCAAGAGGGGGAGGGGGGATCTATGGGAGTCAATCTTTTTTTGTAATTATGTAGCAATATAGGTTGCAATGTATTTCAAACACATTTTAACAAAAGAATAAGAGCGGCAGCCGGCCGCTGTGGCCGAGAGGTTCTAGGCGCTTCGGTCCGGAACCGTGTAACTGCTACGGTCGCAGGTTCGAATCCTGCCTTGGGCATGGCTGTGTGTGACGTCCGTAGATTAGTTAGGTTTAATTAGTTCTAAGTCTAGGGGACTGATGACCTCAGATGTTAAGTCCCATAGTGCTTAGAGCCAGTTGAACCATTTTACCCATTCTACAATATATATTCACTGGTTTCTCGTCTTCAGCAAGTAAAAACAGAATAACAGAACATTGTTCAACTAATGCGGACGTTTGAAGCAGACTCGCCACATTGAAATGTATTTTTGAGGATATAAACAAAACACTGTTGATACATCAGCTGATCAGGGCTCATCCCAGTGATGCCAGCTTAAAGCCATATAAGTACCAGATTTGCCCTACTAACGGTTTTTTCCACAGACCAATCAGGTTTAAGTAGTTTTAAGTTCTAGGGGACTGACGACCTCAGATGTTAAGCCCCATAGTGTTCAGAGCCATTTGAACCATTAAGAGCGGCAAATAGCTTACTATCTAAGCCAATAAATATCATTTAACTTTAAATGGGCATCTTATTATTTATTGTATACATTGTGTGTATATTAATGTACGAGTACCACTTACAATAATCATGAAAGCTAAATATGCCAGCTATGCCTACCAACATTTAAATTACTGACCCCAGACAAGAACTTCGAAATCGCCGGATATCTGGGTCAAATCGTATTACGAGGGTAAACCTATTTTTTTGTAAGAACAGAACTCTGTCTGTGTGGCAGTTGGTCATACTGTTATGAAGAGTGCTTCACGCGCTGTGTGTAAATATGCGCACGCAGCGCTGAGGCGCTCAGTCTTGGCTTGGCAGCCGTTGAGAATGGAGCTCCCGTTGTATATCACCGCCAAGTGCGAAATGCGCGCAGTTATTCGGTTTTTGAACGCAAAGGGCACTGCGCCGATTGAAATCCATCGCTAACTGACGGAAGTGTATGTTGAATCGTGCACTGATGTCAAAAATGTTCGTAAGTGGTGTAGAGAGTTTGCAGTCTGCCGGTAAAGTCATGACAACCGTTTTTTGGGATCGGAAAGGGGTATTGTTGGTCGACTTTATGTCTACTGGCCCCAAAATTAACGCTGACAGGTACTGTGAGACTCTGAAGAAATTCAAACAGGCAATTCAGAACCGGAGAAGAGGAATGTTGAGCAAGGGCGCACATATATTTGCCATGACAACGCTCGCCCATACATCGCTCGGCAAACCTTTGCTCTCCTGCAACAATTCCATTGGAACATAATCACCCACCCACCCTATAGTCCTGACTTGGCGCCCAGTGACTATCACCTGTTAAAAGAACATTTGGCCGGAAAGCGATTCAGCTCCGACGACGAGATGAAAGAAGAGGTTCATAACATCATGGCGGCGAGCTGGTATGACATGTGCATACAAAAACTGCCACAGCGTCTACAAAAATACATCGACAGAAATGGTAATTATGTCGAAAACTAGCTAAATGTTCAAGCTGCAAACTGATGTAAACCATTGCAGAAATAAACAGGTCTATGTACTTATAAAAATTAGGTGACCTTACTTTTGTAATTACCCTCGTATTTTCTCTGGCACACACGTTCTGTAGACACGATTTTATCCTGAACTCCAAAACAGTTACCAAAACTACTTTAAGCAACACAAAATTTTCCCAGTTTGTCGGTGGAGGACCACAACTTTCCTTTTGTTAAACGATATTTCATTCCCCCAAACCCCTCCCCCCGTAACCCCCTCTTGGCCGACTTCTAGAATCGTCCGTGATTGGCTCACTACTAGGATACAGAAGCAAGCGAAACATAGTGCACTCCACAAACAAGAGTTACGAAAAGCTTTAATCGGCTCACAACACAGCCAACTGACGTAAAGATTCACGGTCCCTTGCAGATAGGTAGTGGAATGAATTCAAACATTAAATCGGAAGATGACTAAAACGCAGAGAGCAAAAACTTCCGCCACATTTTAAACAGTGAGTGAAAGCGGTTTGGAAACATTTAATGGTATTACAGCACGAATAAACTGACCTACAGTCATGTGATTCAGTGCCGAGGAAAGTGGCACGAATTCTCTCAATTAAATCGGACATTTATAGGACTGCCACATTCAAAACTCCTATAGCTCATGAAGGAAACGATCAGCCTCATTAAAAGATTTACATAGCACTCAGAAATATAATACACATAGGAGACATACCCGCTTCTCCCTCCAGACCAATGTACATAATTACCTCTGTGTCCAACCGATGTGTCGCCAAAATACGCGTGGGAGGAAGAGGACTGTTTGAGAAAACAAGTAGGAGAAAGAGTAGTGTTATGTGTTCACAAGAAAAATTATAACATGGGAAGACAAATTGGGAAATTGAGTTGAAGGAAATTTGAGATCCCATTGCACCAGTCATTGAACACCCAATGTTGGGATAACAATGAGGACCGTACAGTGTGTGCGATTTAAAAAGGTACGTGGCTGATTCGCGCCACGGTGGAGAGCAGTTGTACACAGCACTACGAACTGAAAGTAGTGCTAGCCCGCAACAGCAAAAAAGGAGTCGAGAAGTAAATTTTGAGTCTCAGGAACGAGAAGTTTGGTTGGGATTAGGGTAGTTGTGCAATGAATATAGAACAATGTTAGGGATTCTTATGGACAGTATGACCGGTCGAAAGGAAATTGTAGCCTATTACTGAAAGTGTCGTCACAGTAGTCTGTTTCGTCTCAATATATTGTCGCAGTGGCTGTATTGTAAAGAATATGTATAAAATGTGTGTTTGATGTTATTATTATATGTTACTTTTACGCATCCTTTCGAACCATATGTTATACTGTACCAGTGCTGATGCGAGGCTGAATTCAAACGTGAGCTTCAAAGAAACCTTTTACAGTGTGCAGGCAGCATGAACGGTTCGAGTGTCAAATATTACTTTGATGGCATTCGGACATGCGAAGAGGAGTCGAAGGCCATCTAAAAATTGAATTAATTGTTAAAAGTAATGGTATCGCTCTACACTTGTCTAGTAAATGGTTGCTAAATGGTTTTACAAAGGGTTACATTAGCAGTGGTTAAAATAATTTTGGAGAAGACTCAACTCAGAAGAACTGAACTGGTTATTCTCAGTACCAGGTGACATGTGTATAGTTATTACTAGCTCTGTTGGCACTAATCTCAGCAAAACAGTAGCACTTGCTGAGTGGAGTTTGTTGTATTGGCTGCTGTGGGAATCTGCAAGGAAGGAGAGACGTTGCAATAGCCGGACAGGAATCCAATCATCTGTACAAAACACTCTGCAAGAATAACAGACACTTTATTTCTATAAATAAATGAAAAACAGCTTGCTCCATTACACACTATTACTACTCGCAGAACGCAGGTTACGTATCGTGTTCCTATTACTAACAAGGGAACCTCCTCATCGCACCCCCCTCAGATTTAGTTATAAGTTGGTACAGTGGATAGACCTTGAAAAACTGAACACAGATCAATCGAGAAAACAGGAAGAAGTTGTGTGGAACTATGAAAAAGTAAGCAAAATATACAAACTGAGTAGTCCATGCCCAAGATGGGCATCAGCAAGGATAATCTGAACTGAGGAGCGCCGTGTTCCCGTGGTTAGCGTGAGCAGCTGCGGAACGAGAGGTCCTTGGTTCAAGTCTCCCCTCAAGTGAAAAATTTTTCTTTATTTTCGCAAAGTTACGATCTGTTCATTCGTTCATTGACGTCTCTGTTCACTGTACTAAGTTTAGTGACTGTGTTTTGCGACCGCATCGCAAAACCTTGCGACTAGTAGACGAAAGGACGTGCCTCTCCAATGGGAACCGAAAACATTTGATCGCAAGGTCATAGGTCAACCGATTCCTCCCACAGGAAAACACGTCTGATATTCTGATATATTCTATACGACACTGGTGAGGGCATGTGCGTCACATGACAGGAATATGTTGTCGGCCCACCTAACTTGTACACTTGGCGAATGGGTAAAAAGATTCTTCTACATTGCCCGATTTAGGTTTTCTTGTGGATGTGATAATCACTCCCAAAAAAGTGATGAAACCATAAGAGTTTGTCACATAAACTGCAACAAATGAATGCAACAGCTCCACAGTCGCACACTTGTTCCTGTGCTCTGTCAAAACATATGTTTTTAACGTTTTCAAATTTTTCCGTGTGTAGACCGTCAGATTCTGCATATGTCCAAGCAAATCTGAACATGTCCTGGAATTTTGGAGAGCGAACTTGATTATGTGTGAGTGCCTGAACTTTGATAATTGTCTGAAAATAAAAAATAAAAATTTACGCTCGAAGGAAGACTTGAACCAAGGACCTCCCGTACCGCAGTTGCTCACGCTAACCACGGGACCACGGCGCTGCCGAGCTTAGATCATCCTTGTTGTTGCCTATCTTCGCATGGACTACTCATTTTTGTATATTTTGCTTATTTTTTCATAGTTCCACACAACTTCTTCCTGTTTTCTCGATTGATCTGTGTTCAGTTTTTCAAGGCCTATCCACTGTGCCAACTTATAACTAAATCTGAGGGGGGTGCGATGGAGAGGTTCCCTTGTAAGTACTGATGCTATCGAAGTCTGCGACAGAACTGGGCCGACCACCGATGGGAAGCTAATTAAATCAGGGCTGACAGGGGGCGCTGAACTCTGTCTTCCTAGAGATATGGTGCTGCTCGCTCTTAGTGGTACTGGCTAAAAAAAATGGCTCTGAGCACTATGAGACTTAACAGCTGAGGTCATTAGTTCCCTAGAACTTAGAACTACTTAAACCTAACTAACCTAAAGACATCACACACATCCGTGTCCGAGGCAGGATTCGAACCTGCGACCGTAGCGGCCGTGCGGTTCCAGACTGTAGCGCCTAGAACCGCTCAGCCACCCCGGCCGGCTTTGTGGTACCGATTAACTCTATATAGTTGGAGGACTGATGCTGTTTCCCCTAGTGAATTCTTAGTAAACGGTTAAAGAGTTGAACGTTTAACGTAAGGAAAGATATCTGGCTATTTGATAGTGAGGAGTGGGTTAAATATTTATTCGAAGCGAGTGTTATGTCGTGTAGACAGTACGGAGACCAGATTGTAGTCAATAAGTCGTGATTGTAAACGGATCTGATCTCACTGGTTCTCTAAAATCGAATTAGTCTCCCAGTCCGCAAATTCATTTATGACTGAGTGTTGCTATAATCATTTGGGATAGGAATTTGGTTCACATTGATAGAATCGAGTGATCGACGTGGAGAGTTATAGAATTATGCACTCGTCGAGAGAATAGTGTGTTGCGTCATTGTTGTAAAAAAGCTGACTGGTTTTTGCTTTGCGGAATAGAAACCTATCTAGCGACGATTGGTATTTTGTTGGCACTAACGAATTTTGGGACATGATGATTGGTCGTACAATATTAAAATCGTTGACTTATCGACAAGATCTTACTTTAAAAGTCGATTAATAATCAGCTGGAATCTTTTACTTATCACCTTCAAGGCTTTTTCTGTGTGACAGGTGGCCTTTAAAGTAGGAAAAGATAGGTAGTTATTAGCCAACACTGGAAGAGATTTAATTTTGTTCTTATTATTAAGTGTATGGGACAAAATGGTTGTGGCAAGCATTATTTTTTTATTTCCAGTGTCGAATAGCATTCTTTCGGGTTAGCATTACTTTCAATCGTTCATTACCGTACACAGAATTCAAATAAAGCAAAGGTGTGTTAAAATGAAATAAAATACCGACTCTTAATTTCAAAGAAAACTGATGATGATGTTTTGTTTGTGGAGCGCACAACTGCGCGGTCATCAGCGCGCGTACGAAGTCCCAAGTTTTTCACAGTCCTATGTAGCCATTGTCACGAATGATGACGAAGACAACACAAACACCTAGTCCCCGGGTAGAGAAAATCCCCAAGCTGACCGGGAATCGAACCCGAGATCCAGAGGCAGCAACGCTAGCCCCTAGACCACGAGCTGCGGATAAAGAGAAATGAAAATATCCCCACTACAAGAAGTACACTAAAAGACCTTTTTTCTTCCTGATGAAATAAAGGGAATTATACAAAATAAAATAAGATTCATTACAAGGAATAGTATTGGACATTACCGGACAGATATTTTCTTCGATGCTAATACTTGAGTTTGCAAAGTTCAAAGATTTAGCACTTTAACATCATGTTTGAGATACTGTCTGAAAATAATTACTACTGAAGTCCAGAAACTTTCAAAACAGTTCGTTTAGTTTAAAGGCAGGAGATGTGAAGACTATAATTCTGGATTATTTATTTGAAGTCTAAATAGATATGTAGCAAGGACATTAATTTTTTTACGTGAAAAAACAAAACCAATCTGCGGCGATGGAATATTATATCGCAGACTGAACAACCAGTTACATCTCTGGATACTAATTTGACGCCAGATATAATATATTAAATTTAGGCTTCCTTAACAAACCAGTATCGTTAAGTAACAAGTTATCAGTTAAGTCGTTTTACGTCATTTTAAGTCAGAAAACGATGATACAAATTGATCAACGGCGCACGTAGACGCATTTTGTCATCTTAATTATTTTTGAAGGTTTATTTATCAAAAGAATGAGTATGATAAGGAAATTCGTTGAAATTCATTACATTTGCTAGATAACTGCAGATACCTACTGTGAGGTTTTCGTTGTGATAATAACGACAGTGTGGTGCACGCAACCTTGTTCATTATGTGCCGAGAATTCATTTTTATTAGTGATCATCATAAAGGTATATTACGTGCGTAAAATCACAAAAAGTAAGTAGCGTATACATCGACGTGCACGCTTTAACCGTAATATTAGGATCGATTCCAAACTTACGATTTTATGCCTACAAAGAAACTGTGCAAGAACTAATCATAGCGTGTAGGCTTTCACGGCCGGCGTCTTTAGTAATTAAAACTTCCGGGCTAAAAGGCCGTGGTCCAATAGTAGAAATACTTCTCCCTGACGTTTAGTTGCCAGCTGCGGGCAACATCATCTGAGATGAATCTACAACTTGTAGAGTTGTAGACTCACCTCAGATGATGATGTCCGCAGCTGGCAACGAAACGTCGAAGTATTTCTACTATTGGACCACGGCCTTTTAGCCCGGAAGTTTTAATTACAGTGCAAGAACTGTTAATCTTAGTACTGTCGATCCAGATGCGTGCGCATATATGATTGCAAGAGTTTAATAACTTAATAAGTAAAATCATCTTATTCTGTGACGCAGTAACCTTAGACGAATAGTCAGGACATTTCCACACAGTAACAATTTCGTTGTGTGTAGGAATTAGTAGCACATTGGGTCACACGGTAGGTGGTGACTTATAGACTGCTTCTTAAATTATAAGTGGTATTTATTGTACGAAGCGTACACTGGTATAAATTTTGTATAATTTACTACTGCTTAAAGTAAACTGCTTCCCGAATTCCATTCCAGGTAAAACAATACAAGAAGTGGTTACCGACTAAGATCTGCTCCTAGCTACTGCACAAGGTGTTGGACCGCTGACAGTATTTCTTTACTTGCAGTAGCCCACAAGGAGTAACGTTGCCTGTCAAAATTGTCGCTTCTGCGTATTAACAAATGAAGTAGCGACAGTTTACCACACAAATTTTACTACGCAACTGTTGTTCCGTCACATTGGATCTACGACTGTATTTGAACATGACTCGGAATTTTTCGAGCCGTTTAGGCAACAGTCCAGGAAATCTCAGATTATGTTCGATCTTTTCATAATGCACTGTGGATTTTAGTTACAAAAATAACTGTGAAACACTGACTGAAATATCTTCCAAGGTGCAGCTCACGCGTAACAACAGCAACTAACAAATAAAAAACTTCAATCATGATCTGTCCAATTCTCGAGCTTTCGCTCGTCCTGCCATCTAGTGAGATGTAATGTACTATCTCCAAGACAGGTCTTGCGGCTGTGATTCATTCTCACGATACAAATTACTGTTACTTTGTTACGATACATTTCGGTTGTTCGGCATTTAATTCTTGATTAACAGTCTCCATTGTTTCATCTGAATGTTGCAGTCTTGTGTTCAAACTGATTAAAAGCTGGTAAAGTTTTTGTCTGTTATTCTATTATGTGACCAGGGATTTAACTGATCACTTACAACCTATCATTACTGCCTCTCATAGACAAATAAAATATTTTAGTGAGCTCAGCCAAGTAATACTTTCTAGAGGACAATAGTTTCTTCTTTGTTACCTTTACTTAAAAATCAACATAAATGTTTATCTATCCTTACAGATCGGTAGTGTATGAGAACTCGTGTTGTAAATTTCTTCAAACACAACAGGAGTTTCTGCAGTGGAAGGATTTATAGCTATTTACTCCAGTGTTTCAAGAAATTGCCAAATTTTAAGCAGAGCCATAGCTTTTTGTTGTGGCTAGTACGTGCTTGCCTCTCTCTTGCATTCACTCTGCGCTAGTCAAATGTCACTGGATTGTTCGAACTAGCTCGATACTGCATCAAACGCTGAGGCGTCTCAAGAAATCTCGAGCCCGTTCGAATGCCAGTATCGTTTGTCCAGCCCTAAGTGCAACAGTATGTTACTTAAAGGAAATGCAGTAAGTAGTGACCACTAAATTATGACCACGAAGTAGTTATGAGGAGAGCACGTGGCTAAGAGGAAGCAATGTCGCGACCAGTGGTCAAGGGATATTTAAACAATTATGAAGTAGCCACAGCATTAGATCCAGGGAACGGTTATTGTTTAATTCAAGAAGAGTTATGGGTAAATGCATGTAAAGTGTAGAGGCTAGAGTACTTTGTAACTTCTGTGTGTATTTACAACAATATCTGGAACAAATGCCTGTTAAGTACAGGAAGAGGTTCCAGTAAATTTGTGGACTGAGGATATGCAATATACACAGTCATTACTGTCGACAGTAAACTTGAATGCAGGTGCTTTTGCTTGGTCTAGAGTGGTTTGCAGGGAAATAAGTTGTAACGATGATGAACTTAAGTTTTTCTCTTTGTTTTTCAATCTTGGCAGTAAAGAGAGAAGTGAAGGCAAAAATAAAACAATGATATATCGCTGATGAGGTACTACTATGTTTGGGTGATAATAATGATAATGAGTGTATGGCGTTGGTGGTCGGGAGACCCCTCGCGGGGTGAACCGGGCCGCCGCTCCACAAGTTCTTTAACGCCACTACGGCGACTTTCGAGTGAATGAGGATAAAATAATGATGAAAGATACACAAAACCCACTCAACTCGAGGCAGAAAAACTCCCTGCCCCTGCCGGGTATTGAACCTTTTTTTTTTTTGTAACCATATATATTTATTTAAATATATTAACAACGATACATTTAAAAAAAGACATTTTATTCCATTAATCTATTATATTCCTAGTGATGGTTAATATTACTGCCATTTTATATGTTTTCGTTTTTATATTTTCCTTTTTCGTTTTTCCCTTATTGTTTGTTCTTTAAACCCTTTTACATGGCCATTTGTTGTCTTTTTCTTTTTTTTTTTTTTTTGAGGGGGGTAGACATTACAGGACAGGCATAACAGTTTATATTTGGCATCGATGCATTGATTTTGAGTTTATGTTTCTGTATGTGATGCACTTGTGATGCTACAGGCACATTGTGTATTATGGTTTGATCTCTTCCTCTAGTTACACTGTTATGTGGGACAGTATGAGGCAAACGTCACCATTATAGGTGGAGCAGAAGTGGAAGAAACGTTTTTTTTTACATAACTACAGAATATACCTAAACTGAAGAAGAGAGAAAATTTTGTCATATTACATAAGAGAAGCAGAAAGGATAGTGTGAGTAATCAATAGCATTTTATAGGCACAAAGTAAAGGAAATCATTTAAAAAAAAATTCTAATACTGTACTACTGTGCATACTTTTAACAGTGTTTTGGCTGCGAGTATGACAGATGTTTGGTGAGGAGCACTTTGTGTCACTGATTTCACTAAGAAGAAACACTTTATGCTTCTATACTACACTGTTTGATGCGAGAAGAGAAAGCACTTCATCTTTTGTGTTGCACTTGTTCACTACCACTGCACACGTTCTTCTTGTGGTGGGTGTGGTGAGTTGGCTGGTGGCGGTGCTGAGGGTCACAGGCTGGGGAGGACTCTGGCGATTGCTGTCTGCAGTGGAAACTGCAGGAAGTTTTTGAAGTTCTCGTGGTATCGCCTGTGCTGCTGGGCTGTCTTGTTCTCCTCCCAGAGGTCCATCAGGAAGGCCAGCTGGTCGGTCTGCCTCCGCGCTACGATGGCGTGAGCCGTCATGGCGAGGATCCAGAGTCGCCAGTCGCTTGGGCCGTG
This sequence comes from Schistocerca serialis cubense, assembly GCF_023864345.2. NCBI lineage: Eukaryota > Metazoa > Arthropoda > Insecta > Orthoptera > Acrididae > Schistocerca > Schistocerca serialis. The sequence continues at coordinate 72,350,781 of NC_064647.1, forward strand.
GAAATGGGTTGCTTCCACTGTGATGCTTCCCGGCGCCGTTCTGTTGATGTGGGCCACCATCTGCTGGCACGCTTCCCAGATGTTGATGGCATTCCCGCACGTGAATCGGTACTCGAGGGTGTCGGTCATGCCACATACGTCACACTTGTCACTTGCGACGAGTTTTTTCTCCGCCAGTCTTTGGTTGGTTGGTACCGTTCTGTTAATTATTTTGTACCGTGTCTCCTTCGCATGTTTAGGCAACACGTTTTCCGAGACGTTCCCCCATATTTGTTTCCAATTGTATTGCGGGAGTTTTTGTTCAATTTTGTTTTTGCCGGCTTCCCTCTGAGGGCCCAGTATATTCTCTTGGCTGTTCTGTGGCTGGGGTTCGCCACGGTGTCCAGAACGTAACTTTTGTTGGCGTAGTGCAGCCTGACGTGTTGCATTCTGAAGGGAATGTGTCTCGTGTCGGCCGGCGCTTCTTGTGATAAGGGCTTGTATCTTCCAATTATCTTGGCTGTGACGCTGTCAGGGTTTTTGTCCTGGATGGCGAGCGTTCGTTTCAGTAGAAGGGCTGCACATCTGGTCTTTATATCAACTACTCCCCCTTCTTTCGTTGGCAGCGAGCACGTTGCTTGCGCCACTTTGAATATATTTCGACGCCACAACAGGTAGTACACTGCGCTCGTTAGTGCTCGCACAATTTCTGTCGGGATGCTTAAGATTGGCGCCAGGTACCAAGCTTTCCACAGGATCATCGTGTTTATCAGTTCTGTTTTCTGGTGGATTGTTAGCTTCCGGTTCGCGTGCTGTCTGGAGAGACCTCTTATGGTGTGTAGGACGTCCCTCCAGTTGTATGCGGCCATTCTAAGTGGACAAGAGTGTATATATATTCCAAGAACTTTATGGCTTTCTGCTATTTTATACCACTGGCTGTCTGGTTTGAGTCGTTGATTCCCTATCGGCAGTAGCACTGTTTTGCTGGGGTTGGTTTGGGCGCCTGACGCTTTTTGGAATGTATTCATGATGGTTTCTACTCTCCCAATATCTTCCTGGTCTTCAATAAAGATGCCTAGGTCGTCAGCGTAGGCTATACATGCTACTGCTTTGCCTCCTACGGAGAAGTCTCTGATGTCGTTTGTGAGTTTCCGCAGCAGCGGGTCCAGTGCTATAGCGAATAGAGCCATTGACAATGGACAGCCTTGTCTCACGGATCTGTCCAGTTTTATCAGTTTTGTTTCCCAACTATTGATTATTACTGTCGATCTCACAGTACTTAGTATCTTCTGGATGATTGCGATGAATTTTTGCCCAAACCCGAGTCTGCACAGTGTCTCTACGAGATATTTGTGGTCGATCCTGTCGAAGGCTTTGTTGAAGTCCACCGAAATTATGGCACCTGCGCTTCTGGTGGTGGCTGCCTGTGCTATTATGTCCCTGTAGGTACATGTGGTGTGCGCGGGAAGCGTGAACGCTGCCGCAAGACCACGAGCCTCTAATGTACTGCAATATGTTTTAATATAATAAGAAAAGTGCTCTGTGTGGATGGAGAGACTTTGTTGTCTGTGCAAGACGTTGTGGGGCGGTGGGTGGAAAATTTCTATATATTGTTGTTGCCATTCTCAACACAGGCTCTCTAACTACAAAGTGGGCAACCAGAAAGTGATTAATAAAAACGTGATGCCTGTAAATAAAGTTCACTGTGCCCACACAATGGAAAGCATATGAATTCTATATATCGTGAGTAGGCTGCTTCCATATAACGTGACTGACGTTTACTAAAGAACAGTACAAGGGGATAACAAAGAAAAAAGCAGAATCAATTTTTGAAAGCTATATGTTGTGTACATAGTTCCGCGTAGTCAGCGCGTACACAACTTTCCCACTAGAGCGCGCCCCGCTAGGGCCGGTATTACACTTTTAAATTTCTTTGTCAAATATCTTTGTCCAAAATCTTTGTCAAAGATATTTGATAGTGTAATAGGAACTTTGTCAAATGTCGTCCAATATTTGATCAAATCTAGGGCCTCACTGTAGATTTGATCAAAGAAATCGCTTGTCTTCTGTTCACTGCAATGTGACATGTTACCACAGGGAGCGCTAGCATCGCTGCAGCGTTCTGTCGTCTGTAGTGTTTTTATAAACATTGCCGGTAAATACAATTGGTGTGTGCCGACAACTACAAAATTAATAGAGATGTATGAAGCTGATGAGGCGCTTTACAACATGAGGCACCATGAATACAAAAATAAAATAAGAAGATTGGAGACGAGACCTGACCTAACCTAACCTAACAACCCTCTCCTGTAGTAAGTCAAGGACTCGGAGTGTTACAGTGAGCCTGTCTTCTGAAGATGTAGCAGTTCTTAAGTGAATATTGTGCTTTGTGATATGAGGATACACTTCACTGAGCACATACAAGACTATATGCTCATCCATTCATAAGTAATTGATGTACCACTTGACATCTTCACTGTAAGCTCACGTAAGAAGTTTTGTTGAATGCTTTTATCGTGTCATTGTAAAACCCACGGCTTCACCCAGATTAGATTAGTTTTTCGTTCCATAGATCCGTGCTGACAAGATTCTCGTGGATGTGGAACATGTCAATTTTTTTAAGCTGAGGAGGAGACTAGTGTTTAACATCCCGTCGACAACAAGGTCATTAGAGACGGCGCGCAAGCTCGGGCGAGGGAAGGATGTGGAAGGAAATCGGCCGTGCCCTTTCAAAGGAACCATCCCGGCATTTGCCTGAAGCGATTTAGGGAAATTACGGAAAAACTAAATCAGGATGGCCGGAGACGAGATTGAACCATCATCCTCCCGAATACGAGTCCAGTGTTTTTAAGCTGAAATAACAATACTAATAGTATGAATAAATACAATACATCATTTGTTTCTATTAAAAATTTCGTCAGTGGAGTAGGAGTTGGCCACTAGTAAGTCTTTCGGGCTCCTTTTATACTGATCTTTATTTGTAACTAAATTTTTTATGTTTGATAGCAGATTATTGAAGATGAGTGTTCCTGAGTAGTGGACCTCTTTTTGAACTAAAGTAAGTGCTTAGATCATTTTTGTTCCTGGTATTGTATGTATGAACTGAGTTGTTTGTTGGAAAAAGAGATATATTATTTACGACAAATTTCATTAACGAGTAAATATACTGAGAGGCAGTAGTTAGTAGACCCAGTTCTTTGAAGAAGTTTCTACAGGACGTCCGTGAATTTACTCCACAAATAATACGTATTATACGCTTTTGGACTCTGAAAACTTTTGTTTGACTTGAAGATTTACCCCAAAATATTATACCATATGACAGTATGGAATGAAAGTATGCAAGCTCTTTCATTTTTATGTTGCCTATGTCTGCTAACACTCCAATTACAAACAGATTTGTTAACGCGTTTCTGCAGTTCTGCGATGTGCTCCTCCCAACAGAATTTATTATCAAGTTGTAATCCCAGGACTTTGAAGACTGTCAACCACGTATGTATGGTTCCATTTTTCCGCCCACTTCTTTTCCGAATGTGTACACAATGCAATTGGGGTATGTACAACTGCTGCAGTTAAGAACAAGTTGTTGTCAGCCATCTTGAACGTAGACGAAAAATTTGATGACAGTGTAATACCCCTTCTAGCGCTACGTCAAAGATCTTTGTCAAATATATTTGAAAGAATATTTGATCACATCTTTGATCAAATCTTTGACAAAGAAATTTGATAGTTTAATACCGGTCTAAGCACAACAGCGCAGGCGCAGCGCTCATCCGTCTCCGCACTATGAGATGGCGCTGTCTTAGAGACGGACCAAATTCTGCTTCCGCTGATCCGCGTATTAATATGTAACGAAGCCAATGAGATTTCTGCTGACGTAGAACCTTTTCTCCTCGTGGATCACACTCGCGCAGTGATACCTGAACACGCGACGTATTATAACGAGTGTACAGACCACCGATTAGTCAGTCTGCATTTATCTGCACCTGTTTGTACCAGTCTACATGAATCTGTACCAGTCTATAGTCAAGTTTCAGTCTGCGCCTAGTAAGATTATCATATTCCTGTACATAGCCATGAAGAGAAATGTATAGACACTTTGTCAAGTATCAGAGATATGTGAGAATAAGATTAACGTACCAAGACCAAAGGACTTCAGATTGTCAATTGTAAACAGCATCCAGAATCAAGTCACGTAATATCTATGATTTTTATTATTTTCATAAATGTGTGTGGAAATTAATCAAGTTCTGTTTAAAATTGGTCACCGTCAATCTGCTACTCTGCGTCCAAGTGGCATTTCTATCGTCTGACCTAACGGCAAAAGATAAACACGCTACGATAAGACCACGAGACATATTGCTGACACTCGCCTACTTCGTTAGAGCGACAAGTCAAATAATCTGATGGTGTGTGTACCGAAGGTCTTACAGTACCCACACCACACTATATATTTTCAAATTGTTTACAAAACAACCTTATCGCCTTCAAAATACAATCCATTACAACTAATACATTTCCCCCATGGGTGTTTCCACTGTTCGAAACATTTTTGTTGTCATTTTTAGAAATGGCTGAAAGGTCCTCCCTCGTTTTTTCTTGACTTCATCAGTGTTGTGTAATCGGTGCCCATTTTTATGCGCGGAAACAAAAAGAAGTCGCAGGGAGCCAGGTCAGGCGAGTACGATGCATCAGCGGAACCATACCACTTTCAGCCAAAACCTGAGAGTGATGGCTGTGTGAATAGGTGCGTTGTCGTGATGGAAGAACCAATTTCCTGTCTCTCTCACAAATCGGGTCTTTTTTTAAGAACACAGAGCTCCAAGATAACCCACTAATCTCTGACAGTTTATCAATTATCTGTCGACGATCTATGAGCACAAGCTCTCGAATTTTTTAATGTTTTGGTCGATTCGGGAGTTGATGGACGTCCAGAATGTGGTTTGCATCGATCGACAAGGCGCCATTTTTAGATCGAGCAAACCACTCGTAAACTTGAGTTTCTCCAGTAGAGTCATCTTGTTAAGTTGTTCTCAACATTAAAACAGTTTCAGCAGCATTTTTACCGAGTAGAAAACAAAATTTCACAGCTGCGCGTTGTTCACTTAAACTTGTCGTCATAAAAAAGCTAAACAAGAACAAAACAGTGTTAACAAAAACAGTCACTGCAGATAAACAGCACGAGCCCGGTGAACACAGGCGGAACTGAACTGGCATTGAGTTGCGCTACACACGCCTCGCAACACGACACATCGCACGCCGAGTCGCTGAGATGTGCAGCCGCGAGAAGGACGTACCTGCACTTGCTAGGGACGCGAAGGGTGTGTCAGATCGCCGTCTGACTGCGCTTGCGCCGTCGGCGGCCCCATCTGGCCACCCACTTAGACGACCGATGCTATGGTTATGGATTTGATGGACACCGCTCCGGAAACTTTGAAGACAGTGCTGTCTGCTCCGCTCCCCGATTCTGAAGATGAGAGCTCCACCGCCCCTCCACCACGCGGATGAAGTGGGAAAGAGAAGAGGAGGGCAACAGCCGCGACGTCCATTGTTCGCAGCTCGCCGACCGAGAAGAGGGCCAAGCAAGATTTTGCACCTGACGCCGATGGTTTTGTCCCGGCCCAGCGAACTGCAAGACACATGCAGTCCTCGACGACGCTTCCAACTGCCGTCGACAACTCATTCGACGCGCTCGCTGACGCACCAGACCAGCTACCGCGCGATCCTGCGCCAAAGAAAGACTCCCATCTTCTGCCGGTGGTCTTCCAGTTTCGGCCGCCCTATGGGGAACTGCAGAAGTTGTTGCGCAGCTGGACAACGGCCGTGTACACCGTGAAGCCTGCCGGGCGGGACTTGTACAGGGTCACACTGCGCACTGCTGATGATTATCGCCGGGTCACTCAGCAGGCGTCTGAGCATGGTATCCCATTCTATACCCACGCTTCTGCACCTGACAAGGTCTTGAAGATTGTAATCCGCGACCTCCCGTTCAATATGGAAGCCGAGCACCTGCATCGTGAACTCGCTGACCTGGGCTTCTACATACAGGCAGTCGTGAAGATGAAGTCGCCTAAATCACGCGATGATATGCCGCTCTTCCTGGTCGTCTGCTCCGACACCGTGGAGAACAGCAAACTCTACCAACTGACGCGGGTCGCCGACATTCTGGTTCAGACCGAAGATCTTCGCTCCCAGAGAGGCCCTGTGCAGTGCTTTCACTGCCAGGGGATGAATCACATCGCGCGCCACTGCTCTATGCCAGACAGATGTGTTAAGTGCGACGGCGCCCACACAGGACGTGCGTGTCCCCGTCCGCCCACCGAGAAGCCAACCTGTACACTCTGTGGCGGTGCTCATGTGGCCAGCTACTGTGGGTGTGAGGTGTGGAAGCATGCCATCGCTCACCAACGTGGCCAAACGCCAGCGCCGCGTCCAAAGAAGCCAGCAATGAGACGTCCTGGCGTCTCTTTTGCAGAGGCAACATCAGGGGCGCCCTCCGCCGTCCCGGCTGCGTTGGCTGCTCCTGCTCCTGCCGCATCCAGGGCCGTGCCAACACCTGCGGCTCCTGCGCCTCCACCACAGCTGCTAGTGGCGGACCCAGGTACTGCCTCTCCCGAGATGTTGGCCGGACCGCGCCCCGCCAACCGCCAGCACGGGGGTCGCCACCCCATGGATGCCCAGCGCTGAGCACCGTCCGTCGAGCAGCCCCAGGTGGACTCTCACAGCGAACCAGCCACGCCTTCCCCTTCCAGCGATGGGGCTGCGCCGTCTGCCTCCACCGCTGACCTGGCCAACCTCGTCGCACAGCTCACTGCCCTGTTGACCAGTGCTACAAAGTTGATTGAAGTCCTATCGCAGCAACTCACCGCTGCTGTGCCGATGGCCTCTCCGGCCCCGACCGCTGTCAACACTCAGCAGTTGCACCATGGGCAGTGTTAGAGGGCTAACATCGTCGCGTGGAATGCCAACGGCGTCCGCACTCAAGCTGGCGAACTTCGCCAATTTCTTCGAGATGAAGCCGTCGACACCTGCCTTATCAACGAAACCCACCTGAAGCCTGGGGTCGACGTCAGGGCGGCCAACTACTCCAGCTATCGCACCGATCGACTGACGGCGGGTGGTGGAACAGCCGTTTACGTCCGTAATGGCATTCGTCACCACGTGATACAACTTCTACCACTGGCAACGCTGGAGGCCACTGGTGTCGTCGTTCACACCTCTGCGGGCGCCATCACGTTCGTCGCTGCCTATCGACTGCCGTCTCGTCCACTGGACCCTGCTGACATCGATGCTCTGCTCTCCTTGAAGGGGCAGGTGTTCGTCACCGGGGACTTCAATAGTAAACATGTCTCCTGGAACTCCAGGATCACCAATGCCGCTGGCCACTGCCTGCTTCAGGTAGTGGAATGGCACCATGCGATTATGGTGGGGCCGTACGACCCGACAATCTTCCCTGACCATGGCCTCCCGGATATAATTGACATCGCGGTCATCAAGGGCATCCCTCATCAGATCACCACCACGACGAGGATGGCACTGTCTTCTGATCATCTCCCAGTGGTTTTTGATATCGACCTAGACGCCCTCCAACAGCCCAGGAGAGGCATCACCCTTGCTGGCATCGACTGGGACGGGTTTCAAGCAGCCGTGACGGACTCACTCGCCACCGCGCCATGCCCTGCGGAAGCTGGAGCGGACACAGCACTTCTGCACTTCGCGGCCACCACGATCGACGCTGCCACTATAGCAACGCCGCTCCAACCTTGCACTCCGCCTGACTACTCCTGACAGCTGCCGCCCCGACAGCTGCCGCCGGACATCCTTGCGGCCATCACTGAGAAGAACTGGGTATACCGGGAGTGGCAGAGGACAAGAACTGCCGCCACCAAGCGCCTCCTCAACAGGATGCGTCGGGACATCCGGGCTGCCATTGACAACCATCACAACCGCGACTGGAATAACAAGGTCGCCACCCTGTCTTGACGATGGCATGGCCTGGCAGACGACGAAGCGTTTCCTACGCCGCACGCAACGTATCCCTCCACTGCTGGTCCATGGTCAGGCTGTCTGCGAACCAGCTGCGAAAGCTGATGCCCTCGCGGACGTCTTTGAGGTTGCGTTTACGCTGATCGAAGACCCGACCAACGCTGTCCGCGATGACCTAGTTGCTGACTGGCTCCCACACTACCTGGAGACACGCGACGACGATGACATCATTGAAGAGACGACGGCGGAGGAGGTGTCGTCCAGCCTGTGTGCCCTGCACCCCAGGAAAGCTGCGGGCCCAGACGAAGTCTCCAACGCCCTACTCCAGAAGTTGCCGCCGGTGGCTGTCACTCATCTCGCCGACGTCTTTAATGTCATCCTCCGGTCCTGCAGTTTTCCTCAGTCCTGGAAGCATGCAGAGATCGTGGCGATTCCGAAGATGGGGAAGGATCTGCGTCAGACTGCGAACTACAGACCTATTAGTTTACTGCCGGCCGTCTCCAAGGTCTTTGAAAGGGTGTACATTAGGCGGCTGCATGGCCACGTTGACGAGGAAGGCCTCCTGCCAAAAGAGCATTTCGGCTTTCGCAGGGGCCACTCGTCAGTTCACCAACTCCTTCGGCTAGTGGAAGATGCGTACGTCGCCCTTGAGCAGCTCGAGTTCTTCGGCGCGGTGTTCCTGGACGTGTCGCATGCTTTTGACAGTGTGTGGTACCGTGGCCTCTTATTCAAACTTTTTGAACTTGGGGTCCCGACATCGCACGTCCGTCTCATCTGTTCCTATCTTGCTAATAGGACCTTCCATGTGCAGGCCGCGCATGGCTTGTCCTCCGTCCGCCGCATCAACGCCGGTGTGCCACAGGGCTCGGTCTTGGGGCCACTCCTGTACTCGCTGTACACTTCTGATGCGCCGAAGATCGACCGTGTGCGGCTCGCCCTGTACGCGGGTGACACGGCTCTCTATACGAGGAGCCTCAATGCCGCCATCATGCGCCGCAGTCTGCAGCTCGCCGTTGACACCCTGGCAGCCTGGGCCGTCAAGTGGCGTCTACAATTCAATGGGGTCAAGACGCAGTTCCTTCTCGTCACCAGGCGACTAGTTCCTGCAGGTCTGCAACCGCTCACCGTCGGTGGCAGCCCTGTCCCGTGGCGTCCAACGGCGCATTACCTCGGCGTCACCATCGACCGCCGACTCACGTGGGTTCCGCACATCTGCGAAGTGAAGACCAAAGTGCGGAACAGGCTCTGCATCCTGTACCCGGTGCTGAACCAAGACTCCCAACTACCACCGTGGCTGGGCATCACTGTACAAGGCGCTGCTCCGCCCTGTACTCCAATACGCCGCTGTCGTCTGGGGGAACACCGCCGACACGAACCTGAAGAAGCTGGAGACACTGCAGAAGCGCATCCTTCAGCTGGCCTTACACCTGCCTTACGATTTCCCCACCGCTTATCTTCACGACATTGCAGAAGTATCTCTGCTTTGTGACCTCTTCCAGGCGACCGCCCACACCTTTTACGAATGTGGAGGCCGGTCACACAACAATCAAATCCGGACGCTGGACCGCAAACTGCCACGCAGCATCACCACCCGCTGGCCACACCTGCTCGCTGCATAGCTAGCACTGCAGAACTGTGCTGAGGAGACACCCAAGAAGACAATCTACACGTGAAGACGCATTACATCAGCATGCATGGGAGGCAAAGCAATAACTGCTGCGAACTCCATCACACATCGGACGACAGATCCACGCAAGCCTCGCAACACGAATGTGTACTACACAAGCTCCGCCCACGGCAATGTTATTCCGGTTTTTTGGGTACCCCCTCGTTTAAGCATATATCGGCGGTGAGCGTATAAGGTGCTGAAAAGCTTGATTGGTGTAGTACATGAGAGAATCACGGGACCAGAGAAAGAAGTATGGGTGCCAGATTAAGTCAGTGTTCTAGGCTTCTAGGACAACTAAATGTAAATATCGTGTGACTAGGGCCTCCCGTCGGGTAGACCGTTCGCCAGGTGCAAGTCTTTCGATTTGACGCCACTTTGGCGACTTGGGCGTTGATGGGGACGAAATTAGGATAACACAAAACCCAGTCTCTGACGGGAGAAAATGTCCGACCCACCCGGCAATCGAACCCGGGCCCTTAGGACTGACATTCTGTTCCGCTGACCACTCATTTATCTAGGACAACTGAGATAGGAACAGCTCCTGCGGTGAGCCAAGACTATGTGATGTAGATGATAATGTTTACTGATGATGCAGTGGGAATTATTTGAGTACACATTGATGAGATGGGTAATTGAAGGGGAGGCAGAAGGCCATAAGAGTAAGTGAGTAACACGGAGGTTTATACAAATTACTTGGTATTAGTTGGCTGGTACCTGCATTTTATTATTGCGGGACCAGAGAAGCAACACATTTTTGTTTACCGTTCCATGCTTAATGCTCTTCTGGAGTTAGTTTCTGTCACACTCTTGCAGACATTATATCAAAAAAGGATAAAATATGCATTAGGTACTGGCCAGAGAGCTAATATTAATCAGAGAAGGATAGAATACTACCGCGGCAGTCCACAGTCTTTTTTTTTTTGTGGATGTCACCTGTTTTGACAGTATTAGCAGCCAAATAAAAGAATAAATCACCATTCTGCATGCACTGGAGGTGAAGAATCGATTTCATTGCCATAAATCACTGCACTGGCAAAGAGGGAAGGCGCACTATCAGCTTTTTATAACTTTTTTGTGTTGCTGACCAAAGTAAACACGAAAACGTACAAAAACACAGGTTTTTTGCTATTCGACTAGCACTTAAAAGTTACTCTGGCCTAGAGAGGAGTCAAATGTTAAATAGCACACTGTTATCAAATGTTATTTGTAACATTACATCTAGTAGTTTCGTTAAATAATGATGTATGCGTCCCCCCCCCCCCCCACTTTGGAGGGGGGATGGGGGACAGAGCGTAATAGAAGGGGGGCGCTGGCTTTCATTGAAATCTTTGGATTTCATATTACAACGGACATCCGCCGAACAAATATTGTTAGCGTCAGATTCTCCTTCCATGAACCAAGTTAGGAAGCTGCCGCATCGGTAAATAAATGTCGTGTGTCCAGGGCCTCCCGTCGGGTAGATCGTTCGCCAGGTGCAAGTCTCTCGATTTCACGTCACTTCGGCGACGTGCGCTTCGATGGGGATGAAATGATTAGGACAACACAACACTCAGTCCCAGAGCGAAGAAAAATCTCCGAGCCAGCCGGGAATCGAACCGCGGCCCTTGGGATTGACAGTCTGTCACTCTGACCACTCAGCTACCGGGGGCGGAGACAGCATCAGTAATTCGCTGATTTATGTTGCAACAACTGATCAGTAGTTCCTGTCAGCAGGAAACCTGAGAATCAAACCAAACACGCAGATGTGTAGTTGCTTACCAAGCATTTACCAATCACCAATGACAATAAACCACTGGACAATGTGACTGCCACTTCTTTACAGCGCTGACTTCAATAGCAGATTGTTAATCATAGTACTGTGACGGTCCACACGATTTCAGCCAAGCTTCCGAAACCAGTCGAAAGGTAGTACGTAGGCTAGAAGCTGAGTACTAGTGCATGTTCATTGGAAGCAGTCAATTGGATTTAAAATAAAGTAATCCAAGTTCCTCCATTGCCATGGATAAATGAAAGATTCGCAGTGGGGACAAGAGATCCCACGGTAGGGATTTACCGAGTGCCTTCTCCTTCGAAAGTATGCGATTCTAATAAGGAAAAAGATTCGAATTTAATCAAATTCACGAATCTTGTGTGTCTTTCCCTGTTCTTATCAGCGATGTTAGTTCTAAAGCAAAGTGCTAAACATCAAGTTGATAATCTGGCACTGCAGTTTAGCAGCACCAGTTTGAATAACGAGGAAGATTGTAATGTGTTTTTTATTTAGCCAACAATAGCTTGTAGAGGGTCTAACTAAGGAGACATCTGGAAAAAAAACATCCAAATCGTATGAGTGAAACCCTCGAATTTTTACAGCGTAATTAGCAATAACTAAAACGAAATTTCAGATTCCTCAAAAACCAAGTATTAGTTTCTACGATATCGTACTTAATTGCAATATGCAAATCAGCACCCATTGTTTGTAAGAAATTACTTCTTCCCACAGCCGTCGAAACACACGGAGAAAGTGTGGTGTCACCGCCAGACACCACACTTGCTAGGTGGTAGCCTTTAAATCGGCCGCGGTCCGTTAGTATACGTCGGACCCGCGTGTCGCCGCTATCGGTGATTGCAGACCGAGCGTCGCCACACGGCAGGTCTAGTCTATAGAGACTCCCTAGCACTCGCCCCAGTTGTACAGCCGACTTTGCTAGCGATGGTTCACTGCCTATATACGCTCTCATTTGCAGAGACGACAGTCTAGTATAGCCTTCAGCTACGTCATTTCCTACGACCTAGCAAGATGCCATATTCAGTTACTATAATTACTTCAAGAATGTATCCTGAACAGATAATATTGTGAACCATGTACCGTCAAGAGCGACGTTCATCATTAATGGATTAAAGTTAAGTATCAAACTAATTATGTCCGCTTTCTGAATTCTCATTCCTTGTCCTGTTCCAGACCTCACGCCAGTAGAGTTCTTCCCTCCTCACGCCAGCCTGCGTGAGCTAAACCGCGTGCATGTCGGCCTCCACTCGTAACACGGTGTTGGCTCTTCTGCTAACACAAAAGAAAGGTTTGGCGCGAGTCTGAAATCGATACCACTCTCAGATGATACCGTGATCGTCATATTAATGCTATAACGTGACATGAAAAAGTAATTCAAAATTCCCCCTGCGACTTCATGACAGTACTGATACCGGAAATCTTTCCCAGCTTCTTGTTTCAGTACGCTAGTGTTACGACCGCGAAATACTCGAGGACGGTCTATTTTGTAAATCTCTGAAAGGGGGGACCGCAGGCGAAGATAGTTTCTTTTCTGTAAATTACTTTTTGCTGACAACAATCTGTGATGGACAAATTGTGTTGTTACATCTAACGATGCGGTAGCAGCGTTTACTGGAACTGAAAAGGGGTTCAAGGAAGAGTACGCCCTTTCTGCTTCTGTAAAATTCACATATTTTACGGTACACAGGGATGCGTTGTCTTATAAAGTAGTACGAACGGAATTAATGAAGTGCTGAACGATGCAGCTCGAGCCTTAAACAGTAGGCCATTTTCCGTCTTTGTGAGGAGACCATGATCGCTTATATCGCACGCGGAAGTACGTCGGTTGTCTCGTGAATTACTCTTCGTCGCGTTGTGGATCTGAAGGATAATGTTCGTCTTTTCCTGTTGAACAGCTGAACCGACGTTTAAGAGAAACTGAATGATCTTAACATATCACTTCAAGATCAAAATACTAATATATTTCTAAACGATAAAGTGCTTGCGTTTAAGAGAAGACTTGGACTTTTGAAAACACAGATGGAGAATAGCAACTGCGAGATATTTTCTCTGAATTCGTCAAGAGGAAAGGGCTTCCATCTAGGCAAAATTAGTAGAATTGGCTTACTATCTCAAAAACCTTCGTCAACGATTCAAGGACAGATTTCCAGAACCTTCATTTGAGTACGACTTGATCCACAACCCGTCAGATCCTATCATACTACACCATTAACCACACTTAAAACAATAGAACATGAGGAGTTAACAGTACTCTGAAGTAATAAAAAATTTGGAAATAAATTTATAGCAAAGTTTCTTAAAAACTTCTAAATGCAGATTCGGAATGATGAAGGGCTGTGGACACGTTATTACCCTTCGCATTAACTTACATGTGTGAGTCAACATTTTTCGCAATGGTATTAAGACGAAATACAGGCCTCGAATGCGGCTGGAAAGGGATCTGCGAGTTCCTGTTTCAGAGATACGCCAAAACTGGTTCTGCTTTCTTCACAAATTCACGTATACACATCACAGTAAACGTGCAAATTAAAGAAACAGCCTGAATTTTCATCGAGTGCATTTTTGCTCTTATTTCCTTTTTGGATGATCAGTTTGAATACAAGAGAGTTTTAATTGGCATTTAAATGTTGACTGTTCTATCGTCATTTGTACGTCGTAATATTTCACATAATAAACCGTTTTAAACCAATTAGAAGCAATGTAGACGGAAAAAGCTAAAAAATGTGTAAAAAAAATTCAGTGAAATGAAGACTTTGTTCAGATCTAATAACACACACAGTCGTGGTTATTTATAAATTAGAAGTAACCGTTAAGTTTCATCTCCTTTGAATAACCCTAATGTGTGGTAATTAAAAAAAAATGTTTGATATGTTTGAAGGGCAGTCTCTAATTTTTATTATTATTGTTATTGTTGTAACTGTTAGTTGCAAAAATTAGAGCGCAGTAAGTGGACTATTTTTGTGCCAAGGACGAGAAGTGCTGAGGAGGATAGAAAAGTAGGAGGGGCAGGGCAAAATAATGTTCTGTTTCAGAAGGAAAGCACGACGGAAAAAGTTTGAGAACTCCTGGTTGAGCCGACTAGTCTCAGAATATTGGAATCTGTACTGCCCTTAGCGAGTAGTATACAGTTATATGCAGGTATAGTTACATGCAGGCATAGAAGCACGTAGAATGACTTGAAAAATCATAATCCACCCAGCGAACTTACGTTTGGAGATATCGGATCTTGCCGCGTGACACTAACTGCGAACTCACACAACGGCCGCCCCGCCCGAGTCTTCGTCATCGGCACTCCGCGCATGCGCGGTGCGGTTTTCCTCTTCGATTCTGATTCCTGCTACTGCGTGGCGCGAGGCAACAGCAGCGGCAAGTGTTTTTCCACGGTGACGCAGCGGCTCGCGGAATTGGCGTTCCCATCTGGAAGCGGCGGAAGATAGCGGTCCGCCGCTGAGGTACGCGCCGTGCATTTGATTAACTGTACCGTGAATCTACAAGAAGAAAGAAAATGTTGGGTCAAGACACAGCGATTCTTTACGACGTACTCTTTCACACATTTCATTATTCGTGTTTCCTTATTTCACCATAAACAGATTTGATGATTAACGTTCTTGGTTGTTCACTGTCTCATTTAGAAAACCGATCGCCCCAGAACAGAAACTTTTTTTTTTTCATACCAGCTTTTAGTATTGGAAATTGCAGTGCCTAGACGCAGTTTACTATAACGATAGCACGTTACCTGTTATGTGGTAGTCAGGTATTTATAACTGAAAATATCTGACAGTTGATCCTCGGTATTTTCTACGTTAAGATCATGTATTTCAACCACTCTGTGAGTGTTAGCTATTGAAACTGCCAATGAAGTAGTATTACAAAACTCAGCTCCATCTCTGAACTGCCAATAACATTATCATTACCGAGACAGACATAACGCTAACATTCACACTCTAGCGTTAAAAGGTTTTTTTGCTTTTCACATTTAACCAAATATAACATTGATGATGATAATTTATGGCAATGTTTGCCGACAAGGTAAAGAATGCCACCTTTAACACTAGACTGCGTACTCACGGCAGTTCTCCTTGGCCGTTTTTTGGTACGACTTGGAAAGAGAGAAAAATTAATGAATGATCGCTGATGCGTCGGTTCTCGATTGTGTTCAGGAGACGTACAGATTGACTGCGCGAAAATAGTTTCTCAAATGACCTCTTAACCCGGATTGCTTTCACGCAATCAGACTCTTCAATGAAATTACCTAAGGGACCTATTTGAATAATAAAAAAAATGCAAAACAGTGAAATTTTGTAAAAAAAGTTGTCAGATCGGAAATTGAACACATTAATGGTCTCCCAAATACAATCGAGACACCGCGATAAAGAGCGAACCTGTAACAAAGTTCATTTAAACATAAACATTATTTGTGGTTAATTTAAAGAAAAGAATAAGCATAGATTTTCTGTACAGTGAAGCATCAATATATTCTCAAAGAACAAAGGCGTTAAACTATAAACATTACCAATTTACAATGAATAAAAAACTTACACTTTTATGTTTTTCTCATACGTGGAACAGTCCAACAATCGCTGCTTTTGTATGTGTGATATTTTGTAAAAATTAAATGTCCTGGCGTGCGCGTAAGTATTTTTTATCGTCACAAGGTTTACAAAAGCGTTTTCTTTCTTGATGATAACGTGGTTTTTCACACTAAATGAAATATAACTTGTAGCGGTGCTACACAACACGTCTTAACAAGTCGGCAACCAAACATCAAAGGTAATGAAGTACATGTTAACATATCGGCGACCAGAAGTACAACTAACTATATAGACTCTAGAATTTTCCTAACAAATGATAAATTGTTCTTTCTTCTGTTTCGCAGCTTCTTGCTATCAAGCGCTGCGGCAATGATTTTAAATATCTGCGCCCAGCGAGTCAGTGTTTAAAAGTACCTTTTAAACGCTGGCCGTGCGTCTTGGTATAGGCGCATGTTATAAACAGATTTCGTTTCTTTACTCTCACGTTGTCATGGTTAGTATCATTAAAAACTACAGCTCGATGGCTGTCCTTTTCTCATATGCAAAATGTCTGAAATCCAATAATATCACATTGCTTTCCGCGTGAGGAGCGATGACTCCGTCAGGATCATCGCGACTCACGCGTAGTCGTGATATTATTGCTTTCGTGAAACAAGTTGGTATTACTTGCAAAAATTCTTTACAATAGATTTTACACACTACATCAGCAAAGTGGTTAACATACAGAGTATCAGGTAAGTATATTCGTACGACTGAAATTGATAGTAATTTTTCCATAGGGTAACTACATGACAATTGAACTGTGCCCTTTCTAATGTATTGTACAAGGATAACAAATGTTCATTTCTCGGTAAAAGATAATGAAATTAAAATAAAGATACTCATACATAGATACATTATACATGGCATAATAAATATTAAAAAATAACAAAGAAATAAATTGCTTGACTTCGCAGGAAGTCTGGGTGCTGTGTGCACTCGTGGAAAAAATGTGTTACAAAAAATTGACACTCTTGTTTTACAATTAAATATTACAGGAATATTTTTGTCGTTGTTTCGTCGAAGATTTCTTGCAGTAAATACGTAGCACTTTACTTACTTGTGGCTTTCATGGCCTGCAAAAAAAACAAATGTTTCACTACACTTGGGTAGGTATGAGTTGCACTGGGAGTGGTAGAGCTTCGGGTATAAATGATAGCACTGCACTTGAGTGGGGAAATTGATTACACTTTCACAGTGGAGGAAAAGTAGGGCATCACTTTCAGTGTGGAGGTTGGAGTAGTTGTCGGGGTGTGATGTTGCGTTGGAAATATGTCGTGGGTCAGGAACTGGAAGATTGGTTCTGCAACATGTTGAGCCGTATGGTGGCGGTCTCTATTTCACTTGACACATGTCCGTGCTTCCATTTATGTTTTCGTACATGAAAAATACAGAAAAAAATCTGCATTAGTATGTGCTTACTTACTAATAACTTAGTCTAAAAGAAAATTGGATTAGGTAAGGATAAGAATTGTTTATGTACATAAGGTCTCATTCTCTTAGGAATGCTGAGTTCTCATATTTATCTATTTTTCTGGTTTTATTTGGTTTGACACGTTTTCGTCATTACTCGGCCTGGTCAGTAAATTCGGTAGCAATTGTCAAAATCGAGCTTAAGACTCTTCCGATTAGTGCTTTATAATTTCACAAGGTACATGAGTGCTTAATTCATTGCTTTATCATATTTTATTTTGAATGCATTTCAAACACATTTGGCATTCGCGCTCGTTGTGCAAAGAAAATTTGATTGTTGAGAGCTCAGCGTACACAGTGTTACGTCCGTTGGTCCCAATCACGTGATAATAACCTGACAGTTCCACAATGCTAGCTGCAGTATTCTGCGAGAAGCAGAGCGTTTGGTGTCTACTAGCCGTGGTGTGAGTTTTTATACAGTTTTTCATCGACTCTGGATTACGGAAGCAGCCATATGCGGCGACTCCCGCAACTGTTTCGAAGAATGTGTCCGTGGAAAGGCGTACAGTACCGTTTGTGGTAAGTACAACACTTATTCACTTTCACTCTTCGGCTTTCTACATCGTGGTTTCGTGGTACAAGTACTTATAATATTACTTCACACGCGGTATTTCACACGTGTCCTTGCAGTTATCACCTTTTCAGTTCACACGTTATTATTAATTCGTGTTCACATTTATTTGGTCGTCATGTTAAGGTTCACACGCACCACTTTTATACGTGTCCATTAATTACTTGTCTGTTGTCGGTTCACACGCAGCAGCATATACGTGTTCATTTATTACTGACTGCATTATTACTACAAAGTACAGTTAACATTTAGTATATATATCATGTCTAAAAATTATTTACAAAGAAATATATAGTCTCTGTGACTACAAGGCCTGACGAAAAGCGTGTCTCTTGTTCGTAGTTTGTGCTTCCAAGGCACTTTAGGTTTACACTTTGTTCGAAATCTTGTTATTCTTTTCTTTTTACAATAGTTACTCTTTTCTCAAGTTCAACTCTTTTATTTTCTCTCTATTACGTCGTTAGTTTGAAGACATAGTCAATGTGGCTTCTTTTACGTGATGAACAGTTCGTGTTCAAACTACCATTAGGGAAATTGGGAAGCTTGGTGTTCCCTGTCGTGCAATTGCACATAACAAATCTTAATTGAACTCGCAATTTGCGGAGAATAATCATAGCCCGTCGACAACCAATGTGTCACGACTATCCATTCGTATAGCCTGTATGTATCAATCATGCAACCAGCTCGTAAAATTCACTTCTCTACTGGATAAGGTAGGATGGTAAGGATACTGGTTAGAGGAAAACACAAAAGACTTTTATGAAGTGAAGAGATTTGAAGGCAGAGTGTTAATGACGTATGATATGGTGAGCTTAACATAAATTATTATCACCTTAGTTTTTCATGACAAATAGTGTAATTAAATCGATACAGCAGTTTCAGTGTCATCTGATCCAGCTCTCTAAACAATTTTCTATACATATCTAAAATTACTTAAACCATGCATTAGCAGTGAACTGTGTCTGTTAACTATCTTCTGTTCCATGTATCGTAAAATTGGTTTTCTAAAAAAAAAAAATCGTCATACCTCGAGGACCTGAAATAGATATTTCTAGTACTAAATTAGTTTATTTATAAATGATCTTTGTAAGTATTTCAGCTGCCCTGTGCCGTAAAATTCTTATGTGCGTATACGGTTTTCTCCGTATTATAATAAAATAATTGAGTTGCGCACTTCTTTCCTGCTACCTGGATCGTTATTGACTTACTTGGTTCTTATATGCTAAGCTGCTGCTTTTTTGCCTGCTGCGTTTCATAGGTGGTCTCATAAAATTTGTTGTCACACACTCCTTAAGCATAACATAACATCTACCTCATTAGAGTAAGCGACCTTAATCAAATTTTTTTTTAACCTACGAGCAATCATTCTGGTCTGAATGACCATTTTAATTTATTTCATTTAAGAGGAGAGAGCTTCGCTATACTTAAAACTAATGGTAGCAGGTGGCACTTAGCACGTCCCTACTATAATATTTATTTGTCAGCTCTTTCGGCTGTGGCCGTTCATGGCTCAATTAACTTAAAACTAACTTACATCTAAGGCAAATCTTGCTCTCCTACAATAAATGTGTCTTACTTAAGGTGCTCATATAAATTACTTATCTTGTTGTGGCAGGTCGACAGGGTGTTAGTCCTGTGCATTACTCTTACATACGTTGGTACTTCACACATAGTATGACAACTTATAGTGTGTGTATATTTTATTTTAGCAGCTTAACAGATATTTTCAGTGGTTGACTCGGTATTTCTTCAAGTCTGCGTGATGAAACAACCCATTTATTCGTCCAGATACAGGGTCAGCTAGTAGATAGCAACCAATGTGCGGCTTTCTTAATATAATATATGGTCCTTCATACAAGTGCTGCCACTTGCGATTCTTATGATGAATCAAAGATGGTTTGAAGTGGGTCTTTAATAGCACTCGTTCATTTATACGATACGATAAGACTTCGCTAATGTGTTTGTCATGCGCCTTTTTTCTTAGGTTGGCATGAGTGGTTAAAGATATGAGAGCTTGTCTTAACTTGTCGTCTAATGTTACTTCAGGGTGTTGTAATTTCGGTCTGCAGCTTCCCCGTGGAGGCATAAAGAAGCTACTAATGGTTTTCCGACTGGGATGGAGCTGAAATGTCAGTTATTTTTACTTGACTAGTATTTTGCGACCTACCAGGTCGAAAATTCGCGTTCGTATCCCATACGACTTGTGCATCACTTGATTGCGTGTTATTTGACATCGCGTTTGGTGCTTGGTTCGCCTGTGTGTAAAAAATAGTCGGATTTCCTTGGCTATTATGACCGGCGGTGTCAGGAAAAGCATCCGACGAATTGTCCTGACTATTGTTCTTGAACTGTTGGTTGGGTTGGTAAGAAAATGTCGCATTTTTCGGCTGTGAAAAATTTATTTGCTGAGAGGGAGTGAAGTGACTCGGCTGACTGTACTGTTGTGGTCTGTTATAATTGTTCCATTTCTTTCCCTTGTGACGATTTCCATTATTCGTCTTGTTGTGATGGTACTGGTAACTACCGTTGTGATTTATCGGTGAATTACCGTATTGTTGCTGTGTGTTTTGATAAATCGGATTGTATCTATTCTGTTGTGGATGTTTGTTATATTGTTTTCCATTACGGCCGTTGAAACTGTTATGATTACCGTAAGGCTGAGTGTTTGGTTGTCCCGTGTTATGTTGGTACGACATTCCATTGACGCAATTTGTTATGTGATGCTGCGGAGCGGGCGGTCCATTATTATAATTATTCCGCGCGCTCGCACACGCATCCTCATAGATCATATCCAAATTGTCAAGAACAGACAGAAAGGCTTCTAGGTCTTCTTCACTCACATTAACTAGTTTTTCTCTTATTGATACAGGAAGTTTTGACTTTAAGATCATGATTACATCTTTGGTTGAAATGGGCGTGTCCCAATACTGAATTTTACGTAGATATTTTTCAAAATAACGTCTCAAACCTCCTCCTTTGGTGTTGAAAGGTTCGGCGTTGTAAACCTCCTTTCGGAGTCTTTGTTGTATACCTGAACTCCAGAATTTATTCAAAAAATGCTTTTCAAAATCTGCATAGGTGTGGCATTTGTCTATAATTTCTGTAGCCCAAATTGATCCTTCACCGTGTACATAGCCTAAAATGAACTGTATCCGCTGCCTGTCGTTCCATGATTCTGGAAAAGCACCTGTGAATGATTTTAGAAATACCGTGGGATGTATATTTCGTTTTTCAGGTAGAAAAGGCTGAAAAACTCTGTGTTTTAGCACACTCTCGTCTCGCATTAGTTCGAGTGTTAGTTGATCGGCATGACTACGTGACGTAGAAGTTTCGTCACGTGTATTATTTACTGTTGGTGAGAATTGTACCAGACACTCTGGATATTGACGATTATCGTGTTCTGGCGGTAGCTAATACTCACTTTTATTGTCACCTTGCAATTCCGTAACTTGTCGTTTCAGTTGATCTATATAATTGCTTAGCTGACGTTTCCATTCCGGAAGATCGTGGCTAAATGCTCGTCTGATTTCACCTAATTCATTGGTTGAAGTGTCACCAGAAGTACCGGGAGCGGTTAAGATTTCTGCTGTAGCAGATTTAACCGTACCCTTTAGTTCAGCGTGTACCTTGCTGACAATGTACTGTTCTTTGGATTGCATCCACTCTTCAAATTCCCTATTAAGTATATTGCTTATACCGGTGTTGACATCTGCGATCTTTTTGTCAATATTGACATCGGATATTTGCTGAGCAAGGTCTTCAACTCGCTCGCCAACGTGGTTGACACCTTCTGTCAATTGGCTTACTCTCTTTGAAACATCACTGTAATGTTTCAAAGAGTCACTCGCAGTTGATTTACACACATCTATTTGGGCCTGCATATCTGTGAACTTGCTACCAATATTGGTCTCGGCGGATTCCACCATCGAAAGAACACTATCAATTTTTGCGTGTACGCTTGCGTTTAGCTCGCTTGCGTAAGCAGTGGTAGTGGCTTTAATTTTTTCCTCCATGGTGTCATTCGAATTTTTGATTTGTGCTTGGATGTCGGTAATAACAGAATTTATATTGTTCATTCGCACTTGAGTGCCCTCTATCCTTGATTCTAAACTGTTGAACCTGCTGTCACTTTGATTTGCTAACTGACTGATCTGCGTTTCAGTATTGTCACTTTGGTTTGTTAACAGGCTGATTTGCGCTTCAATATTGTCACTTTGGTTTGTAAGCTGTGCCATGTTTGCTTCAAAACTGGTTTTCATATCAGCAAACACTTTTAGTATATCTGACAGCGAGCATTCACGTGACTGCGACGCGGTCTGTGGCGCCGACAGCTCACGTGTCGCTTCGTCGTCTGTTGTTCCCTCACAATGAGATTCAAGTTTGTTTACACCCGCGCGCGCTCTAAGTTGCCTTGGCTGCTCATCAGCCATCGTAAATTTAAAATAGCTACACTGCACGAGCTAAAAAAGATAATTTTTTTAAAAAATTTATGATTTTCACTTGTCAGGTGCGCCAAGGATTTCGCGTCCTGATTTCACAGATATTGCTTGCGCGTTATGAACAATTGAAACTCTGACACACGAAAATGGCAATATGGCAACGGGAGTGATAAAATAAATGAAAAACACTTATAGAGCACTGAAACTGGCACAGATAGCGGCCATTGTGATTTACTAAAATGCACAACAATGGAAATTCTTGCTAACTATTTCTAACTATTGTAAGCGAAATGATGAGATAGAGGCGGATCTAATAGCAAAAAGAAACAGAAATTTGGAAATTAAATTGCTTGAGGAAAAGGAAAAAAGCGTAGCGAGTGAATGTCACGAGCCGACTGAATGCTCGGTACGCAAAGCTTCAAACGTAATGAAAAATCGTACTCACATTAGTTGTCTTGCGCGCTGCTATTTATTGCTGTTGTGGATTCTTACTGCGATTTTCTGCATATGCGTCCTTTTTTTTTTTTTTTAATCACTGGTTTTGGCTTCCAATTTTCTCCAGATGGTAGCATGAAAATAAAAAGAACAAATTAGTTTTTTAGTCAAGTCCCCGTTCGGGCGCCACATCTAGCGTTAAAAGGTTTTTTGCTTTTCTCATTTAACCAAATATAACATTGATGATGATAATTTATGGCAATGTTTGCCGACAAGATAAAGAATGCAACCTTTAACACTAGATTGCGTACTCACGGCAGTTCTCCTTGGCCGTTTTTTGGTACGACTTGGAAAGAGAGAAAAATTAATGAATGATCGCTGATGCGTCGGTTCTCGATTGTGTTCAGGAGACGTACAGATTGATTGCGCGAAAATAGTTTCTCAAATGACCTCTTAACCCGGATTGCTTTCACGCTGTCAGACTCTTCAATGAAATTACCTAAGGGACCTATTTGAATAATGAAAAAAATGCAAAACCGAGAATTTTTGTAGAAAAAAAGTTGTCAGATCGGAAATTGAACACATTAATGGTCTCCCAAATACAATCGAGACACCGCGATAAAGAGCGAAGCTGTAACACAGTTCGCCGGCCGCGGTGGCCGTGCGGTTCTAGGCGCTCCAGTCCGGAGCCGCGTTGCTGCTACGGTCGCAGGTTCGAATCCTGCCTCGGGCATGGATGTGTGTGATGTCCTTAGATTAGTTAGGTTTAAGTAGTTCTAAGTTCTAGGGGACTGATGACCATAGATGTTAAGTCCCATAGTGCTCAGAGCCATTTGAACCATTATTTTTGTAACAAAGTTCATTTAAATATAAACATTATTTGTGGTTAATTTAAAGAAAAGAATAAGCATAGATTTTCTGTACAGTGAAGCATCAATATATTCTCAAAGAACAAACATTAACAAATTTACAATGAATACAAAACTTACACTTTTACGTTTTTCTCATACGTGGAACAGTCCAACAATCGCTGCTTTTGTATGTGTGATATTTTGTAAAAATTAAATGTCCTGGCGTTCGCGTAAGTATTTTTTATCGTCACAAGGTTTACAAAAGCGTTTTCTTTCTTGATGATAACGTGGTTTTTCACACTAAATGAAATATAACTTGTAGCGGTGCTACATAACACGTCTTAACAAGTCGGCAACCAAACATCAAAGGTAATGAAGTACATGTTAACATATCGGCGACAGGAAGTACAACTAACTATAAAGACTCTAGAATTTTCCTAACAAATGATAAACTGTTCTTTCTTCTGTTTCGCAGCTTCTTGCTATCAAGCGCTGCGGCAATGATTTTAAATATCTGCGCCCAGCGAGTCATAGTGTTTAAAAGTACCTTTTAAACGCTGGCCGTGCGTCTTGGTATAGGCGCACGTTATAAACAATTTCGGTTCTTTACTCTCATGTTGTCATGCTTAGTATCATTAAAAACTACAGCTCGATGGCTGTCATTTTCTCATACGCAAAATGTCTGAAATCCAATAATATCACAACACCACGGTGATACAAATGGTTCAAATGGCTCTCAGCACTATGCGACTTAACTTCTGAGGTCATCAGTCGCCGAGAACTTGGAACTAATTAAACCTAACTAACCTAACGACATCACACACATCGATGCCCGAGGCAGGATTCGAACCTGCGACCGTAGCGGTCGCTCGACTCCAGACTGTAGCGCCTAGAACCGCACGGCCACTCCGACCGGCACGGTGATACAGGTTTACATGCCTACCTACACCACAGATGATGAACTGATTGGAGCAATGTACGATAAAAGAGATTATTCAGATAGTTAAGCGAGACAAAAGTTTAAAATGTGATGAGAGAATGGAATTCGTTTGCAGATGTGGAAAGAGAAAATTGTAGGAAAGGGTAGAGCTTGGGGAATGGATGAAAGGGGCAGCCTCCTGATTGAATTCTGTGCAGAGCACAATTTTATCATCGCCAACACTTCGCTTAAGAATGATGAAAGAAGGATGCATATTTGGAGCAGAATTTTCGAAACTCGATTTTAAATTGTAATCCATTTCCCATTGCAGACGCTTACCGAGGATATTTTATTGGCTATGAAATGCAGTTACAATTAAAGAGACCGTAAACGATAGCAAATTGAGGATATGGAACCTGAATAATTTAAGACCCAGCGTTTTTCGATAATCTTAAAGGGACCATTAGGCATCGACTAACTGAAACAGTGGAAGGAATTCACTACAGTACAGTTGAATATCTTTGAGAGAGGAAGTGGTGAAGGCAGCAGAGAATGTAAATGGGAAGAAGTTACAATAGAAATCCTTGGATAAAACGCGATATATTGAATTTAATTGTCAACAGGGGAAAACATAAAAATTCAGCAAATAAAGTACGCCATATGGAACAGAAATGTCTAAAACATGGCATTGATCGAGAGTCCAAAATCGCAACTGTGATTTTGCGCTTGGAAAATATATATGCTGAAATTAAATAAGATCAAGAGGGAACAAAACTTTGTTCAAGAGAGAACTGTCAAGAGGTCATTTGCCAAGCCCTACCTAAGCAAAGAAGAGAAGGCTGGAAGGTGGAAGGAGTACTCGTATTTAGAGAGGGGAGGGAGAGGGATTATACAAGCTAACATTAGCACAATGTTAGATTCCTGCGAAATGTCTGAACACGCGAGGCAATACTAATACTGCCACTTAGCTTATTAAACAGACTAAACAAAGGGAAGCTTGTGTTAATGGCATTTTTATGTTCAGAGAAAGGTTATGACAGTCTTAACTGAAAGACACTCTTCGAAACTCTGGAGGTATCAGCTGTAAAACACAGAGACACAAGATATCTGCAACTTGTACAGAAATCACACTGCAGTTGTAAAACTTCAATGACTTTAAAGGGATACAGTAATTGAGAAGACAGAAGTAGGGGGGATATAAAATGCAGACTGCCAACAGCAAAAAGAGCGTGTCTGAAAAAGAAAATTTTTTGACATCGTATAGATATTTAAATGGTTGGGGAGTAGTTTATGAAGGTATTTGTGTGGAGTGTAGCCTTGTGTGTAAGTGAAATTTGGCCAATGAACAGTGCTGTCAAGAAGACAATGGACGCATTCAAAACGTGGTGATAAAGAATAATGTTGAATATTAGGGATGTAGATTGTATAACTAAATAGGTACTGAATTAAACTGCGGAGGAAAAGAAAATTGTGGCACAACTTGTCTAAAAGAGGGAATTATTGACAGGCCATATTCTGGGGCATAAAGGGATCACCAGTTTGGTCGTTAAATTGCAGAGAGAGAGAGAGACCAAGGCTGGCCAACGGCAAGCAGATTCGATTGGCTGCAGGATGCAGTAGTTAACGTAGAGACGAAGAGGCCTACACAAGAGAGTGTCGTGGGGGCACTGTATCAACACAGTCTTAAGGCTGAACCTCACGAAACAGTGAGACGAATTGTATTTCTTGTTAATGCAACCCAGTAGCAGTATTTATTGTCAGAATATTTCTTTAATATAGCCCCTAGCACATATCACTTGTGATGTATTTATGTATGCACCTCTATTCCCCATTACAAACAGCTTTGTCAGGGAAAAGTTACAAAAAAAAAAAAAATGGTGCAAATGGCTCTGAAAACTATGGGACTTAACATCTATGGTCATCAGTCCCCTAGAACTTAGAACTACTGAAACCTAACTAACCTAAGGACATCACACAACACCCAGTCATCAGGAGGCAGAGAAAATCCCTGACCCCACCGGGAATCGAACCCGGGAACCCGGGCGCGGGAAGCGAGAACGCTACCGCGAAAAGTTACATCTTGAACGCAATTTTCTTATGGGACTGTCAGCAAATGATAAAGTTGAATTACTGTTTTGGCCTCTCTGACCAACAGCCAATGATCGGTTACGTATTATCCATGATTTTCGAATCCACGGGCAGTTCTCGAACTGTGTAGAAGTCATCGATGAAAAATTTATCGTAATGCAGTACTGCATATGCCGCCATACGTTTTTTGTGAAGTGGAAACTTTTCCGCTGACTTCAAATATCATGTGACCTTTCTCAGGCATATTAAAGGATGCATTAACGTCGTATAAAATTATTTTTAATTGCTGTTTGCGTTGGTAAAGCAAGTTAATCAAAAAATGAATACAGCATTTTGGTAACCAAATATCGAATCGGAAATTTGATCATAACATCTAAAGTAGTAACTATGAAACCAGTTATTATGACTGATCCTTCGTAACTACTTGCAGGACCGGAATCTGAGACTTTAAGGATACTGAAGATGACGCACAGAATATTATATTTGGTACTTTATACCAAGATGTTTGACACAAAGATTCGATTAGGGATTTAAAATCGTTCGGGAAAAGAAATCAACAAATCAGAGGCAATATATTCTGTCTGTGAAGACTATTTCAGCCATGCTGGAAAGATTAATTGGCAATCTGGAGTTACTACATCTAATTATGAAGTATTCTAAACGCTGCAAATAAACAAAATGTCTTAAGGCAAAACGAAATAATTAATAACAAGTTTGTTTGCGTGGCCATAGTCCGCAGCAACACACAGAAATATTCGCTTTTTAAATAACAGGCGCTTCTTTCTTGCTGTAATATATTTTATTTGCTCCAGACGCTTTTGCCTTTTACTTTAAGCCATTTTCAGTGGAATCTTTGCGATATTTGCGGATTGTAAAACAGTTCACGTCTTATTTTTGTACGTGAATAAGTGACTACGTGAGTATGGCTGGCATCTGCGTTTCCTCTCATCTGGTCGCAGGCTGGAGTACGGGACATAAGCACAAGCTCACGTTACAAACATTTTTCTCCCCGTTTTTCATGTTCTCTCCTCTAATTGGTGTGGAACACTGTTATTCTTCTGTCACTAGCTGAGGGTATTTTACCAAAAACTGATTTTAAGTCATAGCTACTGTGCCTTCGATTTATGTCTCTTCTTATTTGGTTTGTTTATGTACACATTGCCAACCTATGCCAACCTAAGGAAGAATATGCTGAAGTTCATTTCCGTTCTCGTCTCTACATCTCTGTGTGTGTGTGTGTGTGTGTGTGTGTGTGTGTGTGTGTGTGTGTGTGTGTGTGTGTAGTTAGGGAGAGTTGAAGAAAGTTGAATGTGAACGTAATAGCTCTCAGATAGTGGTTGAAAGTTTTCGCGTTCAGCTGATCTGAGTTTTGGTTTAAATGTTTTGTGGAGGGGTTCATGTAAAATTGAGGAGAAAGGGGTTGGATACTAATGTTCTGATAATAATCATCTGTTGAAGCGATATTCTATCATTTTATTTATTAATGTGTTTACTCTTACATGAACCCCCCACCCACAAAAAAATATATATATAAACCATAACTCAAGTCAGATGAAAACCAAAACTTGCTGTCACATCCAACTTTCTACATCTCTCACTGACTATCCACACACACTTACAGATATGAGGAGAACAGAAATGAACAGATGTTACTTTTCAGCATGTAATTCGTTAGGTTGTAGGTTGGCAACATGTAATAAAACAAGCCAAATAGTAAGAGATATAAAGTCTACACACTGTGGTTACAACTTAAAATCACAGTTTTCTGTAAAATGTAGATAGCTAGTAAAGCAAGCACTCCGTCTTCAGGCCACAAGTGGCCCATCGGGACCATCCGACCACCGTGTGATGCTCAGTTGAGGATGCGGATAGGAGGGGCGTGTGGTCAGCACACCGCTCTCCCGGTCGTTATGATGGTTTTCTTTGACCGGAGCCGCTACTATTCGATCGAGTAGCTCCTCAATTGCCATCACGAAGCTGAGTACACCGCTATATAGCTAGTGACAGACGAGTAATAGCGCTCCACACCAATTAGCGCAAAGAACATGAAAAAGGAGAAGAAAAAATTTCGAACGTAAAAACGTGATTTCGTTTCGTACACTATGTTATCAACACCCCCAAAAACATACGTTTTTCATATTAGGTACATTGTGCTGCCACCTACTGCCAGGTAATCCATGTCGGCGACCACAGTAATCATGAGGCATCGTGAGGGAGCAGAATGGGAACTCGCGGACTTCGAACGTGGTCAGGTGATTGGGTGTTACTTGCGTCATACGTCTGTACGCGAGATTTCCACACACCTAAACATCTCTAAGTCCACTGTTCCCGATATGATAAGTGGAAGCGTGAAGGGACACGTACAGCACAAAAGCTTACAGGGCGACCTCGTTTGTTGACTGACAGAGACCGTCGTCAGTTGAGAGGGTCGTAATGTGTAATAGGCAGACGTCTAAACTGCATCAGGATCCACCGCAAGTACTACGATAGTTACGCGGGAGGTGAGAAAACTTGGATTTCGTCGTCGAGCGGCTGCTCATACGCCACACATCACGCCGGTAAATACCAAACGACACCTCGCTTGCTGTAAGGAGTGTAAACATTGGACGATTGAACAGTGGAAAAACGTTTTGTGGAGTGACGAATCATGGTACACAACGTGACGATCCGATGGCAGGGTGTGGGTATGCCTAGTGCCCGTTGAAAGTCATCTGCAAGCGTGTGTAGTGTCAACAGTAAAATTCGGAGGCGGTGGTGTTATGGTGTGGTCGTGTTTTTCATTGGGCTCACACTCCTTGTTGTTTTGCGTAGCACTATCACAGCACAGTCCTACATTGATGTTTGAAGCACCTTCTTGCTTCCCACAGTTAAAGAGCAATTCATGGATGGCGACTGCATCTTTCAACACGATCGAGCACGGTAGCGGAGTGGTTACACGACAGTAACATCCCTGTAATGGACTGGCCTGCACAGAGTTCTGACCTGAATACTATAGAACATCTTTGCGATGTTTTGGAACGCCGACTTCGTACCAGGCCTCACAGACCGACATCGATACCTCTCCTCAGTGCAGCACTCAGTGAAGAACGGGCTGTTATTCCCCCAGAAACCTTCCAGCACCTGATTGAACGTATGACTACGAAAGTGGAAGCTGTCATGAAGCTTAAAGGTGGGCCAACACCATACTGACTTCCAGCATTACCGATGGAGGGCGCCACGAACTTGTAAGTCATTTTCAGCCAGGTGTCCGGATACTTTTGCAGGGTGTCTACGACCCGGGACAACCGGGGGATCCGGGAAAAACCCGGTAATTTTTTCATCCGGGAGAAAACCGGGAAAAACCTGGGATTTTTTTAAATTCCGGATAATTTTTCATTATTTTTGCTCTTAGTTAAATTTTTGTAATTTTGACTGGTAAGAACCAGTACTCTGACAAAGGATATTACTGTATCCTGCTACTGCAGAATAATACTACAGCAATAAAATATGAACGAGAGAAAAAACTGAAATAGAACTTAAATTGCAAAGGAAATGCGCCATATACAGCAACTAAACACAGTGCTCATACAAGCGTCTGCCAACAGCAAAATGTGTCACAGGCTTTAGGAAGACTATGTAATGCTTCGTAATAACAAACTGCCTCCGACGAGCAAGACGTCACAACTGTTAACATTAGATTTGTTTTAGCAGTTACGAGTGGGATCACGCGATCATGATTTCATTGAACAATGTTGAACACATTCTAAGTTGATTTCTGAATGAATCATTAGTTGATTTGTGAATGCGTGCAGGTCTATTCTGGAAGTAGCGCGGAAAACGCCTAACCCGAGAATAAGTGCGGGATAACTAAACTGGTGATTCTGGCAGAGTTAGTCAAGTTAACCGGCGAATAAGCTTTGACACTGGCAGGAATAGATACAGAATTATTGATGACAACAATGTTTGTTAGAACGAGGAAGGAGAAGAAACTTAAATTATGGAAGTATACGACGATTCCAAGTTTATATAAAAATTTCTCAGTTTGGATTCCGTAGAAACACTGGAACACGTGAGGCAATACTCACCTTACGACTTATCTTAGAAGAAAGATTAAGGAAAGGCAAACCTACGTTTCTAGCATTTGTAGACTTAGAGAAAGCTTTTGACAATGTTGACTGGAATACTCTCTTTCAAATTCTAAAGGTGACAGGGGTAAAATACAGGGAGCGAAAGGCTATTTACAATTTGTACAGAAACCAGATGGCAGTTATAAGAGTCGAGGGACATGAAAGGGAAGCAGTGGTTGGGAAAGGAGTGAGATAGGGTTGTGGCCTCTCCCCGATGTTGTTCAATCTGTATATTAAGCAAGCAGTAAAGGAAACAAAAGAAAAATTCGGAGTAAGTATTAAAATTCATGGAGAAGAAATAAAAACTTTGAGGTTCGCCGATGACATTGTAATTCTGTCAGAGACAGCAAAGGACTTGCAAGAGCAGTTGAATGGAATGGACAGTGTCTTGAAAGGAGGATATAAGATGAACATCAACAAAACCAAAACAAGGATAATGGAATGTAGTCTAATTAAGTCGGGTGATGCTGAGGGAATTAGATTAGGAAATGAGGCACTTAAAGTAGTAAAGGAGTTTTGCTATTTGGGGAGCAAAATAACTGATGATGGTCGAAGTAGAGAGGATATAAAATGTAGGCTGGCAATGGCAAGGAAAGCGTTTCTGAAGAAGAGAAATTTGTTAACATCCAGTATTGATTTAAGTGTCAGGAAGTCATTTCTGAAAGTATTTGTATGGAGTGTAGCCATGTATGAAAGTGAAACATGGACGATAAATAGTTTGGACAAGAAGAGAATAGAAGCTTTCGAAATGTGGTGCTACAGAAGAATGCTGAAGATTAGATGGGTAGATCACATAACTAATGAGGAAGTATTGAATAGGATTGGGGAGAAGAGAAGTTTGTGGCACAACTTGACCAGAAGAAGGGATCGGTTGGTAGGACATGTTCTGAGGCATCAAGGGATCACCAATTTAGTATTGGAGGGCAGCGTGGAGGGTAAAAATCGTAGAGGGAGACCAAGAGATGAATACACTAAGCAGATTCAGAAGGATGTAGGTTGCAGTAGGTACTGGGAGATGAAAAAGCTTGCACAGGATAGAGTAGCATGGAGAGCTGCATCAAACCAGTCTCAGGACTGAAGACCACAACAACAACAACATAAAAATTTCGCGCTACTACTTTTTGCTCTCATGCTTGAGAAACTGTAGCGTATGAATAAAGTGTAAAACTGTTTCCTAACGTAAAGCTTTTTGCTTGTAGTAGGCCTAATAGGCATTTGATATTGGTACTTTGTGAATTATATTCTGCCTTGTTATAAAAATGACCATTTCTGCCAAAACAGACTCGTTTAGTTGGCGTGTGTTACAGTTGCTGCAGTATTATAAAGACCTATTTTGTTTTATCTCGCAGACGGTGACAAAATATAGGTAATCAGGTCGAGAAACCACACCAATCTTGGACCTATTTGTAATTATGTATGTATTTCAATATTAGACAGCGACATTTCGATTTTTCATGTAGCAAAATGTCTGACGAACTTTGATGAGGTAACAGATCCTTTCGCAGGAAGAAAAGCATGCCATGTAAAGCTGTAGCAAGATTAGACAGAGAAAAATTCTAGGAGCTAAGGATTGAAGAAATGTGTACTGTCTTGCTTGTCTCTTCTCTTTACTGGTTTAATGTATCATATACTTAATTTTATGTCACACAAAGCAGCAAGTTGGTAGCTAATAGGGAATAAAGAGTGCAAATTGTCTGAAGAGTGTTTTTTTTAAAAAAAAAAAAGAAAAAAGAAAAGAGGCAGGATATTAAACCGGCCGACTGGAAGCAGGAGAGGCACCATAGGACATTTGTCCGTAAAATACGTATAAAAGTTGAATAATAAGTTTATTTTACAAATATTCAGGTGTCACAATATGGTCTCCTTCAAAGTAATCGCCCTGAGACGCGATACACTTCTGCAAACGCCGTTTCCACTGTTGATAACATTGCTGAAAGTGTCCAGTTGTGATGTTGTTCAGTTACCGTGTCGTTTCCGCCTTGATGGCTTCCACATCTCCCAAGTGCCGCCCCCGAAGCACTATTTTGCATTTCGGGAACATGAAGAAGTCACACGGGGCTAAATCGGGTGAATAAGGCGGGTGGTCTGTCACGGCGATTGAGCTTCGGGCCAAAAACTCGCGCACAATGAGCGACGTGTGAGCAGGCGCATTGTCGTGATGAAGTATCCACCTGCCCCCTTTTGCGAACTCCGGTCGAACTCGGGCCACAAAAGCTCTGAGACGTGTCAGAACTTCAACGTAAAAATTTCCGTTCACTCTCTGGCCGGGAGGGACAAATTCCTTGTGAACAATGCCCCTAGAATCAAAGAAAACAATCAACATTGTCTTCCCATTGGACCTTGATTTTCGCGACTTTTTTGTTCTCGGTTCTCCTGCTAGTTTCCATTCCCTGCTTTGAGATTTGAGCTCCAGATCGAATTCTTAAAACCAGGACTCGTCTCCAGTGATGACTCGGTCGAGAAAGTCCCCTCGTTCCTCTGCTTCCAACCAATCCTCACAGCACTCAACCCTCTTTGCTTTCTGTTCTGGCGTCAAGAGCTTCGGTACGATTTTCGCACCCAATTTCTTCATTTCAAATTTTTGTGTCAGGATTTCGTGAACGATTGTTTTGGGGATTGACAGCTCGTCAGCAATCATTCTGACTGTCAATCTACGGTCATTAAGAACACAAGCCCGAATTCGTTCAACATTTGCATCGGAACTCGATGTCGACGGGCGTCCTGGGCGAGGGTCATCGTTCACTTCTTCTCGGCCATCCCGGAACCTTTTTAACCACTTGTTCACGGTTGGTTCCTTCAGAGAATTGTCTCCGTAAACCTGTTTCAAACACTAAAAAATCTCACGGCCATTCTTGCCTAGCTCTGCAAGAAACTTGATGTTGCCGGGCTGTTCCTCAATCAGAGAGAGCTCCATGCTGACGGCAGGTGAAAAAGGGTAACTGTCAACAAGCTGCCGCACACTCCCACCTTCACGCAGAGTGCTCTGATCGAACTGAGCGTTGATGGGATTGATCACAGCAGTAGTCCCACCTAGCGGTGACTGCAACCTGTAACATAAAGACGTTATCTAACTTTTATACGTATTTTCCGGACAAACCTCGTATAGTTTGATGGCTTCCAGTACAAAATATACACGTTTCAATTCCACAGACCGAAATACAGTGTCGTGCGATAGAAGAATGCTGTGTGAAGAGAAGTGGCGCAGACCTTTGGCACACTTAAGATCAAATAACATGTCTTACAATTTCTTGGACACATATGTTTTATGTATCAGTCTTCATAAAGATGTACGCTACAAAATGAACGTATTTTTGAAAATTCGATTTTTTTTAAAATTTTTGACATCCTTTTTCAAACGTTCGACGGACGCCACTATCTACTATTGCCCCGGTTCGGAAATATCGTTGATACGGGTCTGATGCACAGAGCAGTCAGAGTTATAATAGGGAAGCGAGTAGTCTCCACGTGACCCGTGTTTATGTTTAGTGATTTTGCTGTTTCCTGTTTGTCTACTGCACTCAAGTCAAATGAAAACAAATTTGATTTCTTTGGCCGGGAGCTATCATGTGAATTAAAATACATTCACATAATTACGGAATGCTAAAATACGTTATTAGTTTCAGATTTCATTTTATTTCCACCTTTCTGACAGTCAAGTATTAATTGCCATGCAGAACAAAGAAGTTATTTTTATCGGTTTGCTGAAGAAATTTTCTTTTATTAATCTTTTCCGCTGAGGCAGTCAATACATTTGAAACAAAGGGTTTAATTTCAAACTATTGGCTAGTTTCAACTGTTCACTGCATTTCAAGTGTACGTTTTCATCTTCTAGCACGTATGCCATAATGCCATAACAAAGAACCAGACATGAGATAACAAAGTACTGGTACCCGAGGAAATTAACATCCCGAAACCACATTGAAGAGTTAAATATCAGGTTGATGCCTACTTCACTGGGAATCTGGGACTCATTTAAAAATCAGCTCTTTGATGACGAGCCATGTAGAAGAATTTATAGCCCAGAAGATCACACTTTTATGTAGTTATTAAAAAAATTACTGGCATATTTGAGTGATATATCGTAAAATGTAATATGTGCATGAACGACTAACATTATATGTGAAACATTAGCTTGTCTTGCAGCGTATTGGCCTTAGAGACCAATATTATATGTGAAAGCTTTGTTTTTCTTGTAGCAACATTATACATATTAAATTAAACCATTAACTTTTCCTGTTCATGTGTCCGCGCTACTTAACAGTGATGTTGCTATTGGCTCACTACACCACGTGTCTGAAGCTCTGAATATCCGCTGTCATCGGCTGGCGAGATCACGTGACATGAGCTATGACTGGCTTACAAATACGCATCACAATCACGATTTCAATGCTTCAGAAAGTAAAATGCGGTGTTTGGTGGAATTCGAATTTATACTTTCGTAATACAAAAATATGGAGCGAATATGTTACTGCACATAAAACATCTTTCCAAAAGGTGTTCCGTTTTCTAAAGCACCGGGAAATTCTACGCCCATGTATAAAACCATAACCATTCAAAGGATTGATAAATTATACAGTTTCAAGAGAAAATATACAGTCAATTAACAGGGAAAAACTGTTTCCACCCGGAATAAAGTGTATTTTTAACCGGGAAATTCGGGAGGAATCCGGGAATTTTTTTTCCTTGTCCACGTATACACCCTGTTTTAATCACATAGTGTAAGTTAAGTTTTTGTGCGACCTCCAGCATGTGACCAGATGAGAGAAACACAGAGGTCAGCCAAAAACTCGATTAACTGTAAGTAATCACTTATTTACATAAAAAAAGAAGATGCGAACTGCTTTATGATCTACAACTATCGCATATCAAAGCAAAATTGAAACAGTGTAGATTGCACTGAATATGTCGTAAAGCAAAAGGCGAAACGAAGAAAATAGATTGCAGCAAGTAAGTTGCGTTTGTTACTTACAAAACGAAATAATCAATAGTTGTAGATACTTAGCAAATTACCTGTTATGACTCACCAGCAAATTAGTTTCGGGTTAACTTCTGTAGACCTACATAGTATATTGTAAATATTGATGTGGTCCATGTCACTGTAATCATTTCATATGCTATTAAATGCCGCTTTAAAAAAGTTCATCGATCCATTGAGAAAAACTATAGTTATTTTCAAGTCTCGATAGATGAATAGATTTTGCATACTTACAATGCGAAAAAATACGTGACTCTTTACGAGCTATCATTTGAAAAAAAAAAGTTTTCTATATCTGGTACCGTTTAAGAAATTTGGGGCCGATACAGCCACGTGATATACGACGTGCAGGGCGAAGTATCGGTCGTATCGCGAGCGCCCCGCGCGGTGCGTCCGCCGATATGTCATCCAATATCTCCATAAGGGTGATAGCTATCGATCTGTTCTCAAATTTAAACACGATTTCGCTATGTTGACTAAATTTCATACGCAGTAATATACCACCTAAAATGAACTATACGCAAGTGGACGTAATGTGTTTTTACCTCTGCACACTGAATAAAATTTCGTCTAGTGGTTTACATAAAAGTGATGCAGCAAGTAACGACGAATAAGCAAAACAAATTCAGTCCTTTGTCGAGCGAAAATGTCAGGCTGTATGATGCTGAAAAATCAATTTTTTTCACGAAATAGTTTGCTTGAAATGGGATGGTACACTATGTGATCAAAAGTATCCGGACACCTGCCTGAAAATGATTTACAGGTTCGTGGCGCCCTCCATCAGTAATGCCGGAATTCAATATTGTGTTGGCCCACCCTCAGCCTTGATGACAGCTTCCATTCCCGCAGGCATCCGTTGATCAGGTGCTGGAAGGTTTCTTGGGGAATGGCAGCCCATTCTTCACATAGTGCTGCACTAAGGAGAGGTATCGATGTCGGTCGGTGAGGCCGGGTACGAATTCGGTGTTCCAAAACACCCCAAAGGTGTTCTATAGGATCCAGGTCAGGACTCTGTGCAGGCCAATCCATTACAGGCATGTTACTGTCGTGTACCCACTCCGCCACAGGCCGTGCATAATGAACAGTTTCTCGATCGTGTTGAAAGATGCAACCGTCATCCTCGAATTGCTTTTCGACAGTGGGAAGCAAAAAGATGCTTAACATATCAGTGTAGGCCTGTGCTGTGATAGTGCGACACAAAACAACAAGGAGTGCAGGCCGCCTCCATGGAAAACACGACCACAACATAACACCACCGCCTCCGAATTTTACTGTTGGAACTACACCCGCTGGCAGATGACGTTCACCGGGCATTCGCCATACCCACACCCTGCCATCGGATCGCCACATTGTGCACCGTGATTCGTCTCTCCACACAACGTTTTTCCACTGTTCAATCGTCCATTGTTCACGCACCTTACATCAAGCGATGCATCGTTAGGCATTTACCGGCGTGATGTGTGGCTTATGAGCAGCCGCTCGACCATGAAATGCAAGTTTTCTCACCTCCCGCCTAACTGTCATAGTACTTGCAGTGGATCCTGATTCACTCTGGAATTCCCGTGTGATGGTCTGGTTAGATGTCTGTCTATTACACATTATGACCCTCTTCAACTATCAGCGGCCTCTGTCAGTCAACAGACGAGGTTCGCCTGCACGCTTTTGTGCTGTACGTCTCCCTTCACGTTTCCACTTCACTATCATATAGGGAGCCGGCCGGTGTGGGTGAGCGGTTCTAGGAGCATCAGTCTGAAACCGCGCGACCGCTACGGTCGCAGGTTCGAATCCTGCCTTGGGCATGGATGTGTGCGATGTCCTTAGGTTAGTTAGGTTGGTTCAAATGGCTCTGAGCACTATGGGACTTAACTTCTGAGGTCATCAGTCCCTTAGAACTTAGAACTACTTAAACCTAACTAACCTAAGGACATCACACACGTCCATGCCCGAGGCAGGATTCGAACCTGCGACCGTAACGGTCGCGCGTTGTTAGTTAGGTTGAAGTATTTCTAAGTTCTAGGGGACTAATGACCTCAGATGTTA
Organism: Schistocerca serialis cubense; assembly: GCF_023864345.2. Taxonomy (NCBI): domain Eukaryota; kingdom Metazoa; phylum Arthropoda; class Insecta; order Orthoptera; family Acrididae; genus Schistocerca; species Schistocerca serialis. The sequence goes on from NC_064647.1 coordinate 72,388,648, forward strand.
AGTCCCATAGTGCTCAGAGCCTTTTGAAACATTTTTTTCATAACGGGAAAAGTGGACCTAGGGATGTTTAGGAGCGTGTAAGTCTCGCATTCAGATGTATGACACAAGTGACACACGATCACCTGACCACGTTCTAAGCCGGAGCAACCCATTATGCTCTCTCAAGATGTCTCATGATTACTGAGGTCGCTCATTTGGAGTACCTGGCAGTAGGTGGCAGCACAATGCACCTAATAACGAAAAACTTGTATTTTTTGGGGTGTTCGGATAATTTTGATCACATAGTGTACGTATTTCATAGCTGCTGCTGCGTCCGCACCAGCGCTTCGGCAAAAGTTCGTGTAGCGAGGGGTTGCGTACCTGACGTCACGCTTAGCGCGTTCTGTGATTGGTGGCGCGGACCTGCAGAGCGGCACGTGGCAGCTACAGCGGTTCGAGATGGGAAAACCGCGACGCAGCGCCGCTGATGCCGTTTCCATGGAAACCGAGGCTGTAGTGCGCGTTGTGCGGCAAGCCTACAGGGAACCGGTCTTAAAGCCGTCGGCACACGGACCGCGCTGTCGAACGTTAACGTTGAGCGTGCCCAGCTCAACGTGCTGCTGAACGCTCAGGAACGATGCGACTTGAGCATACGGTACGTGGGCCCCTACGTGGTATACGCGACCGCAACGCACTCCAGCGGCAGTTGAGGGATATTTCTAGTTCGTAAATCACACTGTTAACTCAACGGGCGCGCGTAAAATTCCCACGTTAGCTCTATTAAAAGGCACATTTCTTCCATCGTCCACGAAAAGTAAAGTACCATGTCCAATCAATAACGACACAGGCTTATAAAAGTTCCATTACAAACAGTGCGTTACAAATATGGAATACTTCTCCGCATAAGATAAAAATTATTTCATCATCCCACATTTTAGTAACACCCCAAGGTCAGTCTTACTTGATCACTGTTCCTAACCAGTAGCAGACTCTTTGCAACATGTCAATTACGAAGCGTAAAAGAAGAAGGAGCAAAACATCTTATACAAGTAGCTCAAGCTGTCCTTTAGATTAAGCCAATCGAACAGTCACCCCTCCAAAAAAGGTGAAATTGTATTTACATAACATGAAATATTATAGTCTATACTTATATTAAACTAATAATAAAGTATCAGAACGTAATAAAAACGGGAATGTTAGGAAAAAAAATTGGTTGTGTCAGGACGCGAACCACCGCCCCAACAAAAGAACTCACAATGGGACAGGGACGCTATTCATTACGCTTTTTTTTTTAATCTCATTTTGTTGGATTTTGTTCGTTGCATCTGCTTGGGGCGGACGTCGTAAGACATCCGTTTAAGTTCGTTGTTGATCGATTAACTCCGTTACACACTGAGCTACCGTGCCGGCTGTTACGCTAAACGAACATAAACACCTCTCGTATCTAATCATTGTATCTTACCGCTTGCTAAAACCGTTAATCGTAGATATGTTGCTAACTGAAATTTAATTATAAGAAATTGTACCAAGAACAATGCGTTTTGGATGGATCTTGAGTGTGTAGCTGCCTTCAAATAGCCTACTCTCATTATACGCAAGTTACAAAAAATTCTTTTTCCACAAATATGATGTTTCTCATTATTTTATTAGACTGAATAACACAGTTAACAACGGGTTTTGCAGTGATTCTCAATTTGCTGGTGCTCGGAACGGCATATATACATATAGGCTTGAAATGAATGCCAATATGGCGCCTCACAACTCTGTACTGAAGGAAGACGGCGTGCGTGTGACGTGCCATCTCATTGGTCAACGCTCAGACGCACGCTCAGAATATCTGACATGCCAGATATTGCTCTGCACGTTCGGAAAGACTCCCGACCGTGCTATTCCACGCTGTGACGTCAGAAACTCGGCACGCTCAACGCTCAACGTTCGGATGCGCGGTCCGTGTGCCGACGGCTTAAGGCTTTGCCACACAGAACGCGGTCTGCCCGCGAGATCTGTGACCTGCGTCGTTGAAATGCGCGTCGGTGCATCGTGTCTATTACACACAGAGGGCTGTCTTGCTGCCGCGGGGACCGGCCAGCCGAAGGCGCGAGCGCGTCTGTCTCAAAATACAAATTCGCCGCCACGGATGGCGGCTGTGAGCGCCCGCAGACGCAATTTTTGCCGTGTTCACACACCGACGGGTGCGGCCGAGACCGCAGCGGTTGCAGGCAGATCCGTGCTATCAGTGAGCGTGTGGAAATGATGCAAACAAACTTATCGAACAGGCGAGGAAGTACACTTTCTTCTACGGTACAGGGGATGCAGATTACAAGAGAATTCTGAAGGCCAATGCTAGGAGGAATATGACTGATAAACTGGTTCAAAATGGCAAATATTTTTGCAAACAGGTTAATTCACACATGCAGTCAGTTACACAAAATGAGGTACAGTATAGTGTTACGTACTGGAAGTTATATAGTTATATTACATCTTAAAGCATCTGAAAGATATTACGGCTAGCATGCAAGCAACCATGTGATCAAAACTGAAAGCACTACTTAGAAAATCGAACTCCATGTAAGAAAAAGCCGGCCGCTGTGGCCGAACGGTTCTAGCCGTTTCAGTCTGGAACCGCGCTGCCGCTACGGTCGCAGGTTCGAATCCTGCCTCGGGCATGGATGTGTGTGATGTCCTGAGGTTAGTTAGGTTTAACTAGTTCTGTCTAGGGGACTGATGACCTCAGATGTTAAGTCCCATAGTGCTTAGAGCCAGTTGAACCATTTTTAGACATTCCACAGTATATATTCACTGGTTTCTCGTCTTCAGCAAGTAAAAACAGAATAACAGAACGTTGTTCAAGTAATGTGGACGTTTGAAGCAGACTCGCCATCTTGAAATGTATTTTTGAGGTTATAAACAAAACACTGTTGACACATCAGCTGATCAGGGCTCATCCCAGTGATGCCAACTGAAAGCCATATAAGTACCAAACTTGCCGTACTAACGGTTTTTTCCACATACCAATTTGTCTCTTTAATTATTGAATGACCCTCGTACAATTTAAAGCAATGGCTCCTGTCCTACGAGAAATTGTATACTTAACGTATGTAGTCAGTAAAGAGTTTATCTACTCTTTAAAATTGAACAAAGCCCCAGGACCCGATAGAAACCATCAGATTTTATATTGCAGTATAATTACCCCCCTTTTAAATGTAATCTGTCGTAGATTCCTCTAACAAAAAACCGTGCCCAGTAATTGGAAGGAAGCATAAGGTCACATCCATCCACAAGAAGGTTAGGAGAAGTCAGCCTCAAAGCTAGTAACTAATATTCTTCACGTGAATTTGTTGTGTCATGGAACACGTTCTGAGCTCAAACACAAAGAGGTATCGGGAAGAGAATGACCTTCTCCTTGCCAACAAGCACGGATTTCGATCATGTGAAACCTAACTCACACTTTTCTGAAATGACATACTGAAAGCCAAAAATAAAGCAGTCAGGTAGGTGTAGTATTTCTCGATTTCCGATTAGCATTTGACTCAGTACCACACCTACGCTTATTATCAAAAGTATGGTCGTATGGTCCGGGCGGAGTGGCCGTGCGGTTCTAGGCGCTACAGTCTGGAACCGCGAGACCGCTACGGTCGCAGGTTCGAATCCTGCCTCGGGTATGAATGTGTGTGTTGTCCTTAGGTTAGTTAGTTTTAAGTAGTTCTAAGTTCTAGGGTACTGATGACCTCAGAAGTTGAGCTTCATAGTGCTCAGAGCCATTTGAACCATTATGATCGTATGGGATATCAAGTGAAATTTGTGACTGGACTGAGGAGTTTTTGCTAGCGGAGATGCAGCAAGCTGTCTTGGATGGAGAATCATCAAGAGATGTTGACGTTAATTCGGGTGTATCCCAGGTAGTGTTTCGAGACCCTGTTCATGTTTGTTTTTGTTACCTTACCAACAATATATTTATAGTAATATCATTTTTGCAGATGGTGCTGGTATCTGTAATGAAGTACTGCCTGAAAGAAGCTGCCTAATTATTCATTGAGGTATTGCTAAAATTTAGATGTGATGCACATTTTCAGAAATGTAAAACTGTGCCCTTCACAAACGTCCGAAGAACGATGTCCCGTGACAAACCTGGTGCCTCGCCACGCGACGACAAGTAAGTACAATCGCTGCCAGATGCAATGACGAACGAGAGACACCGGCTTAGACACACCCTCAAGAGTTCCATACGTCGCCTCTATAGAATGCTGGGCCCAACGAGGTATAGGGGCCATGTGAGCCATGTGACGTACGGAACAGTAGCAATAGAGGTTTTATGATTTGCAGGGACCGCCTACAGCAGGAAGCGAGTTACTATTTCAGACCACTTTGATACTTCGTGGCTGTGTGTTTAAATAGACTCATGCTTTCGATGCCATACGGCGTACTGATTTCCAGCTTGGCCCCAGACGTAACCGTGCGTTCACGATGTACACTCTAAGACAAAAAGAATGGCACGCCACGGAGGAATTATCCGAGTAGGACGAAGATCATGCACAGAGAAGCAAATGATAATTTCAGAAAAATTGGACTATTTATCCAAGAGAAAAAGCTTCACAAATTGAACAAGTCAGTAACACGTTGGTCCACCTCTGACCATTGTGCAAGAGGTTATTCGGCTTAGCATTGATTGGCAGACTTGTTGGATGTCCCCCTGAGGGACATTGTGCCTAATTCTGTCCAACTGAAGCGTCGGATCGTTAAAGTCCTGACACAGTTGGATGGCCACGTCCTTAATGCTCCAAACATTCTCAGTTGGTAAGAGATCCGGTGACCTCTCTGGCCAAGGTATGGTTTGGAAAACACAAAGACAAGCAGTAGAAACTCTCACCGTGTGCGAGCGACGATTACCTCACTGAAATGTAAGACATGCATGGCTTACCACGAAGGGCAACAAAGAGCCGTGTAGGATATCGTCGACATAAGGGTGATGTCGCCCGCTATACAGAAGCGAGGCTGATATTAACGTCTGGTTGACATTAAGGGCATTAGAGATCACGGAAAACCTAAATCTGGATCGCCGGACAGAGATTTGAACTGTCACCCTCCCAAATGTGAGTCCATTTTGTAACCACTGTGCCATCTCAATCGGTCCCGCCATGCAGCTTGACAAACAGGAGTGATGATATGGACTGCCATTTCATTTCATGGCAGCATGCGTTTGGTGACCGACAGCCCACTGGTACGTCGACGATATTCTGTTCCCATTTTGTCGTTTTTCATGGCAGACCATCCTGGGTTTTCACTCCAGCAAGATAGTGCCTGCCGACACACGGTGAGAGTTTATACTGCTTATCTACGCGCTTTCCTAAATCCTACCTTGGCCAATGAGGTCGCCACATTTCTCGCCAACTGAGAATGTTTGAGGTATCCAGGGCAGGGACTTCCAACTATCTTGGAATTTTAACTATCTAACGCGCCAGTTGGACTTAGATTGACACGATGTTCCTCAGGAGGACATTCAACAACTCTGAATGAAATTTTCACTCTGCAGCGGAGTGTGCGCACGTATGAAACTCCCTGGCAGATTAAAACTGTGTGCCGGACTCGGGACCTTTGCCTTTCGCAGGCAAGTTCTCTATTACCTGAGCCACCCAAGAACGACTCACGACCCATCCTCAAAGCTTTAATTCCGCTAGTACCTCGTCTCCTGCCTTCCAAACTTCACAGAAGCTCTTCTGCGAACCTTGTGTGAGGACGCGTCGTGAAACGTGCTTGGGTAGCTCAGTTGGTAGAGCATTTGCCCGCAAAAAGGCAGAGTTCCTGAGTTCGAGCCTCGGTCTGGCATACAGTTTTAATCTGCCGGGAAGTTTCATCCAACAACCCTGTCTACGATTGCCAAGCCGAATAAATTCTAGCATGAGGGCAAGAGGTGGACCAACGCATTATTGACTTGCTCAATTTCTGACGCCGTTTCTCTCGAATAAATCATCCACTTTTCCTAAAACTGTAATTATTTATTTGTCTCTACACATACATCACATCTACTGCTTTCCATCCCATTCTGGTAATTTCTGAGTGATGTAACTTCTTTTTGTCTTTGAGTGGTAATCGGGCAAGTCAGCTAGTATGACGTCAAAAGTTAGTTGCGGAGACCCATATTTCCCGGGGGCACCACGCAAACGCTTACTTACAACACAGTGGAGGCCACTCACACCCCACTCTGCACACATCGTCTCACTACAGAGCCAGCAATGCCAGAGTTGCATTAGTCAGAAGTATGTAGCAGAGTTTATAGTCAACTGTACTTAAAGAGAAGAGACAATTATCTCGTCCTGCATCAGGTGATACTATAGTATTCAGTGACATTCGCAAATAAGTTTGACATTCCAGTGGCCATAGATTGTTTCAAAGATAAGTATTGCATCTTTTCGAAGTTATCATAAAGTGATCTAATGTTTTGTATGTGCTGCAGTAACAACTGGGACACCTCCAGAAATAAATCTAAGAACCCATCACAGCGCCAACGATTGTTTTGTCGTCCAGAAGAACAGATATGACGAAAACTTGTAGCACTATTTCGTTAACTTCTCCATTTTCAGTAATATTATGCAGAAAATGTAACAAAATATGTTTCAGTAATTACAACAGAAACACTATGAGCTATGGTACATGCCAAGAGTATGGCAGAAAGTGTTGTACTAAAATGTGCTCACGATCGGTTTCTACGTTCTCAGTCTACGCGGAGTGAGTTATGACTTGCTACATCAGCCGGCGAAAATTCAGGCCAGGCGCGATCCTTAACGTCAGATTTCGGGCGTGTCAGACGGTTTGAAGCGGATATGATGGAAAATGTGGTGCAATAAGAGAGCTGCAAATGCTGATAGCATTTATCTTATCCGCACAGACCTCTGGCCGCAGTCTTGCCAATTGTAGCTCAACTGACCTTCCGGAAAATAATTTTTAACAAAGAATTTCATGTAACTAACCAATACGTCTTGCCAGGGACCACAAAAACAGAGTAGAACTGATATTTACATTGTTTGTAGATGGAGCACTCCACGAATAGGATGCGTTCTTGCAGAGCTTTTTTATTGTTATTGGAGAGGACATCGGTTCGATCATGAAATTTGAAATTTCACTCTCCTTTTTCTCTTCTAGCATGAAAAATTGTATTTTCTTTTTACAATCTTTTTTTATAGTAGCTCTTGCAACCTACGTCCGCAATTATTAGCTGGATGTATTCCAATCTCTGTCTTTCTCTACCAGTTTTGCTCTCTACAGCTCCCTCTAGTACCATGGAAGTCATTCCCTGATGTCTTTACAGATGTCCAACAATCTCACTGTCGCTTATCCTTGTCTGTGTTTTCCACATTCTCCTTTCCTCTCCGATTCTGCACAGAACCTCCTCATTCCTTACATTATCAGTCCACATAATTTTCAACGTTTCTCTGTAGCACCACGTCTCAAAACCTTCCATTCTCTTCTGTTCCGGTTTTCCCACAGTCCATGTTTCGCTACCTTATAATGCTGTGCTCCAAAAGTACGATCTCAGAAATTTATTCCTCAAATTAAGGCCTGTGTATGATACTGGTAGAATTCTCCTGTCCAGGAATGTCCTTTTTGCTAGTGCTAGTCTGCTTTTGATGTCCTCCTTACTCCGTCCATCATTGGTTATTTTGCTCCCTACGTAGTAAAATTCCTTACTTCATCTACTTCGTGACCATCAATCTTGATGTTAAGTTTCTCGCTGTTCTCATTTCTGCTACTTCTCATTACATTCGTCTTTATTCGATTTAATGACAGTCCATATTCTGAACTCATTATATTGTTCAGTCCAGCAACACGTCCCATAACTCCTCTTCACTTTCACTGAGGATACCAATGTCATCAGCGAATCGTATCATTGATATCCTTTCATCTCGAATTTTAATTCCACTCCTGAACCTTTCTTTTATTTCCGTCATTGCTCCTTCGATTCGTCAATGGAGTAGAAGGACTTGGCCACTAGTAAGTTTTTCAGGCTCCTTTTAAACTGATCTTTATTTGTAACTAAATTTTTTATGTTTACTGGCAAATTATTGAAGATGAGTGTTCCTGAGTAGTGGACCCCTTTTTGAACTAAAGTAAGTGCTTTTAAGTCCTTGTGCAGATCATTTTTGTTACTGGTATTGTATGTACGAACTGAGCTGTTTGTTGGAAAAAGGGATATAGTATTTAGGACAAATTTCATTAAGGAGTAAATATACTGAGAAGCAGTAGTTAGTATACCCAGTTCTTTGAAGAGGTTTCTACAGTACGTCCGTGAATTTACTCCACAAATAATACGTATTACACACTTTTGGACTCTGAAAACTTTTGTTTGACTTGAAGAGTTAGCCCAAAATATTATACCATATGACATTATGGAATGAAAGTGGGCAAAGTATGCAAGCTTTTTCATTTTTATGTCGCCTATGTCTGCTAACACTCGAATTGCAAATACAGATTTGTAAATGCGTTTCTACAGTTCTGTGGTGTGCTCCTCCCAACTGAATTTATTATCAAGTTGTAATCCCTGGAATTTAAGACTGTCAACCTCTTCTATCTGCTCTTCTTCATACTTTATGCATATGCTGGGTGGAAACCTCTTACAGGTTCTGAATTGCATATAGCGAGTCTTTTCGAAGTTTAATGTCAGTGGATTGGCTTTAAACCATTTATTAATAACCATGAAAATATCATTAGCAGATCTTACTAGAACTACACTCGACATATTATTTATTGCAATACTTGTGTCATCTGCAAACAAAACGAACTCTGCTTCTGACAGTGTAACTGATGAGAGATCATTAATGAACACAAAAAAGCAATGGCCCTAAGATGGATCCTTGTGGGACACCACATGTAATTTCTTCCCATTCTGATGATGACTGATGACTTAATTCACTAGTCTCTTGCACTGACACCCTTTGTTCCCTGTTAGTGAGATATGACTTGAACCATTTTGCAGCACTGCCCGTGACACCATAGAATTCTAATTTACTTAAAAGGATGTTGTGGTTCACACAATCAAATGCCTTTGACAAATCACAGAAAATACCTGCTGCTTGTGATTAAGTACTTCACAAAGAAAGGTATGAAAGCAAAGCACATTCATGCCTTTTTCCAGAATACACTGCGGGACTCTGCTCCTTCACATTCAACTGTTGCCAAGTGGGCAAACAAATTTAAATTTGGTCGGGAGAGCTTAGATGATGAAGCTGTGTCACTACACCAGAAATCACTGCAAAAGTGCTCAAAATGGTCATGGAGGATCGCCAATTAAAAGCGTGTGAAATTGCTCACGCTTGCCATATGTCATCTGAAAGGGTATATCACATTTTAACTGTAGAATTAGAATTGAAAAAATTATCTGCAAGATGGATGCCGCGACTTCTGATGCTGGATCAAAAAGGCAGGAGAATGGTCACATCTGAACAATGTTTGGTCCGTTTTAGAAGAAATGAACAAGATTTTTTGCGCCGGCTTGTGACCACTGATGACATTTGGGTGCACTGCTGTACCCCAGAGACTGAACAACAGTCAGAGCAGTGGAAACATGCTGATTCTCTGCCACCAAAGAAAGCAAAGACAGACAATTCCTTTGGTGGGAAAAGTCTTGGCATCAGTATTCTGGGGTGCGAAGGGGATTCTGTTTGATTATCTCCCCAGTGGGCAAACAGTTACTGGATGATACTATGCTAACCTCCTGGACAAATTTCAACAAGAGATACGCGAAAAAAGGCCAAGTTTAACAAGGAAGAAAGTCATCTAACATCGAGACAATGCGCGCCCGCACACATGTACCGTCGCCATGGCAAAATTACACGAACTAAGGTATGAATTGTAGCCAAACCCGCCTTATTCACCAGATATGGCTCCGTCAGACTTCCATCTGTTACCAAAACTGAAAATTTTTCTTGGTGAACGAAGATTCACTTCAAATGAAGAATTGATAGCCGGAGTTGACAACTATTCTGCAGGCCTGGAGGAAACTCATTTTAGAGATGGGATCAAGGCACTGGAACATCGTTGGACCAAGTGCAATAATCTACAAGGAGACTACATTGAAAAATAAAAAAAGTTTCAGTGATGTAAGTATTTTTTTCTATTCCGTTCCGAGAACTTTTCAAACCACCCTCGAATATCTAGACTGAGACTTTGCATTTCCCTTTTCAGATTTCTTAGCTTCCCTACCATGTTCAAACTTCTGACGTTCCATGCCTCTACACGTTGAACATTATTCTTTCGTTGGTTATTCAGTTTTTTCCTCACAGTCACCTCCTCCTTGGCAGTCCCCTTTCGGAGACCCGAATGGGGGACTTTTCCGAAAATTTTTGCCACTGGCGATATCATCATGACACTTTCTCAGTTACAAGTTCTATGGATACACTGTATGTGTCTTTAATGCAGTGGTTTTCATTGCCTTCTGTATTGCTGATTCTTACGCATTTAGGTGCAGTTTCCGATCCCTAGGACAAGAGTGCCCTGAACCTCTGTCCGCTCCTCCGCCCTCTTTGGCAAGGGCGTTGGCAGAATGAGGGTGGCTTCTTATGCCGGAAGTCCTCGGCCGCCAGTATTGATTATTAATCAAAATTTAATAGGTAGCGGGTTTCGAACCCGGGATCTAGGACGTTTTCATTTGTAACCAAAGACGTTTCCCCTTTTTTAACTTTATTTATTCACACCAACGATATTACAGAGCTTGACCACCTTAACAATGTTACAACTCATACCATTAAAGTGAAAGTCGTTCAAGAGTGGCCAACAGCAGACCGCCTACACTTTTGAAGACGTACATGACATTCTGTGGTGTCACCGCCAGACACCACACTTGCTAGGTGGTAGCCTTTAAATCGGCCGCGGTCCGTTAGTATACGTCGGACCCGCGTATCGCCACTATCAGTGATTGCAGACCGAGCGCTGCCACACTGCAGGTCTAGTATAGAGACACTCCCTAACACTCGCCCCAGTTGTACAGCCGACTTTGCTAGCGATGGTTCACTGTCTACATACGCTCTCATTTGCAGAGAAGACAGTTTAGCATAGCCTTCAGCTCGTCATTGGCTACGACCTAGTAAGGCGCCATATTCAGTTACTACGAATGTATTCTGAACAGATAATATTGTGAATCGTGTACCGTTAAGAGCGACGTTCATCATTAATGGATTAAAGTTAAGTATCAAATTAATTACGTTCGCTTTCTGAATTCTAATTCCTTGTCATGTTCCAGACCTCACGTCAGTATAGTCCTTCCCTCCTCACGCCAGCCTGCGTGAGCTAGAACGCTTGCATTTCGGCCTCCTCTAGTAACACGGTCTTGCCAACACAACACATTCATTATTCATTCTATTATTTCATAGTAAGATCGTAACCGCTGCAGCAGATGTGCAGTTTCAGGCAGCTTCTTACGGGCAGCCGTCGATCAGGTAGGTGTTGTATCCGTGTGAACTGTAGCCGCGGCCCTCTACGCGTGCCTTCGCTGCACGAGAAATCCCAGCTCAGTGACTGCTTCAAGTTGGTCTTCTCGAAGGGTAGTTTCTTGGTTTTCCTTTGTTGTCAGGTATGTATCCACACCCTGGTTTCCAGAATTTGGGTTTTTCTGTTCATCTTCTCTGAACTCTCAGCGTCGCGCTCTGAAAGATCCTTTGTCCCAGCTTGGGTGTATCAGAATATGAGGAGGGTGTCACATTAATGCAGTGGATTTGTTCTTTTAATATCCTAATGAATGTTGCGCATGAATGCTATTCACAACAAACAAAAGTACAGAAAAGGAAGGAAAGTTGCTTCTTCTGTGATGGTAGGTTCTGACCATTTGGAAATGCAATTTACTTCGCAGCAATATGTAACCGTGAGTTTAAAATAAAGAAAATAAAAGCAAAGAAAAGATTTGACCATGGATGCATCCCTATACAGCCCTATCGTCGGAAAAAAAACGTATGTAATTACCGTCTGTCAAGAGCAATACGTCTTATTGGATGTATATATGAAATATCTGCAGTTCCACCCATTACTCACCCTGTATAACATGCACACAGCAAGTTCACGATTACACCGCTGAACAAGAAAATATTTAATTTTTTCAGTTACGAGAACAACACGTACTGTCTCTGTGAGACAATCTCCACCTGCACCAGTTTCAGAGTTCCTGTACTGGGCGCGACGAGGCGGCCGTTACTTCGAATAATGTTGGTACAGCAATTCGCTCTCTGTCACGTGGACGCTAAAAAAACAGAAATGTAAAAAAACTATCACTGGCAAAATGAAGATAGTAAATGTTATCTAGAATAAATGATAATAAATTGAAACCCTCAGCTGCCGACAGGTGTTGTTGATATACCTCTTCCAGAGAAGCTGTACGGTCATCAGTGGTACCTGTTCTTTCGAGAACATTTACTATCTTCATATACCGGGTGATCAAAAAGTCAGTATAAATTTGAAAACTGAATAAATCACGGAATAATGTAGATAGAGAGGTACAAATTGACACACATGCTTGGAATGACATGGGGTTTTATTAGACCAAAAAAATACAAAAGTTCAAAAAATGTCCGACAGATGGCACTTCATCTGATCAGAATAGCAATAATTAGCCTAACAAAGTAAGAAAAGCAAAGATGATGTTCTTTACAGGAAATGCTCAATATGACCACCATCATTCCTCAACAATAGCTGCAGTGGAGGAATAATGTTGTGAACAGCACTGTAAAGCATGTCCGGAGTTATTGTGACGTATTGGCGTCGGTTGTTATCTTTCAGCATCCCTAGATATGTCGGTCGATCACGATACACTTGCGACTTCAGGTAACCCCAAAGCCAATAATCGCACGGACTGAGGTCTGGGGACCTGGGAGGCCAAGCATGGCGAAAGTGGCGGCTGAGCACACGATCATCACCAAACGACGCGCGCAAGAGATCTTTCACGAGTATAGCAACGTGGGGTCGAGAACCATTCTGCATAAACATCGTACGTTCCAGCAGGTGTTTATCAGCCAGGCTGGGGATGATGCGATTCTGTAACATATCGGCGTACCTCTCACCCGTCACGGTAGCAGTTACAAAACCAGAAACACGCATTTCCTCGAAGAAAAAAGGCCCGATAACGGTAGATGTGGTAGATCCAACCCATGCCGTGACTTTCTCGTCGTGCAATGGAGTTTCCACGACAGTTCTACGATTTTCGGTAGCCCAAATTCTGCAGTTGTGGGCATTGACAGACGCTCGGAGCGTGAAATGAGCTTCGTCGGTCTACAACACGTTACTCAACCAATCGTAATCTTCTGCCATCTTTTGAAACGCCCACACCGCAAATGCCCTCCGCTTCACTAATTCGCCAGGTAACAGTTCATGATGTCGATGGATTTTGTACGGATGCATCGGAGGGTACGCCTAAGTACCAACCAAACAGTAGTGTATGGAATGCCAGTGCGACGAGCGGCAGCACGAGCGCTGACTTCCCCGTGCATAGACGAACCTGCTACAGTCTCCATTTCTTCCTGAACTGTCTCAGTAGCATTACGCCTTGTGCTCGGTCGGCCACTACGGGGTCTATCGTCTAAACAACCCGTGGCTTCGAACTTCGAAATCATTCTCGCCACAGCTGCATTTGCAACGGACCTTTACCCGTTCGAATCCCCTTCCTATGGCGATCGGATCGTAACGCTGAACTAGCACATTTCCCATTCTGATAATATAGCTTCACTAAAAGCGCCTTTTCAGGTAACGTCAACATGCTGCGACTGACTGCTGGCGCATCTGATTCTCTCTCTCATTACAGCTTCTTTTATACACGATTGGCATGCGCAGTCACTGACATTTTGCTGTCCAGGGCCATCTGTCGGACATTTGGTAAACTTTGTTTTTTTTTCGTTCTAATAAAACCCCACGTCAGTCCAAGCATGTGTGTCAATTTTTACCTCTCTATCTACATTGCTCCGTGGTTTTCAAAGTTTTCAAATTTATACTGACTTTTTGATCACCCGATATACAGGGTGTTACAAAAAGGTACGGCCAAACTTTCAGGAAACATTCCTCACACAAATAAAGAAAAGATGTTATGTGGACATTTGTCCGGAAACGCGTAATTTCCATGTTAGAGCTCATTCTAGTTTCGTCAGTATGTACAGTACTTCCTCGATTCACCGCCATGATTTCATACGGGATACTCTACCTGTGCTGCTAGAACATGTGCCTTTACAAGTACGACACAACATGTGGTTCATGCACGATGGAGCTCCTGCACATTTCAGTCGAAGTGTTCGTATGCTTCTCAACAACAGATTCGGTGACCGCTGGATTGGTAGAAGCGGACCAATCCTATGGCCTCCACGCTCTCCTGACCTCAACCCTCTTGACTTTTATTTATGGGGGCATTTGAAAGCTCTTGTCTATGCAACCCCGGTACCAAATGTAGAGACTCTTCGTGCTCGTATTGTGGACGGCTGTGATACAATACGCCATTCTCCAGGGCTGCATCAGCGCATCAGGGATTCCATGCGACGGAGGATCCTCGCTAACGGAGGACATTTTGAACATTTCCTGCAACAAAGTGTTTGAAGTCACGCTGGTACGTTCTGTTGCTACGTGTTTCCATTCCATGATTAATGTGATTTGAAGATAAGTAATGAAATGAGCTCTAACATGGAAAGTAAGCGTGTCCGGCCATATGTCCACATAACATATTTTCTTTCTTTGTGTGTGAGGAATGTTTCCTGAAAGTTTGGCCGTATCTTTTTGTAACACCCTGTATAGTTAAAGGCTACCCAGCCATTGACCTTCGTCTGTGCGAATGCACACCGGTTGCCCGAACGCTTACGGGAATCGTCACCTTAGTGTGCGCGAGTAATGAGTGGGTGGGCAAATATCTATTAGGTACACTATGTAGATTGTGGACAGTTGAGAATGTGGGTTTCACTGGAAGCGTGCAAGGGATGTCCCTGTAGTCGCGCTATTCGTCTGTGTCCTCGGTGGCTCAGATGGATAGAGCGTCTGCCATGTAAGCACGAGATCCCAGGTTCGAATCCCGCTCGAGGCACACATTTTCAACTGTCCCTATCGCGGTATATCAACAACACCTGTCGGCAGCTGAGGGTTTCAATTAATTATCATTTATTACTGGCAATGCTTGTAATTGAAATCGGTTGGTGAAACGTCTTCAGTTCAGCTGGTGCAGATACTTTTCCACATCTGACTGTTGTAATACGTCGTACCGCGGCCACTTTTGCCAACTCGGAGCGAGTGGCCGAGGAGGAGGAGCGAGCGCCCAACACTGCAGTCATTCTGGAAGCGCTCAGCGGGAAGCCGTGGAGTGACAGTTGCGAAGGGCCTGTCTGGCAACGAGAAGCGCGCCGAGAACTGATGGACGCCTGCAGCCGTCAGGACGGAACGCCAAGAATATAAGCACGGAAGCATCTGAGTTCTTCTGGCCCGGCGGCAGTCACTCTACTTGCCTTAGAAAGCAGGGATCGTATATTATGCATTTCTTGTACGTGAATGTGAATCTGCACATGAACTTTCCTGATCCTCCTCACATCTTTCCGTAAAGTGTGGCCAAATCTTTGTTGGGAAGTAGTTCTGTAGTATAGTAGTGCCAACCTTACTCCTGGGTAGGGGATCAGAGAGACAGCACAGGCAGGTAAAAGTCAAAGACGTTCCAGTGTCACAAGATTTGGGGTGGAGAGGTTGGTCATGGCCAAGTGGTTCGACCACCCCCTCCACGGGGGCCAAGGAAAACTTCCAGGTGCCCGCCATATTCTAGGAGTGTTACAGAAGACAGGTAAGTGAGCAGACGTGCCCTCAGTGCGTCTGTCTCAATGTTCACTCATGGAAGAGAGGTATTTGAATATTTGTACTAATTCTTTTATTTCCAGCTTTGTATTGTGTAAGGAAATGACTGTTCTCGTTTAATTCCGGAAATTTGACCCCTGTGTTAATGTACCTGGTCCCCAGTTTGCCCGTTATCCTCCTCACATAGTGAATGTCCTATGTAAAATATTGGGAGACTTTGGTGGTATACATTTGGCCAACGCAATTCCGTCTTGCCCGTATAAATGTGCGTGCAGATTAGTATATAATGTACCCGAGCTATAAGTTGTAAAATTGCAATATCTGTAAACTGGAACAATTGCTGCAATCGCTGTAAAATCGAGTGATAATGTTTAAAATAAATAGGTAATCAATTGTCATCAATCTTTAACATACCTTTAAAAAAAACCACATAGGAGTCCAGTTAAAGGAATTCATTTAAAAATAGAAGATATAGAATGCAGGGAACCACACAACAGCGTTTGAGCCCTCCAGCCCCTTGCCTAGTATCATACAGAAAAGGCACGCTCTCTAGGTAGCGCTCTCAAGCTCCCCTCCCCAGTTATCCGTTGCGCAATTTTCATTCAGGGCTTGACGACATAAACTTTCATCTGGCGCCCCTAGGCAAGGAGGTTGGACGGTAATCTTTCAATTCCTTATAAAACGCGGGCGCCGGCAGATTTTGAGACGGAGCCGAAATATGAGTCTGTCCAGAGCTCACGCAGAGTGAGCGGTTATAAAGACTTGTGTAGCTGGTCTCCCAACAACCTCGGAATGCAGTAAAACAGCTTAAGAATGTGAAATTGTGAGAAATATGCCAATTCACGAGGCACACGCCAGCCCACGCCAGATAGGAAATTTCCACCCCACACGGAGAGGCGTCGCGATGAAACGGCGATCTGCCATTGGGCGGCATTGAAAATTTCTTCCGCAAATGACAGCGCCGAAAGGAAGAATGTTTCGAAGAGGAATTGAGCTGAGAGATGGATGAGAAGCGAGAAGGGAGTCGTGCGGACACCGCCGAAGCGTGAGCACATGGACGCTCTTCTATCCATCACCAATATCCGCCTTCCGACACTGTGACATCACAGCCTTGGCCACGCAGCCGACAACGGGCAGACAACGCGGAGGTCGTACGTAGCTGGGCCTCGCAGCAAAACCGCGATTGCTGAGGGGGGCAGCCGACTGGCGCCGCACAGCTCCGAGGCAACGCGCAAGAACCGAACGATAACGAACAATGGTGAGATCGATTCGTCTCCTCCTCCTTCCCTTTGATAACTGAGTCGTGTCTACGCCCAGTCAAATCGGCCCCGAGATTTGTATTTTTGTTTCGGTTTGTGTAAACAGCACGAAAATAAATACATTTCTTTCATGTTTTGATCACATAAGCAATCTTTTGCATTCATACGTGGACACCTTAATTTTGTACCCTTTGTGTTTGATTTCATTTAATAATTGATATCAATTAATTGTAAGCTCCTAACGTGGCACAATCTCATCAATCATCTGCTCGTCATTTCACGTCCGACAGCAGAGAGAAGAAGTCACAGTTCACCACATTTTTGCAGCCCAGACCTGAGTCGAAACAAGGCCCCCGGAGTAGACAACATTCCATTAGAACTACTGACAGCCTTGGGAGAGCCAGTCCTGACAAAACTCTACCATCTGGTGAGCAAGATGTATGAGACAGGCGAAATACCCTCAGACTTCAAGAAGAATACAATAATTCCAATCCCAAAGAAAGCAGGTGTTGACAGATGTGAAAATTACCGAACTATCAGTTTAATAAGTCACAGCTGCAAAATACTAACGCGAATTCTTTACAGACGAATGGAAAAACTGATAGAAGCCGACCTCGGGGCGATCAGTTTGGATTCCGTAGAAATGTTGGAACCCGCGAGGCTATACTGACCCTTCGACTTATGTTAGAAGAAAGATTAAGGAAAGGCAAACCTACATTTCTAGCATTTGTATAGAGAAAGCTTTTGACAATGTTGACTGGAATACTCTCTTTCAAATTCTGAAGGTGGCAGGGATAAAACACAGGGAGCGAAAGGCTATTTACAATTTGTACAGAAAGCAGATGGCAGTTATAAGAGTCGAGGGGCATGAAAGGACAGCAGTAGTTGGGAAGGGAGTGAGACAGGGATGTAGCCTATCGCCGATGTTATTCAATCTGTATATTGCGCAAGGAATAAAGGAAACAAAAGAAAAATTCGGAGTAGGAATTAAAATCCATGGAGAAGAAATAAAAACTTTGAGGTTCGCTGATGACATTGTAATTCTGTCAGAGACAGCAAAGGACTTGGAAGAGCAGCTGAACGGAATGGACAGTGTCTTGAAAGGAGGGTATAAGATGAACATCAACAAAAGCAAAACGAGATAATGGAATGTAGTCCAATTAAGTCGGGTGATGCTGAGGGAATTAGATTAGAAAATGAGACACTTACGAAGTAGTAAAGGAGTTTTGCTATTTGGGGAGCAAAATAACAGATGATGGTCGAAGTAGAGAGGATACAAAATGTAGACTGGCAATAGCAAGGAAAGCGTTTCTGAAGAAGAGAAATTTGTTAACATCAAGTATAGATTTAAGTGTCAGGAAGTATTTTCTGAAAGTATTCATATGGAGTGTAGCCATGTATGGAAGTGAAACGTGGACAATAAATAGTTTGGACAAGAAGAGAATAGAAGGTTTCGAAATGTGGTGCTACAGAAGAATGCTGAAGATTAGATGGGTAGATCACATAACTAATGAGAAGGTATTGAATAGAATTGGGGAGAAGAGGAGCTTGTGGCACAACTTGACTAGAAGAAGGGATCAGTTGGTAGGACATGTTCTGAGACATCGAGGGATCACCAATTTAGTATTGGAGGGCAGCGTGGAGGGTAAAAATCGTAGAGGGAGACCAAGAGATGAATACACTAAGCAGATTCAGAAGGATGTAGGCTGCAGTAGGTACTGGGAGGTGAAGAAGCTTGCACAGGATAGAGTAGCATGGAGAGCTGCATCAAACCAGTCTCAGGACTGAAGACCACAACAACAACAACAACATCGTTGGGCGACCCGATTGGTAATTTTCATGGTATGTGATGTCACAAAACAATTTCTCGAGATCACTACATTTTGGCGCCCAGCATGGGGCGACCTGATTGGTAATTTTCGTGGTATCCGATATCACAAAATAAACTCTCGAGTTCATTACGTTGTACTTTACTAAAAGGAAACGGTTCTATACTCCAGATAAATCTCGCAGTCACACGAATCTAAAGTACTTAGGAATCAAAGTTACGAATAATTGAAATTGGAATGATCGCAGAAAATTTTGTGAGGAAAGCGAAACAGAGACGGTTTTATTGGCAGGACACTTACAATATGCAACAGATCTACTAAAGAACCTGTCTACACTGTTATCCGTCCTCTTCT
The DNA here is from genome assembly GCF_023864345.2 of Schistocerca serialis cubense. NCBI lineage: Eukaryota > Metazoa > Arthropoda > Insecta > Orthoptera > Acrididae > Schistocerca > Schistocerca serialis. The sequence goes on from NC_064647.1 coordinate 72,407,852, forward strand.
GGAGTATTGGTGAACCGATCGGATCCATATCAGATAACATTGACGGATGCCATAGAGGAAGTTCAAAGAAGGGCAACTCGTTTTGTGTTATCAGGAAATAGGGCAAACATTATCTGAGGTGAATTTTAATTGAAGACGGCAGAGTGCGCCGACGGCCGCGGCAAACAGCAACGGAGAGGGCGACTGAGTTCCGGTATTCCACCAGCGAGGGCGCAACTGGCGGGCAGTGTGGTTCATCTATTAAGTTTTCAACCCATGCGCAGAACAGTTACAGTACGCTATATATTGCGAAACGGAGGACGTTTTTCGCCAGTATGCGACGGCTCACCTGAAGATGACTGGCAGGTGCCCAGTTGAAATATCGTGCGAAGTATTGAACGACGATCGGATGCAATCCCGCAATTTGTTTGAACAGTTATCTGAGGTATCATACACGAGTCGGAGATGTAGGCATTAAAACAAAAGCTGTTTCGTTCTGGCGGGATTTTTCTGCCCTCATCCGAAGATTTACTGTCACTACCAGGGCAGTAGCTCCAAACGCAGATGGATACTCCATGTACAAAATGTTGTATAAATACATATACCTGTGCAACCGAGTGTCGTAATATAAAACTAACTGTTGAGTCTGTAATTCAGAACAGTAGTAACCTACATAAGAGGATAGCAATTACTTAATAAAAATTGGTAAACATTTTCTTATGAAATAGGAATCTTGAGTCACATAAATAATTCGAACGGATGACGTTCCAGTATGTCACATGGTCCCCCTTGTTTCGTGTGGCAGAACGAACAACTTTACAAAAGATCAGAATCAGATAGTTCTGTCTACTGTGCATGCATGCCAAGTATATCCCATGTGGATGGTGTAACAGGTCCATGTGAACCTGCCTGTAGTTACAGATATGCACAGTTGGGGCGTTGACGCGCAGGTCTACAGTTTAGGCGCATCGTGAAATATGGACTACAGAGTTTCTTTCCTGAATAAGGTTTTGGCCGAAAGCTGATTTGTCAGTCTTTCCATCATGTGTGTCTGGATCTCAATGTTTAGTTTTCACAGTGAGTACCAATTTATCCTTTCCATAAAAATGTTTATATTCTGACATGGGATTTCTATTGTTTAAATAAATTCTGAATTTTTATTTCCACACGTCTACATTTTCCATGGATAATTTTATAATGGCTCCTTTCCCCATTTCACAGACAAGTAGAATATCGAATAGTATATGTTGTGGCACACACAAAGGCCTTTGAATAGTCGAGAAATATACTACAAACGTCTTTCTGTTAACCTAGTGATACAAAAACCAGACAGACAGCTGTTGTTCTGTAGATCTACCCTTCCTAAACCCATGCTGAGCATCTTTCTCCTATTTAATTAACTTTTCGCATCAGTTACATTTTGTTATTCTAGATAATGTAGGTGTGTGTAATAGTTGTTGGTCTGTAATTTCCTGCATTTTCCTGACTGCCATATTTTTGTACAAATATCACTCAACATTGTTCGCTTAAACGTAATTTAAATATTCCTTCTTCCATAGCTAAGATTGTAAGAAGAGCTGTAGGCTTTGCTAGCCACTGCAGACAGCATTTAAATAGTTGATTAGACATATTGTTTAGTCCCTCAGTAGATTGTCTTTAAACTGTGTTATTTTTACTGAGTCAGACAATGAGTAAACATTGTCTTGTGAGGAGTACTTTGTGTGCATTTTGTGACAGTAGACTTTCACATAATTAATTGGTTATAATGTTTGTTTAAGATGTCACTGGTTTACTGAGAGTCCACGATTTTCTTCCCATTATTCTTTATGGCTGTGTTCCCATTGTTCCTTGTGTCTACTCTTTCTTTGTGGGACTGTACAGTCTGTGATATTAGTGGAACCCATTTTCTTCTGATTCAATTTGATTTCATTGAACACTTTATTGGATGTTCTCTTCTTGTCCCTATAGGTATCACAGTTTGCTTGTGTGTTTCATCCAACAAGTGTTAACTGTAGCTTTTAATTCTTCCTTATTATGTGTTTTGTGTTCTAGTGTGTGCTTTACTTTCCATTTTTATTTCGGCTTACTACTGGACATGCAAGATTTATGTTGTAGGCCAATGTTCTGCAAACTGATTACCATCCTCTGTTTCGTATTAAATAATCTTTGTAGTTTGCCTAGGCTTGCTGACTTTGTCGCAATTCATTAAAGCTGTTGTGTGGCCTTTCTGTCTTGTCTGGTACTTAAGTAAATACCCCATAATGATCAGCAGTGGCTCTGTTTAAGAACTATAACTCGGCTGTAAAGTGGTAAATTGATAATTACATGATCTGTCTCTCTGTAATTTTACTGCACCTTGTGGGGCCGTTATTTTAAGATCAATTTAACAGTCATCTTTCAGTGTGTTCATATTTTCATCACCTGTTGCCATTATGCAAGAGAATTCCCTGACAGTCCCTTGTGACACCGCTTCTAGCTCCTTTACCTGACTGACTGGTGATGTGTATAGCCCCGATGTGAAACACTTTCTTTTTTTCAGCATTATCAGTATTGCTGCTAATTCAAATTAAGTTTCTTTTCACTTGTCTGCTGACCATGGAGTGCAATTCCTCCTTTCATGTGCTGTAGGTCTTCCACATTTCTATTCATATCTACATAAATCGGACACCTTTTCATAGTTATGTTTGTTATAAAATAATATTCATGTGCTATAATAGTAAAATTTGTTAGTTCTGCTGCTACTAGTACTGAAGTTTCATCTATTTTACTTCATGCATACTTTATACTGTAGTGCAAAATATTGACAGTAAAACATTTGTATTCCCCTCCCCCCTCCTGAGTCTGGCGCAGAAAACGTGGTCATTTATTTATTTATTTATTGTTCCGTGGGACCACATTAAGGAGAAGTCTCCATGGTCATGGAACGAGTCAATACATGAAATTATAGCACGATTGTAGAAACAGATAAAATGAAATATAAGAAACATATTCAGGTGTAGATTGTAGAAACAGATAAAATGAAATATAAGAAACATATTCAGGCGACACGTCGTTAGTTTAAATAAAGAAAATCATGAATGTAACACTGGAATTTGCTTAATTTTTTAGCTCTTCCAGGAGCTCCTCGACAGAATAGAAGGAGTGAGCCATGAGGAAACTCTTCAGTTTGGACTTAAAAGTGTTTGGGCTACTGCTAAGATTTTTGAGTTCTTGTGGTAGCTTATTGAAAATGGATGCAGCAGAATACTGCACTCCTTCCTGCACAAGAGTCAAGGAAGTGCATTCCACATGCAGATTTGATTTCTGCCTAGTATTAACTGAGTGAAAGCTGCTAACTCTTGGAAATAAGCTAATATTGCTAACAACAAACGACATTAAAGAAAATATATACTGTGAGGGCAATGTCAAAATTCCCAGATTATTGAATAGGGGTCGACAAGAGGTTTTCGAACTTATACCACACATAGCTCGAACAGCCCGTTTTTGAGCCAAAAGTACCCTTTTTGAATCAGAAGAATTACCCCAAAAAATAATACCATATGACATAAGCGTATGAAAATATGCGAAGTAGACTACTTTTCATGTTGAAATGTCACTTATTTCAGATACTGTTCTAATGGTAAATAAAGCGGCATTTAGTTTCTGAAAAAGATCCTGAACATGGGCTTTCCACAACAGCTTACTATCTATCCGTACGCCTAGGAACTTGAACTGTTCCGTCTCGCTTACAACATGCCCATTCTGTCTGATTAAAATATCAGTTCTTGTTGAATTGTGAGTTAGAAACTGTAAAAACTGAGTCTTACTGTGATTTAGCATCAAATTATTTTCCACAAGCCACGAACTTATTTCATGAACAACATTATTTGATAATGTTTCAATATTACACACAAGATCATTCAGATGTTTGTGTTTCTTGGTTCTTTCTCCTCCTTCCCAGATTTCTTGTCATGTGCTCTGTGGATGACAGTGCTTTTTCTGGTGGGATCAGTGATGTCTTCTTCTGCAGGGCTGATGATGTTTCTCCTTCATTTTCATGAGTCTGTGGCGGTTCTCATGGGGATATTGATTGCTGTTTCTTTCATTGTTGACAGTGGGATTGGTCTGTGTGTTTATTTTCTTGGACAGCTTATACTTTCTGGCATTTCCTTGTATGAAACGTTTTTCTTTACTTTTTTATCATTATTGTGCAGCACATGTACCATGAAATGCTCCTTTTCTGAGCTTGTAGCTCCAGGAAAGAACATAGCTACATATCTTCTTGAACTTTCTGTTTGTACTGTTAGTCTTTATTTACACATCAGGCTTCATTTAGACCACGCCTCTGTGGAATGCTTACCAGAAAAAACACTTGCTGCATATGGGGTTCTTTCTGAAGTTTCTTTTAGAACCCTGGTTGAATTGCTGTTTGGATTTTTATAGACACCTTTTTCTCCGCCATTAATGATGGTTGAATCCTTTTCATCCCTGTCTCACGGTTTTAGTGCTTCCTGCAGGACACCAAGCTTGTTAATGCCACTTCCTTTGTATTTGATTTTCAATGTAGCCATAACACTTGCAGAGCTTCTTACATAGATATCTGAAACTATTTAATTTTGTCCCTTCTTATTCATATTTGATGACGCATTTTGCTGATACATGGTATTTTCTTGATTGTTTGCTTATCATGGTTTATAGGCGTATTGGGGAACTCGCCATGTAAATTATAGAGTAACGCATCATTCTTGGTACCTCTATGGTGATGTGGAAATCCGAGTGGTGTTAATAAGGTAAATAATTTGTGTAACTCTTTCTCCTCACCTTCATTGTTCACATCTTTATCCTATTATGTGTAACTAACAAGCCTCAACTGAAATACATAGCTAATTTTCATTATTAACTGGACTGAGTATTTTCTTGTGACAGTGGCTTCACTGCTGTTCACATGTGTCAGTATCCACTGAAGTCCCACAAAAAGGTGTATTGTGAACACTGTAATACATTGTTCATCACCATTCCAGGTTTATACCCTGTACTGCAACATTGTTCTATAAATTGATCTCATCTTTTAGTCAGATGATGCCATAAATGGTCCTCCTCAACTAGACTGAGTACCACCTCACTAGCTGTTAAATTTATTCATAAAACTTTCACCATTCTCCAGTAACAATGGTCTAAAAGCTATTTCTTACACATTCATAACGTTAATGAGATTTCAGACTGTGTAAATGGTTTTTCATTTTCCTAAGTGAATACTTGTTATACAAGATGGAATATGTATTTTCGGTACTGCATGGATGCTGCCGGTAGCTTTCTAGATGTTGGTGCTTTCATTCTGCCACCCGCAATAATAAAGTGAAACAGTTGAAGTATTCTTTTTGAGAGTTTCTGTATAAAGTGATCAGTGTATTATGGTTATCTTATTCTGTAGAACCTTCAGAAATGATGTTACCAGCCTCTGCCAGTTTATAGCCACTCCTGAAGGTCACTGACTGCTGACCTTGTGAAAGGCTGTTAATTGAACCAAGTTCCTGGATTCACATTGATGTTTCTGTTGTAGCTGTAATGACACTAATGATTAGTCATTTGCATCAGTAATCGTTAAGATTATCAGTGTGTTGTGTTCCTCTAAATCAGCTCTGTTTATTGAAGTGCCAGAGCCAAATTAACTTGGTTATCAGAAGCTTCATGTGGGGTTCAGCTCACTAATGTCTGCTTTTTCGTGGTTGTGGTGTCAGACCAATCCATAGTTCAGACCCAGGTATAGATAAGTTTGAAAGGTGAAAAAATTGTTGCACAGCCAACAAATCTGATATGGAAGTAATGATTGTGGTTTTAAATTGCAAATTGGTTTGTAACATAGCTTGATGTCTACATTCATGCCATATCCAATGCACTGTTCATTATAAAAACTGAAACTGGCAGGTGAATTGAGAAAACCTGTATAGAGTAGAAGAAGAGTTCCCAAGAAGCATTTTGGTGGATGCATATACGTCATGCATAAACTCGAGGAGGGGTTGGAAATCACTTTCAACCCCTTGTAGGAAGAAATTGCAATTTATTTAAGGGCAATTTGTTAATAACATACAATTTAGTATAACACTGTTCATACCCTCTGCAACAACTCACATTTTAGGTACTGTAATACTAGGTCCATTTTTTTCACTTTTGCTGTTTCTGCTACAAATGCACAGACAGATGAATGCGTTGGTGTAATATCCATATAAGTTAAATTTTGCATACTTCCAAGTAAAACACTAATTTCTGAAATAGAAGAACTTCATTAACTGGTGTTGTCTTCATCCAACCTTATTTCGACTTCCAACACAATTATAACTGCCTATTTATTGAATTGCAGAAATTGAACTGTATATTTTGCACCAAAAAGTTCTTTTTAATGTTCAAAAATTAAAGTAACAAAAACAAACAACTATTGGCAGTTGAAAGCTTACTGAATATTATGTGGCTTAAAATGAATTGGTATCCTAGTGGAATCATAAGTATGTATGGTACACAAGTTCATTATGCTTCTCTTTCTGACGAACTGTAAGTGGCATCAGTAACTGTTCAATCACAGATGACCTTGTCATATAATCCATGTCTGATGCTGGCAAGTTCTTGTCCAGCCTCGTGATCTGTTTCTGTTTGTTTGTCTGATTTAACTAGCAGAGGGACTTCCTAAACTTCCTTCTCAGGCAATGTAGCTGAGGCTTCCTAACTGATGAAATCATGATTGACGGGTTGTCATATTGACGCACTACAGCAAACTACATGCTTATTTGCAATGGAGTACTTACAGATCCTTTATGTTGGAGAAGTAAACTTCTTGTTATCAGCCATCTTAGTGTTAAGCTGATACAGCAGTTTTGAGGGAGATGAGAAGAGTAAAACTACAACTTGTGTGACATCAACCACAGTGAACTCCTTGGATGTATTTCACATGGCAGAATGGCTACTGTTTGTTGCAGTGACAGTGCGAGCTATTGACATGTCTGGATCTTGCCCCAAAGACCCAGTGTCAAAAACTCCATTCCCTGTGCTACTCTGAATTGGTTACATAGAGATGTCTCAATCTTGCATCTACATCTACATCCATACTCCGCAAGCCACCTGACGGTGTGTGGCGGAGTATACCTTCAGTACCTCTATCGGTTCTCCCTTCTATTCCAGTCTCGTATTGTTCGTGGAAAGAAGGATTGTCGGTATGCCTCTGTGTGGGTTCTAATCTCCCTGATTTTATCCTCATGGTCTCTTCGCGAGATATACGTAGGAGGGAGCAATATACTGCTTGACTCTTCGGTGAAGGTATGTTCTCGAAACTTTGACAAAAGCCCGTACCGAGCTACTGAGCGTCTCTCCTGCAGAGTCTTCCACTGGAGTTTATCTATCATCTCCGTAATGCTTTCGCGATTACTAAATGATCCTGTAACGAAGCGCGCTGCTCTCCGTTGGATCTTCTCTATGACTTGTATCAACCCTATCTGGTACGGATCCCACACTGCTGAGCAGTATTCAAGCAGTGGGCGAACAAGCGTACTGTACGCTACTTCCTTTGTTTTCGGATTGCATTTCCTTAGGATTCTTCCAATGAATCTCAGTCTGGCATCTGCTTTACCGACAATCAACATTATATGATCATTCCATTTTAAATCACTACTAATGCGTACTCCCAGATAATTTATGGTATTAACTGCTTCCAGTTGCTGACCTGCTATTTTGTAGCTAAATGATAAAGGATCTATCTTTGTGTGTATTCGCAGCACATTACACTTGTCTACATTGAGATTCAATTGCCATTCCCTGCACCATGCGTCAATTCGCTGCAGATCCTCCTGCATTTCAGTACAATTTTCCATTGTTACAACCTCTCGATACACCACAGTATCGTCTGCAAAAAGCCTCAGTGAACTTCCGATGTCATCCACCAGGTCATTTATGTATATTGTGAATAGCAACGGTCCTATGACACTCCCCTGCGGCACACCTGAAATCACTCTTACTTCGGAAGACTTCTCTCCATTGAGAATAACATGCTGCGTCCTGTTATCTAGGAACTCCTCAACCCAATCACACAATTGATCTGATAGTCCATATGCTCTTACTTCGTTCATTAAACGATAGTGGGGAACTGTATCGAACGCCTTGTGATGTGATGGAGCGATTTTCCAACAATGTAGTGGTACTAAAATTGTATTTTTGGCCAAAACTGTACGTTGCTGGCTAATGCACTAATGCCTTCATGGAAACTATTAAATTTCAGAGGCAAGTGCTATTAAGGTCTGAATACATTACGTTTATAATAGGTTGCAAAGAAACAGTTTGAAAGAGCTTTTAGATGATGTAAGCAAATTGTAATTAAAATGTATGGTATGGTACTCAAATATTGAGGTATACAGTCATAATTTGCTAAATGCTGGTTATTAAGCATATTATGCTACTTCAATTCTTGCGATACAAATTTGACTTGATCCATAAAATGTATGTTGTGTATGGATCCAATGAAAAATAAATAAAGCAAATAAGCTACTGTGTCTGCCAAGAGAAGAAATGCTCCTGAAAGCAGCATTGGTATCTTTGTCTGTCTGAGTATATAATTTTGCTGACAGGATCCAGATCCATTGCAATCAAGAAGCTAGGTGCAGCTAGAAGTACACACTCCTTGTGATAGGAGACAATGTAGCCAATGTGGATGGCTCATTATTGCTGTGACCAATAAATAACAAGTCTTTTTGAAAATGAAACTGATGATGATTACACGTTGATGAAATGATTAGCAAGCATAACTTGATAAACAATAATGTTATTGCAGTGAATACTAAAAGAATTTTCACAAAATTTCTTGGCCATAGTTTGTTGGTGACCATTCATGCAGACAGCTTGTTGCTTGTCATGTCACCACAAAATATCCTTACCCTCCTATCCCCTTTCCTGTTCCCACTACAGCACTAAACAGCACTCTTCCACAAGTGCGCACAGTCTTCTTTCTTCTCTTTTCCTGCTGCCCCTGCCCCACCCTGCCCTGCTCCTCATCTAACCTCCTGACTGCACCTAGTTGCTTTGCCTTTTCCCCCAACTCATTCTGGTTGTTCAGTCCCAATGAAGACCTTACTTGTTTCTTTTTCTTGTGCTTCTCTGTGACTCACCTCTACTATAAGGTGAGTAGCAACATCCTTTCCATAAAATTTTCAATATACCATCCTGGATTTTGCGTTGTTAAATACAGATAAGCAGCTCATTACCTCAAAAATTATTTCTGGCTCGTCTTGATAAATGGTAGGGGTAGGCAAGAGGTGTCAGTCTTTACAAAAGAAACATTATCTGCTCTGAAGTTGCCTACATGTTCCAGTCTTGAGATTACAAATATTGTGTATGTGAAATCCACTTAGCCTGGAAAATTTCACACTGATCTTTTTGAAGACCACTTTGGAAAGCAGACAATTGGCTGGGTCACATTGACATGTATCGATCAGGCAATTTTTAAAGATCTTAAAGAAACCTGTGATAGGTAGACCAACCAAAGTAAATTATTTCTGTGTTTCATAACCATAGAAGGGTATACACACCATTTCTCACTGTTCTGCCTCTGTGTATCAGATTTTGACATTAATAGTGTTAACAGCTACTTACCATTAATCAGCTACCTCAGTGGCTGCAAGAAAACTGAAATGCAATGTGTGCTAGAATAGTCCAGTTTTTCACAAAGTCATGAATTGCGAGGAGTTTGTTACGCATATAAGGTACTCAGATAGAAGTAGCTTACTTGACATAAGGCCATTTGTCATTAAGGTCGCAATGTAGGCTACAGCTATATCTCTTTTTCAAACTTGTTCATTTTTATTCTGAAAAGCCGATATTGCAGGAGTATAACCAAACACAAGTGCTGAGGGATTGATATTGTGTAATTTGTCATCAAATTTTGAGCAGCCTAATTTGTGTGACAATCAAATGATTGAAAACATTCTGAAAACTATTCTGTGTTGCAACAAATTTGTTACTTGTGTAATAAAAAATACACACCAGGCATTCAGTCAAAAGGTAGCAAGAAGAGAAAGCTGGAAACTTTAAAAAGTGACAATCCTTCTTAATATGTCTATTCCAGTAGCATTGCTACAGAACTGAAACACTTTCAGTATCAGTGCAGCAAACTGCGATGTGAAGAGAGCAGATTGTAGAAAGGATCAGTTTGCATGATTGGTTGTCTTATAGTACTGGGTTGTGAATAATTTTCTAGTTTTGACTTTACTCATTCATACATAAATACAACAACTCTAAAGATGAATACATCTTTGTTTTTCTTCTGTTTGTTCTTTTAGCACTTGACCGATTGCATTGAAGCTGATAAGCTTTAATGAGTTGAGCTCATGCCTTCAAAAGTTTGTTTGGATAACAATGTGTAGGTACATGGTGCAAAACGCCCTGGATGTCGTAAAGTTAAAATTTATGAAAGAACAAAAGAATGAAAGAGCGATTATGACAGAAGCAATGATTATGTATGTCAGCAAAGCCATTAATTATGAGTTGTCAGTAAGGAGAAGACAAATGAACAAAAAACATCATTAACTTTTCTTTGTGAATTTTTTTTTGTTTCAGTCCCTCATATGCAGGATTGCTTCAATGTTTTGCTCGAAGTAAGATGTGCAATGAGTGCTTTGTATTATATGTGATTCTGAACAAGAGAAGACTTAATAACAGCATTAACTACTTTTATTGAAGTGAAATGGAGTGAAGCTGGGAGGATTTCCTTCATCTTGAGGCACTGGTGTCTTTGGAGTCAGCTGCCTGCATCTACAATTGAAATGAAATGTGAGAGAAATCCACGTTCCTATTTTGTAAGAGAAACAGAAGTGTAAGAGCTTTCAGAAGATGACATAATTCAAATAAATAAATAAATAAAAAAAAAGGATGCAAGGTAAAGTGAAGGAAGACTAGCACAGTTTCGTAGACATAGATCATTTACTGATAATGCAATTGTACTATCCATTAATTTTTTCCCTTTATATTACTGTTATAATAAAACTGGTGAGATAAGTGCCACTACTTCAGGCTATCAGTTGTAAGTAGGTTTTGTTAACTATTGTTATAGAAATAGACTGCTATGACGTTGTTGTTGTTGTTGTTGTTGTTGTCATTGTCTTCAGTCCTGAGAATGGTTTGATGCAGCTCTTCATGCTACTCCATCCTGTGCAAGCTTCTTCATCTCCCAGTACCGACTGCAACCTACATCCTTCCGAATCTCCTTAGTGTACTCATCTCTTGGTCTCCCTCTACGATTTTTACCCTCCACGCTGCCCTCCAATACTAAATTGGTGATCCCTCGATATCTCGCAACAGATCCTACCAACCGATCCCTTCTTCTAGTCAAGTTGTGCCACAAGCTCCACTTCTCCCCAGTCCTATTCAATACCTCCTCATTAGTTACATGATCTACCCATCCAATCTTCAGCATTCTTCTGTAGCACCACATTTCGAAAGCTTCTATTCTCTTCTTGTCTAAGCTATTCATCGTCCATGTTTCACTTCCATACATGGCTACACTCCATACAAATACTTTCAGAAACGACTTCCTGACACTTAAATCTATACTCAATGTTAACAAACTTCTCTTCTTCAGAAACACTTTCCTTGCCGTTACCAGTCTACATTTTATATCCTCTCTACTTCAACCATCATCAGTTATTTTGCTCCCCAAGTAGCAAAACTCCTTTACTACTTTAAGTGTCTCATTTCCTAATCTAATTCCCTCAGCATCACCCGACTTAATTCGACTACATTCCATTATCTCGTTTTGATTTTGTTGATGTTCATCTTATACCCTCCTTTCAAGACACTGTCCATTCCATTCAACTGCTCTTCAAAGCCCTTTGCTGTCTCTGACAGAATTACAATGTCATCGGCGAACATCAAAGCTCGAGGTATTTTACCCCTGCCACCTTCAGAATGTGAAAGAGAGTATTCCAGTCAACATTGTCAAAAGCTTTCTCTAAGTTTACAAATGCTAGAAATGTAGCTTTGCCTTTCCTTAATCTTTCTTCTAAGATAAGTCGTAGGGTCAGTATTGCCTCACGTGTTCCAATATTTTTATGGAATCCAAACTGATCTTCCCCGAGGTCGGCTTCTACTAGGTTTTTCCATTCGTCCGTAAAGAATTTGCGTTAGTATTTTGCAGCAGTGACTTATTAAACTGATAGTTCAGTAATTTTCACATCTGTCAACACCTACTTTCTTTGAGATTGGAATTATTACATTCTTCTTGAAATCTGAGGGTATTTCACCTGTCTCATACATTTTGCTCACCAAATGGTAGAGTTTTGTCAGGACTGGCTCTCCCAAGGCCATCAGTAGTTCTAATGGAATGTTGTCTACTCCCGGGGCCTTGTTTAGACTCAGGTCTTTCAGTGCTCTGTCAAACTCTTCACGCAGTATCATATCTCCCATTTCATCTTCAGCTACATCCTTTTCCATTTCCATAATATTGTCCTTAAGAACATCGCTCTTATATAGACCCTCTATATACTCCTTCCACCTTTCTGCTTTCCCTTCTTTGCTTAGAACTGGGTGTCCATCTGAGCTCTTGATATTCATACAAGTGGTTCTCTTCTCTCCAAAGGTCTCTTTAATTTTCCTGTAGGCAGTATCTATCTTACCCCCAGTGAGATCAGCCTCTACATCCTTACATTTGTCCTCTAGCCATCCCTGCTTAGCCATTTTGCAGTTCCTGTCGACCTCATTTTTGAGATGTTTGTATTCCTTTTTGCCTGCTTCATTTTCTGTCTTTTTATATATTCTCCTTTCATCAATTAAATTCAATATTTCTTCTGTTACCCAAGGATTTCTACTAGCCCTCGTCTTTTTACATATTTGATCCTCTGCTGTCTTCACTACTTCATCCCTCAAAGCTACCCATTCTTCTTCTACTGTATTTCTTTCCCGCATTCCTGTCAATTGTTCCCTTATGCTCTCCCTGAAACTCTGTACAACCTCTGGTTTAGTCAGTTTATCCAGGTCCCATCTCCTTAAATTCCCACCTTTTTGCAGTTTCTTCAGTTTTAATCTACAATCCATAACTAAGAGATTGTGGTCAGAGTCCATATCTGCCCCTGGAAATGTCTTACAATTTAAAACCTGGTTCCTAAATCTGTCTTACCATTATATAATCTATCTGAAACCTGTCAGTATCTCCAGGCTTCTTCCATGTACCAGTATGACATTGTTATTAGTCACAAAGACTAATCATCTGTATTTTCTGTTTACATCAATCACAATGGGGAGCAAGTAAAGGAAGAAGGAAGAAAATTTTGGAGAGAAATAAGAATTGGACCCAGGTTATGTAAAATTTTCCATAGTAAGCTATTTTGTTCGATGCAGCAAAGATAGGATGGCTTTGCATGTTGCATCTATACTTAGGCTTGGTAGCGTCTCTTTTGATGTAGATACATAGCTTTTCCTTATTATTCCCTTCATTGAATTTTACTGTGCAAAATGTACCGGAATTTTCCAGTGTGATACACATTGTCAGTAAAACATTAATAATTGCGACTCAATAGTTTGCATATCATAATAGATGTAAAACAGGCTTTGACAGTTTGTAAATTACAATTAAGTGTAATGTAATACAATAAAACTAGAACAAAAACAAGTATTTGCGAGTCACAGTTTCACAGAAGCTAAACGACTTAGCCAAGAATTTTCACACTTAAATTGACAAAATATTGAATGATACAAAAGACAAGCAAAGCTTGAAATACTTTATGAAGTTAAGGATAACATTACGGATTTACAACAGAAGATGGATTCTTTTAATGACCATCATGACTAGTAGAGCAACAGATAAAGAAAATCGCAGATGTGAAGACAGATATCAAAGCGACAGAAAATGAGTTGTGTTAGATAGTAAAAAAGTTTGCCATGTTGTTAAACAAAATAAACAACTATGAAGGTGTACCTCTAACTTATAACATTCTTAACTACTCGTAATAGTGGGGTTGTTCGTAGTTACTGATGATGTGTCGCAGTCGACGTCCTGAGTACATTGACAGTCACTGTAAATTAACTACTGGAGAGTTAATTTGGTTTAATCTTGTGTTAAGTTTCATCATTTTTTTTATACTTTCAAAACAAAATCAAGGTATTACTGCATTAGCCTACAATACAAAAGGAGCAGCTACATGCTATGAATAACGGGTCATGAGCTTTCAATTTTAGTCTACATTGATACCCTTTTACTCTCCCTGGCTTTATATCAAATGTCATTATAATCCCACAAAACAATTTCAAGCTCTCTTCTGTTCTCTGCATTAAGGCTTTGTTTCAGATACCTTTTTAGCTACTAATTTACGGTAATAATTAACACTACCCTCATCAATCCTAAATTCTTCCCCTTCCTCACAATAACCATCACTGTTAGTCTCTTGCATCCCTCTAATCAGAGTACTTTGACCATGATCTTCCAATACAATACTCATTTCACTGTGAATTCCACTTTTTGGTTCTAAAAATGTTATTTTCATGTCACCCCAGATAAAATTTACTTTAGCCTCAACAATCCAGTTCATACCTGGTATCAAGTTTTCTTTCAAATCATCAATTACTAAGCATCCTTGTATAATTTGTACATCATTAATCTTAAATTCAATTAAGACTTGTCTAGTAATCAACTTACTGCTTTTTTTCTGTTGCCCCCTTTCATTCTTACTCCTATTACTGGAAATTCTGTAAAATTTTTATTATTTTTGATTCTGCCTCTTAGCTTTCTCGATATTCCTGTAATTGGGCTGCCTGTATCCAGAAGACAGATTCTTATCCAATAATTAATCTGTACTAGAATATATGGACTTCCAAATTCTTTACTCATTTCATTGACCCCATTTTCAAATAACAAATCCTATTCTATGTCCTGAAAACTCGTCCCTTTATATCCGTCACTAGCTTTCATTACAGATTCTACACATTTACTAATCCTATTACCACCTGGAGACTGTTCCATATTTTTCATGTCAATTTTATCATCTGAGTACACACTTCGACAAATTTCACTTAAGACCTTACACTTTCGATCACCTTGCTGACATTTGTTACAATAGTCATTGACTACACTTAGTACTCTATCACTAATTAGAACTTCTTTTCCATTTTCACAAACACATTCAGACACATCATCACTAACATCAACTGGTAACATTAATCTATCAGGCACTGCTCTACTGGTTTCTAGCTCATTACTCGAACACACATCTGAATTTGCAGAATCATTCAGCCTCAAATCATCAACTTTAACTTCTACATATACCATCCCAACTAATTCTATAAGTAATATATCATCATCATTATCGTCATCAGAAACATTATCATCACACTTAATATTATTTTCAACATCAAACAATTTCACTCTCCACACACTTCTTCAACAACCTCGACACTGTGACTACTCTGGTCTACCACATCCTAATTTTCCCTTCCCCAGCGGGTCTGGGGGTTAGAATAAGCCTGAGGTATTCCTGCTAGTCGTAAGAGGCGACTAAAAGGAGTCTCTCCCTCTCAAGGGGGTAGTTTGCACCTGCATCCGGAGACGGACGGTTCCACAACTTATAATTGTGGTCATTTTGGTTTTTCACTTATTCTGGTTTCTTCCTTCCTCTTCTTTCCTACCTGTGCGTGCCTGAAGGCCGATCCATGCATTCCCACGTGTAGCCAGTGACAGGGTAACGCGTAATTCCCCGCCCTGGGTAGACAAGTAAGGCACGCACATACCCCCTGGTAAAGGCCAGGCCCAGGGAGGGGTGATTGCCTGAGCTGATACCTTCCAACCATGCCGATTGGTTCCTCCGTCCGTTTCTCGGGAGGTGTGACCTTAGGTGTAAACATTCACCTATGGCGGGAGTGCCCTCTGAGAGGGTCCCCACAAGGAAGGAGCGCGCCATCGGAGACGCTGGCAATCATGGGGGATTCCTCCACAATGGATTTCTCTTCTTCTTCTCTATCGACTTCTGCTCAAAAACGGAAACTTGATCAGCCACCAGTGACAAAAGTACTACTGCCTGCCTCAAAGTTCCTCATAGTTTCTCGATCTGAAGACGGAAAGGATTTTTCATCTGTAAACCCTTTCGTTATCCAGAAGGACGTAGATGCCATAGCCGGATCTGTCAAGTCTTGTACCAGGATGCATAACGGTACCTTGTTGTTACAAACTAAGAGCGCCTTTCAGGCACCAAAACTGCTTTGGGCCACACTCCTGTACCTGTTCCCTGTCCGGGTGGAGGCTCACCGCACTTTGAATTCATCACATGGTGTGGTATATACTAGATCAATCGATGGATTGACTGACGAGGAGATTCAGTCTTTCCTCGCTGAGCAGGGCGTGACGACTGTCCATAGGGTCATGAAAAAGGTCAACAATGACCTTGTACCGACCCAGACGCTTTTCTTGACCTTTGATAGTGTTCAGCTGTTGTCATGCATCAAAGCGGGCCACGAGGTTATTTCTGTTCGCCCCTATGTCCCGACACCTACGCGCTGCTACCAGTGTCAGCGTTTTAATCACACTCGCCAGTCTTGTTCTAATGTGGCTCAATGGCTCACTTGTGGCAGGGACGCCCATGAGGGTGACTGTCCACCTCAGTCTCCTCGTTGCGTGAACTGTCAGGGTGACCATGCAGTGTCCTCCCGCGACTGTCCCATCTACAAGGATGAACGCTGTATACAGGAAATTCGGGTCAAAGAGAAAGTGTCCACCTCGGCTGCTCGCAAGCTATTTGCTAGTAGGAAGCCCACGCTGCTCCCAGTGGGGAAATACAATACTGTCCTCACCTCTCCTCGGACTACCAGGGAGGTGGCGATGCAGACATGCGATCTGACCTTCAGCACTACAGTCGTCCATTTGGCCAGTGCTAGGACATCTCCTCTTCCTCACAACACCCCTAAGACACAAGCACCTTCATCAGCTTCTGCCAAGACTAAGACCCAGAAGTCAGATGCACGGGCCTTCAAGAAGGAACCGTCCCGTGCATACTTCCTACGTACCTCGAACTCCCAACCATCAACCAGTACTTCCACTAAACGACCTTCCAAGAAGGCTCATAGGAAGCAAAGTTCTCCTTCTCCGCCACGGCGCGTTTCTTCTCTTGTGGCACCCAGCCATTGCCGCCCCAGGCCATCATCTGTTTCGCTTGGCCGCACTGCTGGTGCCCGAACATCTGGCCGTTCATTGGCGGAGGAAGCTCCCCCTCCCTGCTATCTTAACAAGATGGCCGACGAACCTATTGAACCAATGGACGATGACTCTCCGCCTATTGATAGCAGCGGTAGTGCTCGCTCGAAGCCAGGCCCTCAGCAGCCTTTGAGGTGACCCCTTCTTGCTTCTCCTTTTTCTTTTTATGATGGCACTTCTTCATTGGAATATTCGCGGCATAGACACCTGTTGGAGGGCGGGCATTCTCCGCACCCTCCATACATGGGGCCTTCGCGGTCGCCTTCCTCTTTTTATTCGTGCCTTTTTCATGGATTGACGGTTCAGGGTACATGTGGGTTCTGTCCTGTCCGATGCCTTTCGCCAGGAGAATGGGGTGCCACAGGGCTCAGTTTTGAGTGTCGCTCTCTTCGCCATAGCAATCAATCCAATAATGGATTGCCTCCCAGCTGATGTATCAGGCTCCCTTTTCATGGATGATTTTACCATCTACTGCAGCACGCAGAGTACATGTTTCCTGGAGGGCTGTCTTCAGCATTGTCTTGCCCATCTTTACTCCTGGAGTGTCGCCAATGGCTTCCATTTTTCTGCCAAAAAGACGGTTTGTATTAACTTCTGGTGCTACAAACAGTTTCTCCCACCGTCCCTACATCTCGGTCCCGTTGCTCTCCCATTCGTGGAGACAACAAAATTTTTTAGATCTTAGATTTGACAGGAAACTTAGCTGGTCTCCACATGTGTCATATTTGGCTGCCCGTTGTACCCGTTCTCTAAATGTCCTCCGTGTTCTCAGCGGTATGTCGTGGGGAGCAGATTGAATCATCCTACTTCGCCCATATCGGTCAATCGTCCGCTCAAAGCTGGATTATGGGAGCTTTGTATACTCCTCTGGATGGCCATCCATCTTACGCCGCCTCAACTGTATACAACATCGGGGTTTACGTCTTGCGATCGGAGTGTTCTATACTAGTCCCGTCAAGTCTTCATGTTGAAGCCAGTGAATTGCCACTAACCAACCAGCGCGATATACTGTTTTGTTGGTATGCCTGTTGGCTATTGTCAATGCCCGACCACCCGTCTTATCATTCCTATTTTGACGACTCTCTTGACCGTCAATACGGGTTGTATGTCTCTGCCCTGCTACCCCCTGGAGTTCGCTTTCGTCACCTCCTTCAGCACCTTGATTTTTTACTCCCTGCAACCTTTCGAGTGGGCGAGAGCCAAACGCCACCTGGGCTCCAGGCTCAGGTTCGTGTTCACCTTGACCTTAGCTCGCTTCCAAAGGAGGTTACCCCAGCTTCGGTATACAGCTCCCAGTTTGTCAAACTTCATTCGAAGTTCTTTAATATGATCTTCATTTATACAGATGGCTCTAAGACCAATGACAGTGTTGGGGTGTTCTTTTATTGTCGGGGCACACGGTTACAAATACCGGCTCCATGGCCATTGTTCGTTCTTCACAGCTGAGCGATTTGCCGTCTACCAGGCTGGTCTTTACATCTGCCACCATCAACATTCTGCTTATGTCATATGCTCTGATTCCCTGAGCGCCATCCAGAGCCTCAGTGATCCGTATCCGGTTCACACTTTTGTGCACCGGATCCAACGCTCTCTTCAGCAGCTGGCGGACGACGGTTCTCCGGTTACCTTTATGTGGGTTCCTGGCCATGTTGGCATCCCTGGGAACGAAGCCGCAGACACCGCGGCCAAGGCTGCGGTCCTCCAGCCTCGGACAGCTTCTTGTTGTGTCCCTTCCTCAGATTGTAGCACGGTCATTTGTCAACGCATTTTATTGCTGTGGCATGCCGATTGGGCTACACTTATGAACAACAAGCTTCGGGCCTTGAAACCTCTTCCCACGGCTTGGACGACCTCTTCACGCCCTTCTCGGCAGGAGGAGGTTGTTTTGCCCAGTTACGAATTGGACACTGCCGGTTCAGCCATCGCCATCTGCTGACGGCTGTGCCGGCGCCATTCTGCCCATGTGGGCAATTGCTGACGGTATGCCACATTTTAACGTCCTGTCCGAATTTTAATACACTGCGCGTTGATCTTGGCCGGCCATGTAGTCTGGATGCCATTTTAGCGGATGACTCAGGAGCAGCTGTTCGCATTCTTCGTTTTATCCACTTGTCAAACCTGTCTATGGACATTTGATTATGCTATTTTTTAGTCCTATGCCTGTTAATGTCTTTTAAGGTGTTGTCCCTTTTAGTTGCTGTTTTAACCTTGTGCCTCGCGGTGCATTCCTAACTTAGTCTGGGCGCTAATGACCACTGTAGTTGTGCGCCCTAAAACCACAAAAAAAAATCCTAATTTTCCTGCCTATTATCTACTGCAATTTCATCTGGAATTACTCTGTCATTCTCATTTCCATTACCAAGCACATGAACATCAGCTTCCACACATACAGGACATTTCAGTCACTCAACATTCTCACTAAACCAAACTCATTGGATCTGTTCTCATCACTATCAGCAACTACTACTGCATTACTACTATTAAGGAAATTTGTCAAAGTGTTTACTTCTAATTCAGATTTTTCACGCTTTTGTTCATCTTTGTTTTCAGATAAAAAATTTCCCAAAATTCCCTATCAAATTTAATTCTATTCACTTCAGGTTGTATTCTGGGTACAAAATTTTGGTATGTCATATTTGTTCTGCCCTTCCCTGTCTGAAATAACTGCAGTGTGCCTGATTGTAATTCCAATGTCTATTTGCCCCATTTCGCCAGGCTCCGAAAGGGCAGGTCTTAGTTTACGAAATCTTTTCTTCTATTTTCAATATTGTTGCTATTGTTTCTCTGATTTTGGCCCCACTGCCTATTTCTTGGTTCGAAATTCCTGTTCTCAGGTCTCTGCATATCATTCCTTTCCCCATTTCTTCTGTCACCATTTCTGAATCTGCCTGTGAAATTATCATTGAAAGCTCTGTTATTGTTACGTCTGCTATCATTAGGTCTGTCATTAAATCTGTCATTTCTCTCCCATGCTAAATCCAGTTTATCTATATATCTAAGAAATTGTTCAATTCTATCATCAGGTCTGTATACAAGACTCCACTGTACCCTGCTCAGCAATCTACGTTTTAATGCATCTATTTGGACCATTTCATCGAGTGGTTTATCAAGATGTACTAAAGTTCTTAACTGTTGTTCACAAAAGGTTTTCATGTGTCCACTATCCGGTTTGAAATTTGGCCCATTCAAAAATTCTGACTTAATTCTGGCTTATGAGCAGAATTTGTTCATGAAATCTCGTTCTACTTCATTAGACGACATTTCGGGTTAGATTGCTTGGTTCGCCCATGTAAAAACTTTTTAAAAAAAAATTAATTTTCAGATTATTGCTCATTTTATCATTGAAATTGTCTTTTATCTGGTACATGAAATCAACTGGATGTACATTGTCCTCCCCTAAAAATGTTTTTATGTTAACACTGTTTGACATTGGACTGTAACTACAGAAAGATTTCACAGCAATGGAATCTTCTATTTCTTGAAATTTAGATTTGAAATTGGCAATTTCGCCTAAACAAGTACCTTCATCTTCTAACTCTGTGAAATTCTCATTTGCTATTTTAGTGAAATTTTGGTCAGTTTCTGTGAACTTCTTTAAGAAATCTTTGTTGAGCTTTTCCAATTTTAACACTTCTACAGTAGCAACTTTTTCGAAATTTTCCACGGAATCTAGCCTCTCGTTGAATTTTTGGTATTTCTGTCTTAAGGTAAAACAATTTTCCCTGCTATAGTCGACACATTCTTGGTATTCTCGTCTACTTTTTCTCAACATCTCTCTAAACTCTTTTGTCTCGCCAATCTGGGTTCCATACTTGTCTAATTTTTATCGATTGAATCAGCCTTTTGATCAAGAGTGATTCTATGCTCGTCAATTGACCATTTTTGTTCATCAAACGATTTTTCAATTGTCTTTTTCTGTTCTTCGATTGATCTTTTTGTCTTCCATAAGTTGAACTACCCTATCCAAGGCTAATACATTAAGTTCAAATCCACGAAAGGGTGAGCATCCACTACTGTGATCACTCTCCTCTTCGAATCCATTGTCTCGATCAACTTCATTGTTATCAATAATATCTACACTGTTTTGCAATTTTCCATTACCCTCCCCATTATTCTCAACTTCCCTATTGTTGTTAACCTCCCTATTGTCCTCCATAATGACAATGCAGGCGAAAAACAATTTCAAAAAGCAAAAATTCAAATAATTTTTGTACCTACAGTTCTTCCTCCAACTTGTGATTTCACATAAGTATCATTACGTCCTTCGTAGTGTTATTCACTTTCTTCTTTGTACTGGTCTCAAAAAATGGACTATTATTTCAACAAGCGGGCCAACTCTGAAACAAAATACAAGATTAGTTTACAGAATTACACTGTATCCCAACTCCTCCACCAGTTATAACATTCTTAACTACTCGTAATAATGGGGTTGTTCATAGTTACTCACTCATCATCTGCCGCAGTCGACGTCCTGAGTACATTGACAGTCACTGTAAATTAACTACTGGAGAGTTAATTTAGTTCAATCCTGTGTTAAGTTTCATCATTTTTATTATACTTTCAAAGCAAAATCAAAGTATTACTGCATTAGCCTACAATACTTAAAATACAAAAGGAACAGCTACATGCTCATTGCTCAAAAACAAAAACTAGACTGACCTACATTGCCAACATGTCTGTAACTATTCATACTTTCTTAACAAACCCAAACAATCCTCAGAATTGTTTAAAATGATTATTTGATTAATTAACAAATAAAACTCTCATCCTAAAACAAATGACACATTTCAGTGATTACCTAGATTCTTCTATATTATTCACATAAGTGAATTCTAGTCCATAAATTAATTGTATTGTGTATGAACACTTACGTATCAAATGTTAACAATACACTTGCTATATTTACTAACTACAGAAGAATCATATCATATACAAAATGTTCCTACCAATTAACGGACGTCTACACATTAGTCAGTAACCGACTGTAAGTTATACATAGATGTAGTAGGAAAAGTTATTCAGAAAAAATAAAATAAAATGAAATAGTGAGCAAGGTAAACATTAACCATTAACCTATGAGCCATGGAAAGTAGGATCGGCAATCTTTTAGAAGAAAATATTACCACATCTTGCAATATGCATGTAAATAAGGCACAGGCTAGGGAGCACACCACAAACAATTGGTACTTATTCACAAATTAAGTCATATAGCAGGTACCTGTGACACTTGTATAGTGCAAAATGTAAACTTAACCACAACTCCAACACCTGCCCCCTGCGGGTCCGGGGTAAGAATAGGCCCGAGGTATTCCTGCCTGTCGTAAGAGGCGACTAAAAGGAGTTTCAACCGTTTCGGCCTTCCATGTAATGGTCCCCCTTGGGGTTTGACCTCCATTTTTCAAAATTCTACAGAAGTACGAGCCTTTTGGGGAAGGACACCTTACATGGTGTACCACTGGTCCTAAGTGCACTAAGACCTTGGCACTCAGCATTGCACCGGCGTTGTAACCATACCCACTATTCCTCAAATTGGGCCTAAACGCCTGATGGGTTGTCCAAGTTACGCCCATAGTGCATCTCCATCTGCACCAGCGATCATGATGGACTTTCCATGGCACCAGAAATCCAGCACGGTAGCCAGCCCGTTGTGGTGGGGTCGTCATGTACCCTCTAGGTTGTAGCCACCTGACAACACAGGGATCGTACTGCCGATACCTGAGCTGCACCCTCCCCACGTCGGCCAGGGAGTAGATGCCCGTCTCCTTGGGGCATCAGGACTCCCGGCAATGGTCATCCTGCCAGGTGGCCCTTGCTGCGGCTGGGTGGCACCCGTGGGGAGAGCCCCTGGTCGGAGTGGTTGGTATCGGGGCGGACGTTTCGCAGATGAAACGTCAACATGTATCAGGTCGCTCTGCGGCCGAGTCTTTCAAAAGAAAAGGTACCGTTTCTAGTTCTGGTTCTCCTGCCCTTTCCCCCTTGGCCACTCCATGGGAGGAGGGACAGGCCCGCCGGCTTGGGGCGAAGTACTTCCCCCGCTATTTGGTCTGTTCTCGAACCGATGTGGGGACATTCGCCACCTCCAAGCCCATGTTCTTTGTTCAGCACATTGATGACGTCTTCAGGGAAATCGAGGCTCTCAGCAAGATGCGTTCAGGGTCCGTCCTTATCAAGACCACCTCCTCCACACAGTCGGTGGCGCTCCAGGCGTGCGACCGCCTAGGGGACATCCCAGTATCCATTGTCCCACATCTGGCACTAAATAGGACGCAGGGGGTTATTTTTCATCGTGACCTCCTGCTACAATCTGATGAGGAGCTCAGGGCCAACCTGGAGCGCCGAGGCGTGCATTTCGTCCGGCGAGTCCAGCGCGGCCCCAAAGACCGTCGCATCGACACTGGGGCCTTTATCCTCGCCTTCGAGGGGGACGTTCTCCCGGAGAAGGTAAAGGTGATGTGCTACCGGTGTGACGTGCGACCTTACGTCCCGCCTCCTATGCGCTGTTTTAGGTGTTTGCGCTTTGGGCACATGTCATCACGGTGTGAGGCTGAGCCCCTTTGTGGCGATTGTGGACGTCCTCTTCGTGAGGAACATACATGCACCCCACCACCTCGGTGCGTTAATTGTCCTGGCGTCCACTCGCCTAGATCCTCAGACTACCCCGCATATCAGAAGGAGAAGAAGATACAAGAAATCAAAACTTTGGATCGGCTCTCTTATTCTGAGGCCAGGAAGAAGTATGACCGCCTCCATCCCGTGCCATTAACCACTTCGTTTGCCTCAGTTGTGTCCACTCCTTCCGCAGTATCTTCACCCCTATCCTGTCCCCCCTCCGCCTCCTCCGCCCATCAGGGGGCTCTGCCTCCGCCTCCCAAATCCCTCCCTTCCAAATCCTCCTCCCCCGTGGCCCCCACCCCCTCTGCCCCAGGGGCCACCCTTCCTCCTCCTCCTCCTCCCCCTCCCCCCACGCCACCTGAGAAGCGATCCTCTTCTCAGGCGTCCATCGGGGAAACGTTCCGGACCCCAGCTTCCGAGGTCCGGCGTTCCAAAACGGACCCCGCACGTGAGGACCTTCTTCGGGTCCAGCCCACCATCCTTGTGCCTCCTCGGCCTTCCAAGAAGGCCTCCAAGAAGAAGTCTCTATCCCCCTCTCCACCCCGGCGCGTTTCGTCTGACGCTCCATCCGTGAGTCGCTGCTCCCGGCCGTCCTCAGTTTCGCCGGGACGCTCTGCTGCCAGGCGCTCCACCGGCCTTTCGTCGGCAAATGATGCGGCCCGTCCTACACAACCAGGGACAGCGGCCGCAGCTGGTGACGAGTCGATGGAACTGGATCCGCCTCCCGTCGGTTGTAGCGTAGTTTCCTCGCAACCTGGCCCTCCGCGGCCGTCGAGGTGACCAGCTCTTCCCCCGTCTCGTTCCCCCAACCTTTTGACTAGCGATGGCGTTGTTTCATTGGAACATAAGAGGTATTCGATCTAATCGGGAGGAATTACAACTGCTCCTCCGCCTGCACTGTCCGCTCGTCCTTGGTCTCCAGGAAACCAAGTTGCGCCCGACTGACCGTAATGCCTTTACCCACTATACCTCGGAGCGGTATGACCTCACCTCTGTGGACGGTATCCCAGCTCATGGTGGGGTCATGTTGCTCGTTCGGGACGATGTTTATTACCATCCCATCCCACTGACCACCCCACTCCAAGCAATAGCTGTCCGCATTACTCTTTCTTCTTTTACTTTTTCAGTTTGTACCATTTACACTCCACCATCATCTGCTGTTAGTCGGGCTGACATGATGCACCTGATCGTTCAGCTTCCCCCACCGTTTTTATTGTTTGGCAACTTCAATGCCCATCATCCCCTTTGGGGCTCTCCTGCGTCCTGTCCAAGAGGCTCACTCTTGGCGGATGTCTTCAACCATCTCAATCTTGTCTGCCTCAATACCGGCGCCCCGACCTTCCTTTCGGACTCTACTCATACCTACTCCCACTTGGACCTCTCGATCTGTTCTGCCACTCTTGCCCGTCGGTTTGAGTGGTATGTCCTTTCTGACACCTATTCGAGCGACCACTTCCCCTGTGTCGTTCGTCTCCTGCACCACACCCCATCCCCAAGTCCTTCGAGCTGGAACATACTGAAAGCTGACTGGGGACTGTACTCCTCCCTGGCGACCTTTCCGGACCACGATTTTCCCAGTTGTGACAGTCAGGTCGAATACCTCACGGCTGTTATCATCAATGCTGCCGAACATTCCATTCCTCGTACTACTTCTTCACGTCGCGTTTTCATCCCCTGGTGGAAGGAGGCTTGTAGGGACGCTATCCGTGCTCGACGACGTGCTTTACGCACCTTTCGCCACCATCCTACGTTGGCGAATTGTATAGAATACAAACGACTCGGAGCGCAATGCCGTAGAGTCATCAAAGACAGCAAAAAAGCTTGTTGGGCCTCTTTCACCAGCTCCTTTAACAGTTTCACTCCCTCTTCTGTCGTTTGGGGTAGTCTGCGCCGGCTGTCGGGCATTAAGGCCCACTCCTCGGTACCTGGCCTGACCTCAGATAATGAGGTCCTTGTTGATCCTGTGGCTGTCTCCAACGCCTTTGGCCGCTTTTTCGCGGAGGTTTCAAGCTCCGCCCATTACCATCCTGCCTTCCTTCCCAGGAAAGAGGCAGAAGAGGCTCGGCGACCTTCCTTCCACTCGCTGAATCTGGAAACTTATAATGCCCCCTTTACTATGCGGGAACTCGAACGTGCGCTTGCACTGTCCCGGTCCTCTGCTCTGGGGCCAGATGCCATTCACGTTCAGATGCTGGCACACCTTTCTCCGGCGGGCAAAAGCTTCCTTCTTCGTACCTACATTCGCGTCTGGACCGAAGGTCAAGTCCCCATGCGTTGGCGTGACGCCGTTGTTGTTCCTATACCCAAACCCGGGAAGGATAGACACCTTCCTTCAAGTTACCGCCCCATTTCTCTTACAAGCTGTGTCTGTAAGGTGATGGAGCGCATGGTTAATGCTCGGTTAGTCTGGATTCTTGAATCTCGACGACTACTTACTAATGTCCAATGCGGCTTTCGTCGCCGCCGCTCCGCTGTTGACCACCTTGTGACCTTGTCGACATTCATCATGAACAACTTTTTGCGAAGGCGCCAAACGGTAGCCGTGTTCTTTGACTTGGAGAAGGCTTATGATACCTGTTGGAGAGGAGGTATCCTCCGCACTATGCACAGGTGGGGCCTACGCGGTCGCCTGCCCCTTTTTATTGATTCCTTTTTAACGGATCGAAAGTTTAGGGTACGTGTGGGTTCCGTATTGTCCGACGTCTTCCTCCAGGAGAACGGAGTACCTCAGGGCTCCGTCTTGAGCGTAGCCCTTTTTGCCATCGCGATCAATCCAATTATGGATTGCATTCCACCTAATGTCTCAGGCTCTCTCTTTGTCGATGACTTCGCGATCTACTGCAGTGCCCAGAGAACATGCCTCCTGGAGCGCTGCCTTCAGCGTTGTCTAGACAGCCTCTACTCATGGAGCGTGGCAAATGGCTTCCGGTTCTCTGAAGAGAAGACAGTTTGTATCAACTTTTGGCGATATAAAGCGTTCCTTCCGCCATCCTTACATCTCGGTCCCGTTGTTCTCCCATTCGTGGACACAACTAAGTTTCTAGGGCTCACGTTGGACAGGAAACTGTGTTGGTCTCCACATGTCTCTTATTTGGCGGCCCGTTGTACACGTTCCCTTAATGTCCTAAGAGTTCTTAGCGGTTCATCTTGGGGTGCGGATCGCACTGTCCTGCTTCGCTTGTATCGGTCCATAGTCCGATCGAAGCTGGATTATGGGAGCTTCGTCTACTCGTCCGCTCGGCCGTCCCTCTTACGCCGGCTCAACTCCATCCACCATCGGGGGATACGTCTTGCGACCGGAGCCTTCTACACTAGTCCTGTGGAGAGTCTTTATGCTGAAGCTGCTGAGTTACCATTGACCTACCGGCGCGACGTACTGCTGTGTTGGTATGCCTGCCGGCTGTTGTCTATGCCCGACCACCCCTCTTACGAGTCCTTCTTCGCCGATTCTCTCGACCGTCAGTACGGGTTGTATGTGTCTGCCCTGCTGCCCCCCCGGAGTCCGCTTCCGTCGCCTGCTTTGACAATTGGATTTTGCCCTCCCTACCACCTTCAGAGTGGGTGAGAGCCCGACACCACCTTGGCTCCAGGCTCCGGTTCCTATTTATCTCGACCTCAGCTCACTCCCGAAGGAGGGTACTCCGGCTGCAGTGTATTGCTCACGGTTTGTCGAACTTCGTGCTCGACTTGCCGGTCACACCTTTATCTACACTGATGGCTCCAAAACTGACGATGGTGTCGGCTGTGCCTTTGTCGTCGGGGCCGCCACCTTTAAATACCGGCTCCTTGACCAATGTTCCAGCTTTACTGCCGAGCTTTTTGCTCTCCATCAGGCCATTCAGTATGCCCGCCGCCACCGCCATTCATCGTATGTACTCTGCTCTGACTCACTCAGTGCTCTTCAGAGCCTTGGAGCTCCCCATCCGGTCCATCCCTTGATTCAACGGATACAGCAGTCCCTCCATTCTTTCGCTAGTAATGGTGGTTCTGTCAGCTTTCTGTGGGTTCCCGGACATGTAGGAGTGCCTGGGAATGAGGCTGCGGATGCTGCAGCCAAGGCTGCAGTCCTCCTGCCTCGGCCAGCCTCCCATTGTGTCCCGTCATCTGACGTTCGTGGGGATGTATGTAAGAGGCTTGTGTCGTCGTGGTGGGATGCTTGGTCATCCCTCCAAGGAAACAAGCTCTGGGCAGTAAAACCGCTCCCAACTGCTTGGACAACATCCTCCCGACCATCTCGGCGCGAGGAGGTCCTTCTGACCAGGTTGCGGATTGGGCATTGCCGGTTTAGCCACCGCTACCTGCTCTCCGGTGATCCAGCCCCGCAGTGCCCTTGTGGTCAGGCATTAACAGTGCGCCATGTTTTATTGTCGTGTCCCCATTTTAGTCAATTTCGTGTTATCCTGTCCCTGCCATCTACTTTACCGGATGTTTTAGCTGATGACGCTCGAGCAGCTGCTCGTATTCTGCGTTTTATAACTTTAACTGGCTTGTCCAAAGACATTTAACCTTTTTACTTATTTTATCTGCATCTTTGTCAGGTACTTCTGGTGTCCTCCCATCCCCTTGAGTTTTAGCAGATTCCATGTTCTCTAACACCAGTGACTGGGCGCTAATAACCTCAGCAGTTGAGCGCCCTTAAACCCTACCAAAAAAAAAAAAAAAAAAAAAAACTCCAACACCTGAGCAATCACCAACCAGAATTACAGGTAACTACAATAGCAACATAAATATGACTGAAAATGCCACGTCTATCAACAATTTTTGCAGATGACGGTTTGCTGAGACAGACAGTTTCCTACATTCACTACCAAAGGTAAAAGAAAGAATCGGGTAGTATTTATCAGTGCTTTTTTTTCTGTATTTCCATGCAACTGGACAGAAGCACAGAAAATCAGATTTGTTGTGGGGTATACATGAGGTTATTTACTTTCATGGGAAACTGAAATAGCCAAATGTTGCAGCACTTGCATACAATTTGAATGAGCTTTCCTTCACAAATACTGGTCTGAGGCAGTACAAGACAGACTCGGACACAAGGTTGTCAACCCCGCATCATTCATTGGCAAACAAGGTGGTCTACACGAATACTTTGAACAATACCTGAGCAAGACACACTACTGGATGAACCCAATATCACAGGTAACCACATTAAAAATTCTGAAGTTGTTTACCATGGCACATTAGAGAAAAATTAGTCACAATGCCAGAGCATGACACTGCATATTTTCTATCAGTGCTTGATTCTATTATCCTCTTAATATATCAAGGAAGACCTGTTCTGAATAGAGCAACAGAAAATCGCGCACAACAGCATAGCTTACATAAATCTGGCCATGGAACGTGATCTAAACACACAGCAGTGATGGTACGCATAACAGTACAGTTACATACCCAGAAGTAATAAATACGGGAATGGAAAATACAAAAGATTTAAAAGAATTTTTGAAAACAGGACTAATTTCAATACATGGTCAAATTAAAATTCACCACCACAACGTCATACGCTGAATACAAACAGAAACAGTCAGCCACAGCAGTGGCCGACATGCGACAACGAGATGCCTTATGCTGTACAACAGCCAACTTATGGACAGCTAACAAGGAAACCTCCCCATCGCACCCCCTTCAGATTTAGTTATAAATTGACACAGTGGATAGGCCTTGAAAAACTGAATACAAATCAATCGAGAAAACAGGAAGAAGTTGTGTGGAACTATGAAAAAATAAGGAAAATATACAAACTGAGTAGTCCATGCGCAAGATATGCAACATCAAGGACAATGTAGGCTGAGGAGCGCCGTGGTCTTGTGGTTAGCGTGAGTAGCTGTGGAATGAGAGGTCCTTGGTTCGAGTCTTCCCTTGAATGAAAATTTTACTTTCTTTATTTTCGCAAAGTTACGATCTGTCCGTTCATTCATTGACGTCTCTGTTCACTGTAATAAGTTTAGTGTCTGTGTTTTGGGACCGAACCGCAAAACCATGCGATTAGAAGACGAAAGGATGTGCCTCTCCAATAGGAACCGAAAACATTTGATTGCAAGGTCGTAGGTCAACCGATTCCTCCACAGGAAAACACGTCTGATATATTCTATACGACACTGGTGACGGCATGTGCGTCACATGACAGGAATATGTTGTCTACCCACCTAACTTGCACACTTGGCGAATGGGTAAAAAGATTCTTCTACCTTGCCCGATTTAGGTTTTCTTGTGGATATGATAATCACTCCCAAAAAAGTGATGAAAACATAAGAGTTTGTCACATAAACTGCAACAAATGAATGCAACAGTTCCACAGTCGCACAATTTTCCCTGTGGTCTGTCAAAACATATGTTTTTTACGTTTTCAAATGTTTCCGTGTGTAGACCGCCAAATCCTGCATATGTCCAAGCAAATCTGAACATGTTTTGGAATTTTGGAGAGCGAAGTTCATTATGTGTGAGTGCCTAAACTTTGATAATTGTCTGAAAATAAAAAATTAAACTTTTCACTCGAGAGAAGACTTGAACCAAGGACCTCTTGTTCCGCAGCTGCTCACGCTAACCACGAGACCACGGCGCTCGTATGGTCACACTCTCCTTGATGTTACCTGCCTTGCGCATGGACTACTCAGTTTGTATATTTTGCTTATTTTTTTCATAGTTCCACACAACTTATTCCTGTTTTCTCGATTGATTTGTGTTCAGTTTTTCAAGGCCTATCCCTGTACCAACTTATAACTAAATCTGAGGGGGGTGCGATGGGGAGGTTCCCTTGTAAGTAACGGCACAGCAGTTTCTACTAGTAACACGAGCACTCACAAAGAAATGTCATGAGCAGCCAACAACACAAACTGGCACTCCAGGTAATGAAGTGAGTCACAGTAAGCTGTCGGGAAACCCCAACAGGTCATTGTGAAGCACCAGCTATTGACTTCTGCTAAGGAAAACTACAAACGTGTTTCATAAGATTTGACGAATGAGGCGACGTCAAGGATGATCTGTATTAGCACGAGTTAGACACAATGAATAATATGCAGGAAGAACAAGTACAAGCAATTATTAAGCTGAAAATATTTAATATTGACACACAGTTAATTTTTCAATTTTTTCTCCTATTTTCTTCTGTATATTTGTTGTATTGCGTATGGATACTTCGATTAGTTGTGTTAATTTCTTCTTTTTATTGGTGAGTATGATGTCAGGTTTGTTATGTGGTGGTGTTTTATCTGTTATAATGGTTCTGTTCCAGTATAATTTGTATTCATCATTCTCCAGTACTTTTTGTAGTGCATACTTGTATGTGGGAACGTGTTGTTTTATTAGTTTATGTCGTATGGCAAGTCGTTGTATTATTTTTGCTACATTGTCATGTATTCTGGGGTATCGTGTATTTGCTAGTATTGTACACCCGCTTGTGATGTGATCTACTGTTTCTATTTGTTTGCAAAGTCTGCATGTATCTGTTGTGGTATTGGGATCTTTAATAATATGCTTGCCATAATATCTGGTGTGTATTGTTTGATCCTGTATTGCAATCATGAATCCTTCTGTCTCACCGTATATATTGCCTTTTCTCATCCAGGTGTTGGATGCATCTTGATCGATGTGTGGCTGTGTTAGATGATACGGGTGCTTGCCATGTAGTGTTTTCTTTTTCCAATTTACTTTCTTCGTATCTGTTGATGTTATGTGATCTAAAGGGTTGTAGAAGTGGTTATGATATTGCAGTGGTGTAGCTGATGTATTTATATGAGTGATTGCTTTGTGTATTTTGCTAGTTTCCGCTTGTTCTAGAAAGAATTTTCTTAAATTGTCTACCTGTCCATAATGTAGGTTTTTTTTATATCGATAAATCCCCTTCCTCCTTCCTTTCTGCTTAATGTGACTCTTGCTGTTGCTGTATGTATGTGATGTATTCTATATTTGTGACATTGTGATCGTGTAAGTGTATTGAGTGCTTCTAGGTCTGTGTTACTCCATTTCACTACTCCAAATGAGTAGGTCAATATTGGTATAGCATAAATATTTATAGCTTTTGTCTTGTTTCTTGCTGTCAGTTCCGTTTTCAGTGTTTTTGTTAGTCTTTGTCTATTTTTTCTTTTAGTTCTTCTTTAATACTAGTATTATCTATTCCTATTTTTTGTCTGTATTCTTGATATTTATAGGCATCTGTTTTTTCCATCGCTTCTATGCAGTCGCTCTGGTTATCCAATATGTAATCTTCTTGTTTAGTGTGTTTTCCCTTGACAATGCTATTTTTCTTACATTTGTCTGTTCCAAAAGCCATATTTATATCATTGCTGAATACTTCTGTTATCTTTAGTAATTGGTTGAGTTGTTGATTTGTTGCTGCCAGTAGTTCTAGATCATTCATGTATAGCAAATGTGTGATTTTGTGTTGGTATGTTCCAGTAATATTGTATCCATAATTTGTATTATTTAGCATGTTGGATAGTGGGTTCAGAGCAAGGCAGAACCAGAAAGGACTTAATGAGTCTCCTTGGTATATTCCACGCTTAATCTGTATTGGCTGTGATGTGATATTATTTGAATTTGTTTGGATATTAAGTGTGGTTTTCCAATTTTTCATTACTATGTTTAGGAACTGTATCAGTTTAGGATCTACTTTGTATATTTCCAATATTTGTAGTAACCATGAGTTGGGTACACTATCAAATGCTTTTTGGTAATTAATGTATGTGTAGTGTAGCGACCTTTGTTTAGTTTTAGCTTGATATGTCACCTCTGCATCTATTATCAGTTGCTCTTTACATCCACGTGCTCCTTTGCAACAGGCTTTTTGTTCTTTATTTATAATTTTGTTCTGTGTTGTATGTGTCATTAATTTCTGTGTAATGTCTGAAGTTAGTATTTTGTATATTGTTGGTAGGCATGTTATGAGGTGATATTTAGCTGGGTTTGCTGTGTCTGCTTAATCTTTGGGTTTCAGATAAGTTATTCCATGTGTAAGTGTATCAGGGAATGTGTATGGTTCTGCAATGTAACTGTTAAATAATTTATGATATGAATATAATAGAGGGAAACATTCCACGTGGGAAAAATATATCTAAAACAAAGATGATGTAACTTACCAAATGAAAGTGCTGGCAGGTTGATAGACACACAAACATACACACAAAATTCAAGCTTTCGCAACCAATGGTTGCTTCATCAGGAAAGAGGGAAGGAGAGGGAAAGACGAAAGGATGTGGGTTTTAAAGCAAGGTTCGGTCTTTGGTCCTCTGCTGTTCTTAATATATATTAATGACTTGCCATTCTATATTCATGAAGATGCAAAGCTGGTACTTCTTGCCGATAATACAAGTATAGCTATCACATCCGACAGACAAGAATTAACTGGTGAATTGTAAACGATGTTTTTCAGAAAATGATTAAGTGGTTCTCTGCAAATGGGCTCTCATTAAACATTGACAAAACACAGTATATACAGTTCCACACAGTAAATGGAATGACCCCATTAATAAATATAGACTTCGACCAGAAATCGGTAGCTAAGGTAGACTATTCAAAATTTCTAGGTGTATGCATTGATGAGGGGTTGAACGGGAAAAAACACACTGAGGATCTGCTGAAACGTTTGAGTTCAGCTGCTTATGCTATTAGGATCACTGCAAATTTTGGCGATATACATCTGAGTAAATTAGCTTACCATGCCTATTTTCATTCTCTGCTTTCGTATGACATCATATTCTGGGGTAACTCATCATTGAGTAAAAGAGTGTTCATTGCACAAAAGCATGTAATCAGAATAATTGCTGGAGCTCATCCAAGATCGTCTTGCAGACACTTACTTAAAGAGCTAGAAATCTTCACTGTAGCCTCACAATATATATATTCACTTATGAAATTTGTTATTAACAATCTGAACAAATACAAAAGTAATAGCAGTGTACATGGCTACAACCATAGGAGAAAGGATGATCTTCACTACTCAAGGTTAAATCTAACTTTGGCTCAGAAGGGGATAAATTATGCTGCCACAAAAGTTTTTGGTCACTTACCTAATAGCATCAAAACCCTGACAGATAGCCATATAGCATTTAAAAGGAAATTAAAAAAATGTCTTAATGGCAATGCCTTCTACTCATTAGATGAATTTTTGGATATAGTAAGTGGGTAATTTCCCAACCCACCAAAAAAAAAGAATATTGAGTGTCATGTAACATTTTGTCTAATGTAATATCTCATATAGACACCTTTTATTAACCTGACACGTTCCACATCATTACGAAGTGTTGTATTCATGATCTATGGAACAAGTACTAATCTAATCTAAAAGAAACAGAGAGATTTGAGGAAGGACAAGAAAAATGGATGGTGAGTGGAAAGGAGGCATAGTGAAATAAAGTGGGAGTAAATGGATGTGAAGTCTAGGAGGTTGTTGGGATCTGAGTATGGTTGGATGGTGAGGTTATGAAAAAAACCATATTTGTGTTTCTTGAATAGTTTTTGCGTATTACTTGTTTATTACACATTTCTTTTCGGAATGACAAGAATATTGCAAAATATTTGAGATCATCCTAAAACATCCAGGAAATGTAAAAATGTGAAATAGAGCTGTGGAATTTCCATTTGGTCACTGCCAATTATATATACTTGCAAAAATGTGTAATATTTGTTTGGCACTGGTATGATCTCACTCCATGACACTTCCCCAATAACTGAAAACAGAGGGATGTTCTTCACTGATAATGTAACACAAAATGGTGCCATTTCAAAGGAAGTATTGCATGCTCTTATATTTTGTAGAAAATGTTCTGACTTGGGATTCGGTGGTATCATAATGGAATGATCCATCTGCCAAACCATAATCTCCACATCTCCTTTTGATTTCTCATACATTAATATTCTGCTCCTGTGCTTGGGATTGATGCCTTTCATGAACGTAACTCATTGTAACTATACATATTTTGTTTCATAATGTTTCTTCAGCAGTTTCTCTGTGTCAGCTTGCTGAGTGTCTCACTTGATCCTCTTTCCTAATTTCATTTTGTTCATGTGTTTTCTCTCAGCCTGTTCATTCTCTTAGGTTGTGAAGCTAAACACACTTCTCATTCCTGATTAGTTTACCTTCTACACTGCTCTGTTTCTTTCTTGTCAGTTCACCACAGGCAGTATCTTCACTGTTACATATCAGCATCCGGATAAATGTTAATCTTGCATAACACACTAAAATACCACTTTCTACACAGTTCACTATCTTAAACAATCCACTTCCACTTAACATTATTTCATTTTCACTCTCCCTTGATTGACCCCCAACAGATATCCAAAAACACAGTGAAAGGATACAAGATTTTCTGTGGTGTTCTCAGTAATAATCCTGAGTAAAATTACTGGACCGATCAGAAAGTCCCTTGCCATCATAGATCATAGTACATAAATGAACAACCATCACAAACTTCATGTTAGTGAGAAGAGGGGTATCATCATTGTCTTGAGAAATAAAGTCACTTCTACCTGAAATGATGGTTTCTTTGGATATTCGCACCATCCATGATTATACAAGAGGGATAGAAAAAAAAAATGGTTCAACAATAGGAGGCCAAACGTTCTGGATATCACAAGGGGTGTAGTGCAAATTGTTTGTCAAGTGGTATTTTGTATGATCCACTCTATACGCATATGCTACGATATATGTTATAGCTGGAAAAGACTTAGCCACACTCAAGTATCAAAGTGAAAATCACCTTGGAGCAGACAGTACACAGTTAGTTATGTAGACACTGTTAGTATTCTCTTCTCTTGTGTAATAAAGATGACAATAATCGTGCTTCTAATGAACTTGTGATTGTTCGCGCACACTATTGCCGCATGCAGTGTAGTGCTCAATGCCCAAGGTGCCATTTTCTGCTGTCCTCTTTAATGTAAATTGTGTAATACTATAATAAAAGATTCTCGACAAACAAGAAAAAAATTCTTAGTTGGCAAAAGAAGACAATCAGGTACAATTCTAGACTGAAAATTGAAGAATTGTACACCATACTAAAAAAACAAAAAGAGTACAAAATAGTAATGTCCCTCTTTATTCTAAATTGTTCAATACACACATAGGGAGGGAACAGCATCATGAACAATGTCAGTTCATCATCATCAGAGGAATTAAAAGCAGCAGACAGACATCCCAGCTGCCACACTTGGTTACATACACTTAGGTTTAGAGTTACTAATACTTAACAGGCTGCTAGCACATGTGTGAGGTCTGACACTATACACAAAACACCACAAAGAACTGGCTTAGACAGCAGGCATTTTATTCAATGCAAGAATTTAATATTGGTCCACAAAATAATATTGAGTACTAATGTTGTGTTAGATATGTTGTATGTTTATATATGTATGAGTTCATCGATAATACTGTAATCATTGGCAGACACTTTAATCACCCAATAATTAATTGAGAAAATTACAGTTTAATTAGTGGTGTGCATGATAAGATGTCCTGTGAAATTTTACTAGATGCCTTCTCTGAAACCTACTGAGAAAAGATGGTTTGGAACCCCACTCATCTTGCCAATATATTGGATCTAATGGCAACAAGTAGATCTGACCTCTTTGATGATATTCACATCAAAAATTGTATCAGTGACTGTGATGCACTTGTGGCAACAATGATTACCAAAGAACAACTAAAACAAGCAGAAAGATTTATGTATGTCCTGTAAACTACATAAAAGATCAGAAGGAAACAGAGATTAATGCATAATAGGTGAAAAACAAAGCCTAGGGCTATAGATAGTGAGATACGAAATGAAACGTATTTGGCTGTGTAGAGGGCAATGTGTGAAGCCTTCAGTGCCATAGCAGAATACTGACCTGTGATCTTTCACAGAATCCAAAGAAATTCTGGTCATATGTAAAGGCTGTTAGTGGCACCAAAGTTAGTGTCGAGTTGCTAGTGAATGAGACAGGAACTGAAACTGAGGGAAGAAAAGCAAAAGCTGAAACACTTAACTCTGTATGCGAATGTTCCTGTACAAAAGAAATCCCAGAAGAATTACCCCAGTATAATCCTAGTACCAATGAAAAGAGGAGTGAAATAAATATTAGTGTCAGTGATGTCGAGAAAAAGCTGAAATCATTAAGAATGAACAAGGATCCTGGGCTCAATGGAATCCCTGTTGGATTCCATACTGAATTTTCAGATTATTTCCTGCCCCCCCCCCCCCCCCCCCCCTGCTGCCACAACACCTCTCTTCCAACTATAATCTATTGCAGATCACTCAAACAAGGAACAGTGCCCCCCCCCGTTTCTGGAAAAATGCACTGGGCATACCCATGTACAAGAAGGGAGGTAAAAGTGATTTACAATACTACCATCCAGTATCCTTGACATCAATTTGTTGTAGAATCTTTGAATATATTTGAAGCTCAAACATAATGAGATATCTTGAACAGGATGATCCCCTCAATGTAACCAGCAAGTATTCCTGAAATATTAACCATGTGAGACCCTACTCACACTTTCTCCAATGACATACTAAAAGCTTTCTATCAAGGCAATCAGGTAGATGCAGTATTTGTTGACATCTGAAAAGCATTTCACTCAGTACCATATCTATACTTATTGCCAAAAGTATGATCATATGGGGTATCAAGTGATTTTTGTGACTGGATTGAGGACTTTTTGGTAGGGAGGACGCAGCATGCTGATTTGGGTGGAGAGTCATCCTATGAGTATAATATCAATGATTCACTGCTGGAGTCAGCCTAAAGTTTCAAAAACTGGCTTTAAATTATTACTCTAGGGACATATACAAACTCCTACATATTGCTCACATAGGGATTGTGAAGACAGGATTAGAATAATTACTGCACACACAGAGGCATTCAAACAGTCATTCTTCCCACACTCTGCATGTTAACGGAACAGGAAGAAATGGTAATAACTGGTAAACTGGACATATCCTCTACTGTGGACCCCATTATGCTTTGCAGAGATGTAGGTGTAATGTACTGTTACAATATGAAATTATACTGTGATGATAAGGGTTTTGAATATTCATTTCCCTGGTGTGCAAGATATACAAGACAGACTTCAAGAAGACTACAATAATTTCAGTTCTAAAGCATTCAGATGCTGACAAGTGTTAATATTACTGAACTAAGAGTTTAATAAGTAATTTTTGGAAAATATTGATGCAGGTTATTTACAGAATAATAGAAAAACTGATGGAAGCCGACCTTCAGCAAGGTCAGTGTGGGTTTTGGAGAAGTGTAGGAACCATGTGAGACCATACCAGCTCTACAAATTATCTAAAAAGACAGGTTAGAGAAAGGAAAGCATACATTTATAGCATTTGTGGAGTTCGGGAAAGCTTTTGACAATGTTGACTTGAATACACTCTTCAGTATTTTGAATGTAACAGAGATAACATACAGAAAGCTATGAGTCTTAGGACATGAAAGAGCAGCAGTGGTTGAGAAGGGGGTGAGACAGCATTGTATCCTATCCTGTATGTTGTTCAGTTTGTACTTTGAGCAAGGGGTATAGGGAAGCAAGAAGAAATTTGGAGATGGAATTGCAGTATTGAACTTTCCATGCAGATCTTATGAACTATGAGGGTTGATCCTGAAGTAACGTTCCCAAAGATCTCCAACTGCACTGGAGGGTGCTAGGAAAAACCGTCAACACTGCTGTGTGCAGCTGTACCGGCTCAGGAGCTGTCAGCAAAGGTGGTGCCCACCATTGATTCCTGCAAGTGCAATATTCATTCATAATTCGCTTATGCACATGTAAGGGACTCCATGCATGGATATTCATCATCAGTTGACGCAAGTGTATGGTGATAAGTGTATGTCTGTTCAATGCATTTGAAAGTAGTGCATGGAGTTTAGTGCCAGTCAGGAGGTGGTCCACAATGAAGAAGAAAGTGGAAGAGCTTCAGCTTCTGAGGCAGTTATCAAGATGGTCCAACGCAAAATACTTCAAAATGGGAGGTTCACCATCTGTTAACCTTTTGCTGACACTCCCGGGAGTTCATACGGACAGTTGAAAAGCTTTGATGGAAAAATTGGGGTATCACAATTGTTGCCCTGTATGGGTACCCTGTGTTCTGACAGCAGAACTCAAGGATGTATGACTTTGCTGTGCTGGCCCGTTTCTTCAACAGTGTCAAGAAGATAAGGACGGATTTTTGGACTCCATAGGCATGGAATACGAAATGTGGGTGCTTATTTCACCCCCAAAGCGATAGAAAAATCCAAACAGTGGCATCACTCAGGGTCAACAGTCGCAAAGAAGTTTAAGCAAACTCCTTCTGCTGGGAAATTCATGACTGTCTTTTGGGATTGTAAGGGGATACTGGTGATGGATTTCAAGGAATGTGGGACAACAATCACTCATACAGTTACATTGAAACAGTAGGGAAACTCAGGCAAGCTATGCAGAACCACCAGAGAGGACAACTGGCAGAGGGTGCAATGCTGCTTCACGATAATGCCCGACCTCATGTCTCCCACCAAACCCAACAACATAAGACAAACTTTGGTTGGACTGTCATGCCCCACCCATCTTAGAGTGAAGACCACGTGCTTTGTGATTAACACTTATTCCCCAAGTTAAAGGAACATGTGGATGGCCACCACTTCTGGAGTGACAATGAAGTGAAAGAAGAGGTGAAATGCCTCAGCGGGTTGGTGGCAGTGTTCTATGGCATGGGGAATCAGAAATTGAAGCACCATCTACAAGAATAGAAAGAGTGGAATTTGTGTGGAAAAATAGAGCTAAAAAGTTTATTCTTTTGAACCGTGTAAATTTCTATGAAAATAATCAATGCTGTCTGTTTGTAAAAATGAAGGGAACCTTACCCTGCAATCAACCCTCATTACTTCAAGGGAGTGATTGTTAAGAACATTCCCTCTCTGGCTATCTTGTATTAATGGACTACTTTCTTTGTTATTAAAGTCACCACACTGCTTAACTGATTTCTCCTTTAGCTATTGCTCATGTAGATTTAATTTTATTATCTCAGGTGTTGATTTCAGTCAGTATACAGAGATTTTTTTATCACTTTCTTGAGTACAGTGTAGTGTTTCTTGCAATACAAAGTCATTCTACTTTATCATTTCAAACACTTTCCCTTGCTCATATTTTGATTCCTTTTATAATCCAGGGCTTATTTGAACCATACTCTGTCATTTCATTGGGAAAGCAGCTGCTAGAGCTTGATGGAAACCAGTAAATAAATACATTCACCTAGCTGGAATTTAAGTTTTTCACATTATATACACCCTCCTAATCAATCTTTTGTAAGGCTGCATTGAAAGTTTCTGTTGTTTGTTCATTTATTCGTATGTTTTGTATGATACAATTTAGTATGGCTCGTTGTGCATCATGGTCAGAGAGACCATTCACTATTGGATAACATTTATGTCACTGATAAAAGTTTACTTATGAAAATGTTATATATTGTTATATTGCTTTCCTGTGTAATTCTGGTGGAAAGTTATCATTGTAACTCATGTTCATGAGTGGTAAGCAATATTCTCAAATCATTCATTTTATCTGAATGAACCAGAAAAGTAATATTACTGTATTATACAAAGAGTGTCATTACAACACTGTATGAGCCTGAGTTATTTTAATTTTGAGGCCAGTCTCATTATGTTGTATTTAGGTTGGTATAATGCATATCTGTTTTCATTTTGGAACATGTAGTAGGGCTAATGGAATTTTAAGAGTAAGGCTTCTTTTGCTTAGATGTCTTTCTTGTTAAGTCTCCCTCTGCAGTTTCTTGAGCATTCCTGTGACACTCAAATGCTGCCCAAGGAAACATGAGACAAGCACAGCAACTCTTCTCTGAATTTTTCTGTCTCTACAGTTAATTAACTTAGGAAAAGTTCCCACAACAAGAAACAATATGCAAGTGATGGTTGAATGATGGATTTATACATGACATCTTATTCTCCCCTCTCCCATTTTCACATGCATTATCATTGAAATAACAATACCTGTAACATGGTCTCTGTTGTAAAATTTAGAGAGAATAACCTGTAGAAGGCTATAGAACTCAGCAAGATGTGGCTGGCTGACAGTTAAGAAGAATCCGAATTTTACAGGATAAATGTATCTCAACTACTCCAGTTACCTCAGGAATACATGTGAATCAACTCAAGTTCCTGCTACTTTAGTTCAAGATTGTACATAAATTTGTTCAGGTCTGGCAACACGTATGCCCATTTCAATTTAGCTTTTCCTGGGTGAAAAACCTGTTGTGATATAGGCTTAGCTGCTTCGATCCATGGCTTTCGAGATGCAATGTGAGTAAAGCACACATCAGATTTTGTGCAACTGATGGTTTCGAAAATGGTGCTAGTTGGCACAGAGAAGGTCATTGTACCTCATGTTTATATTCAGAATATATTCCAAGACTGATGTTCATCTTTACTGTTTCATTCCTGTGGTAGTTTTGATGCGGTATATGTAGGATATAGTAACTGTAGAGCTTGTTGTTGTTGTTGTGGTCTTCAGTCCTGAGACTGGTTTGATGCAGCTCTCCATGCTACTCTATCCTGTGCAAGCTTCTTCATCTCCCAGTACCTACTGCAACCTACATCCTTCTGAATCTGCTTAGTGTATGCATCTCTTGGTCTCCACGGTGCCCTCCAATGCTAAATTTGTGATCCCTTGATGCCTCAAAGCATGTTCTACCAACCGATCCCTTCTTCTAGTCAAGTTGTGCCACAAACTTCTCTTCTCCCCAATCCTATTCAATACCTCCTCATTAGTTACGTGATCTACCCACCTTATCTTCAGCATTCTTCTGTAGCACCACATTTCGAAAGCTTCTATTCTCTTCTTGTCCAAACTAGTTATCGTCCATGTTTCACTTCCATACATGGCTACACTCCATACAAATACTTTCAGAAACGACTTCCTGACACTTAAATCTATACTCGATGTTAACAAATTTCTCTTCTTCAGAAACGCTTTCCTTGCCACTGCCAGTCTACATTTTATATCCTCTCTACTTCGACCATCATTAGTTATTTTACTCCCTAAACAGCAAAACTCCTTTACTATTTTAAGTGTCTCATTTCCTAATCTAATTCCCTCAGCATCACCCGACTTAATTCGACTACATTCCATTATCCTCGTTTTGCTTTTGTTGATGTTCATCTTATATCCTCCTTTCAAGACACTGTCCATTCCGTTCAACTGCTCTTCCAAGTCCTTTGCTGTCTCTGACAGAATTACAATGTCATCGGAGAACCTCAAAGTTTTTACTACTTGTCCATGAATTTTAATACCTACTCCGAATTTTTCTTTTGTTTCCTTTACTGCTTGCTCAATATACAGATTGAATAACATCGGGGGAGAGGCTACAACCCTGTCTCACTCCTTTCCCAACCACTGCTTCCCTTTCATGCCCCTCGACTCTTATAACTGCCGTCTGGTTTCTGTACAAATTGTAAATAGCCTTTCGCTCCCTGTATTTTACCCCTGCCACCTTCAGAATTTGAAAGAGAGTATTCCAGTTAACATTGTCAAAAGCTTTCTCTAAGTCTACAAATGCTAGAAACGTAGGTTTGCCTTTTCTTAATCTTTCTTCTAAGATAAGTCGTAAGGTCAGTATTGCCTCACGTGTTCCAACATTTCTACGGAATCCAAACTGATCATCCCCGAGGTCCGCTTCTACCAGTTTTTCCATTCGTCTGTAAAGAATTCGCGTTAGTATTTTGCAGCTGTGACTTATTAAACTGATAGTTCGGTAACTTTCACATCTGTCAACACCTGCTTTCTTTGGGATTGGAATTATTATATTCTTCTTGAAGTCTGAGGGTATTTCGCCTGTTTCATACATCGAGCTCACCAGATGGTAGAGTTTTGTCATGACTGGCTCTCCCGAGGCCATCAGTAGTTCTAATGGAATGTTGTCTACTCCCGGGGCCTTGTTTCGACTTAGGTCTTTCAGTGCTCTGTCAAACTCTTCACACAGTATCTTATCTCCCATTTCGTCTTCATCTACATCGTCTTCCATTTCCATAATATTGTCCTCAAGTACATCGCCCTTGTATAAACCCTCTATATACTCCTTCCACCTTTCTGCCTTCCCTTCTTTGCTTAGAACTGGGTTGCCATCTGAGCTCTTGATATTCATACAAGTGGTTCTCTTCTCTCCAAAGGTCTCTTTAATTTTCCTGTAGGCAGTATCTATCTTACCCCTAGTGAGACAAGACTCTACATCCTTACATTTGTCCTCTAGCCATCCCTGCTTAGCCATTTTGCACTTCCTGTCGATGTCATTTTTGAGACGTTTGTATTCCTTTTTGCCTGCTTCATTTACTGCATTTTTATATTTTCTCCTTTCATCAATTAAATTCAATATTTCTTCTGTTACCCAAAGATTTCTATTAGCCCTTGTCTTTTTACCTACTTGATCCTCTGCTGCCTTCACTACTTCATCCCCCAGAGGTACCCATTCTTCTTTTACTGTATTTCTTTCCCCCATTCCTGTCAATTGTTCCCTTATGCTCTCCCTGAAACTCTCGACAACCTCTGGTTCTTTCAGTTTATCCAGGTCCCATCTCCTTAAATTCCCACCTTTTTGCAGTTTCTTCAGTTTCAATCTGCAGTTCATAACCAATAGATTGTGGTTGGAATCCACATCTGCCCCTGGAAATGTCTTACAATTTAAACCCTGGTTCCTAAATCTCTGTCTTACCATTATATAATCTATCTGAAACCTTTTAGTATCTCCAGGATTCTTCCAGGTATACAACCTTCTTTTATGATTCTTGAACCAAGTGTTAGCTATGATTAAGTTATGCTCTGTGCAAAATTCTACTAGGCGGCTTCCTCTTTCATTTCTTCCCCCCAATCCATATTCACCTACTATGTTTCCTTCTCTCCCTTTTCCTACTGACGAATTCCAGTCACCCATGACTATTAAATTTTCGTCTCCCTTCACTACCTGAATAATTTCTTTTATCTCGTCATACATTTCATCTATTTCTTCATCATCTGCAGTGCTAGTAGGCATATAAACTTGTACTACTGTAGTAGGCATGGGCTTTGTGTCTATCTTGGCCACAATAATGCGTTCACTATGCTGTTTGTAGTAGCTAACCCGCACTCCTATTTTTTTATTCATTATTAAACCTACTCCTGCATTACCCCTATTTGATTTTGTATTTATAACCCTGTAATCACCTGACCAAAAGTCTTGTTCCTCCTGCCACCGAACTTCACTAATTCCCACTATATCTAACTTTAACCTAGCAATTTCCCTTTTTAAATTTTCTAACCTACCTGCCCGATTAAGGGATCTGACATTCCACGCTCCGATCCGTAGAACGCCAGTTTTCTTTCTCCTGATAACGACTGTAGAGCTTACAAATTTATTTCAGAGTTAATTATATGTATGTGAATCAAAATTTTTTTTGGTAGTTTTGTGGGATTTCTATTAACCCTTTTGTAGAGACACTGCAAATGAGAATAACTCTACCAGGTATCTCCTGGACGTTTGTATTGCTCTTCAATATGGGGAGATAGTTGAAGACTTGCCTTAAATTACCTACTGTATGTTGCAATAAAATGGATGGTAATGTTTGTAAGCTTAGAAAGACTCTGTATGATGTAAAGCACTCCCTCAAATTATGAATGTTAAATTTGACAAAGTAATAGCTGACTTAGGATCTGTGAGCAGTGATTATGAGGATTGCTTGTATTTAAGTCTGAAAAGAGCAATAAAACGTACTTGTTTACATTGATGATCTGCTGGTAGCTTCAACTTCCCAAAGTGGAATAGATGATTTACAGATGTTACTAAGTGATAACTTCAGAATTAAGGATTAAGGTCTGATTAGGAACTATCTAGGAATGAAAATTATTCAAAATTTAATGAAGGGCACTGTTACTATCATGAAGTTTCCTGTCTTGAGCAATAAGTATTGTGATCAGGTACCAAACATAAGCTAGTCTGTGTTTATGGAATGTTTTAAAATTTGTGTTGCATTAAATTAC
Source organism: Schistocerca serialis cubense (assembly GCF_023864345.2). NCBI lineage: Eukaryota > Metazoa > Arthropoda > Insecta > Orthoptera > Acrididae > Schistocerca > Schistocerca serialis. Next base: position 72,452,596 of record NC_064647.1, read on the forward strand.
GTGAACCGTAAAATGAGCTTGTTGTGTGCCAGGGATAACAAATATACTTATACCATAATTGGTTATGTGCACTCTGACTGGGCTGGTCAGACATAGAAGTCCACAAGTGGTTATCTTTCCATAGTTTTGCGTTGCAGAGTTTCTTGGGCATTACATTAAGAAAAGTTATTAAAAAATCCAGGAGTATGTGTATCATGTCTGAAATCAGCAACTCTGATAATAAAATTAAAACAATTTGGAATATTATTAAAAGAGAAACAGGTCAACCAAGAGCAGAGGAAGACAGTATTACCATCATATTGAATGAAAACTTTACGAACAAAAAGTCAGAAGTTGAAAATATTTTTAATAATCATTTTCTAAATGTTGTGGATATAGTAGGATCCAGGTGTTCATTAGAAGATGCTAGGCTGTTAATGGAAGAGGCCATACCTATGCAATTTGATACAGTTGAAATCTCACCCACTTCTCCCTCTGAAATTAGGAAAATAATAAACTTGCTTAAAAGCAAAAACTCACATGGAATTGATGGCATTTCCAGCAAAATACTAAAAGCTTGTTCTCAACAGATAAGTAAGATTCTCAGCCACCTGTGTAATAGCCCTCTGGAACAGGGGATTTTCCCTGATAGACTGAAATATGCTATTGTTATACCTTTGCATAAAAAGGGGGATAGATCTGATGTCAACAATTACCGTCCAATCTCCCTTCTAACAGCTTTATCCAAAATTTTTGAGAAAGTAATGTATTCAAGAGATGCTTCACATATCTGAAAAAATGAAGTACTAACAAAATGTCAGTTTGGTTTCCAGAAAGGTTTTTCAACAGAAAATGCCATATATGCTTTCACCAATCAAATTTTGAATGATCTGAATAACCGAACACCACCCATTGGAATTTTTTGTGATCTCTCAAAGGCTTTTGATTGTGTAAATCATGAAATTCTGCTAGACAAGCTCAAGTATTGTGGCATGAGTGGGACAGTGCACAAATGGTTTAATTCGTACCTAACTGGAAGAGTGCCGAAAGTTGAAATAAGTAGTTCTCGTAACATGCAAAGATCAGCACATTCCTCAAACTGGGGAACTATCAAGAATGGGGTTCCACAAGGGTCAGTCTTGGGTCCTTTGTTGTTCTTATTATATATTAATGACTTGCCATTCTATATTCATGAAGAGGCAAAGTTAGTTCTCTTTGCTGATGATACAAGTATAGTAATCACACCTGACAAACAAGAATTAACTGATGAAATTGTCAATACTGTCTTTCAGAAAATTACTAAGTGGTTCCTTGTAAACGGACTCTCACTGAATTTTGATAAGACACAGTACATACAGTTCTGTACAGTGAATGGTATGACGCCATTAATAAATATAGACCTTAATCAGAAGCATATAGCTAAGGTAGAATATTCCAAATTTTTAGGTGTGTCCATTGACGAGAGATTAAATTGGAAGAAACACATTGATGATCTGCTGAAACGTTTGAGTTCAGCTACTTATGCAATAAGGGTCATTGCAAATTTTGGTGATAAACATCTTAGTAAATTAGCTTACTACGCCTATTTCCACTCATTGCTTTCATATGGCATCATATTTTGGGGTAATTCATCACTGAGGAATAAAGTATTTATTGCACAAAAGCGTGTAATCAGAATAATAGCTGGAGTCCACCCAAGATCATCCTGCAGACATTTATTTAAGGATCTAGGGATATTCACAGTAGCTTCTCAGTATATATACTCTCTTATGAAATTTGTTATTAACAACCAAACCCAATTCAAAAGTAATAGCAGTGTGCATAACTACAATACTAGGAGAAAGGATGATCTTCACTATTCAAGATTAAATCTAACTTTGGCACAGAAAGGGGTGAATTATACTGGCACTAAAGTCTTTGGTCACTTGTATCAAAAGTCTGACAGATAACCAACAAGTATTTAAGAAGAAATTAAAAGAATTTCTGAATGACAACTCCTTCTACTCCATAGAGGAATTTTTAGATATAAATTAAGAAAAAAAAAGAAAAAAAATATTAAAAAAATAAAGAAAAACAAAAAAAAAACACAAAAAAATAAAGTTCTTATATTAACTTAAGTATGTTGTTAAATTAAGCTAATTATGTCATGTATTGGAAAATTCGACTCGTTCTACATCATTACGAAATATCGTATTCATGATCCATGGAACTAGTATTAATCTAATCTAATCTAAAATCTAAGAAACAACCTACAATGTCCCTGTCATCAACAGAATCAGAATTTTTAGCCTTAAATATGGCAACTAGTGAAGGCTGTCAGCACAGTACTAAGTAACATAGTGTTTCTGGCAGTCAAAGAGCTGTGTTACTGCATGAAGATAATATGCCCATAACAAGCTTTTGCAAGAACCCACAGCTCCATCAAACTGAAGCATATATATGTCAAAATTTTGCTTGTGAGGGGGAAAGCTTTTGTTAAGAAGTTGTGTTAATGTATGTTAGCACAAATGAGCAAGAAGCTGATATTCTGACACAGCCAGTAGGTGATAAAATTTTTTAGAAGTTTATAGCCTTGCTAGGACTTACTCAAATCTTATAATTTTTGTAACACCAATAATTAACATTGAGGGAGGACATTAGCCTTACAATGTGAATATACTTTTAAAAATTTCGGTACAGGCACAGTCATTACTGAGCTTGATTTAGGGGAGAGTAGGGCACTCTGAACCACAGGGCACAATGAATCAGGTAGCATAATTTCAGTATAAGGTGGTAAATTATTTTTTTCTTTGTACATATGCTGTCAGTACTGCTCTACCGAATGCCATTTGTTTTCTGCAGGATATAGTTTCCACCATTAGTGTTGTACTGGTAATATGTTAGTTTCGCGACAGTGAAGTAATTTTTGGATATGTAGATAGATTGAATTTTGTTTAGTCCTTTGTTACCAAATTTTAGAGAAAGTAAGTCATTATAACAATATCAGTACTGTATTTTAATTATATAGATCTTCAAATATTAACAATGTTCATACATAACCTCACATGAGCTTTGTTTGAAATATGTACTGTTGGTGCACATTGAACCAAGCTCTCCCGGGGCACAATGAGCCATGGTTCGTTGTGCCCCAGGAATCTTTTAATTATTCAGTACAAGCACTCTGTACTTTGTTTCCTTAGCACGGGTAAAAACATATGTGTAGGTATATAAGGCTTTTTAATTACAGACATTCAGCAGTCCTGTTTTATATTATCAGGTTTGAAGACGGTTCGTTCATACCGCAGGAAGACAGACAGAGGTAAAATTGACCCCGATGTTATGCAAGAAGCTGTACAGGATGTTCTTAATAAGGGCATGGCAGTTCGCCAAGCAGCTAAATCTCATTCAATACCTTACCCTACTCTTTGACGATATGTTCAAAACATTAAATGTTGTTCCAGTGAAAGATTAACACCAAACTATGACAATCTTAAGGTATTTTCTGTGGAGCAGGAGAAAGAATTAGTGGAGTATTTGTTGCATTCTTGTAAGATATGCTTTGGTGACACTAAAACATGCAGGCACTTAGCAAGTGAGCTGGCTTTGAAAAATGGTCTGAAATGTCCAGACAACTGGACGGAGGGAATAGCTGGTGTAGACTGGTTCTGTGGGTTCAGGAAACGAAACCCCAGTTTAAGTATCCGAACCCCAGAGGGCTGTAGCTTATCCAGAGCAACATCCTTTAATCGGTATACTGTTTTGCATTTCTTCAAAAACTTGAAAGACATTTATCAGAGATACCCTACTTTCGCTGATGATACAAGGGTTTTCAATCTGGATGAAACCATTACCTCAACTGTACTGCTTCCAAAGGTAGTGGCACGAAAGGAAAGGAAACAGATTTCTCAAGCTACTAGTGGAGAATGTGGTGTCTTAGTGACCACCTGTTGCATAATAAGTGCAGGTGGTACTTTCCTGCCCCCAGCAATGATATTTCCTTGAGCACATTTTAAACAACATATGGTAAGTAATGCACCAACAGGCACCCTGGGATTGTCAACAAAGACTGGCTGGATGAACAGCGACCTTTTTCTGAATGTCATGAAACATTTCATCCACAAATGCAGTAGTAGCAAAGACAATCCTGCACTTCTAATTTTAGACAATCGTGAAAGCCATCTGTCAATTGAGGTAATAGATGTAGCAAAAGCCAATGGGGTGGTTATGCTAACTAAACCTCCACATACCTTAAACAAACTGCAGCCTCTGGGTGTAGGAGTGTTCTCTTCATTCAAGGGAACTTATTACTCAGCATTAAATTCAGAACTCCTACACAGGAAAGGCACTCCTCTCACTATTTATGATGTAGCTGCATGTATCAAAATTGCTCATTCCAGATCAATGACACCCACTAACATAAGTTCGGTTTTCAAGAAATGTGGAATATTTCCATCTGATGAAAACATCTTCACTGACGAAGACTTTATGGACAGAAAAGTAACAGACAGGGTCGTGGAGGCAAACAGAACAACTTCAGATGTTAATTCTCTCCATCATATCGAGGATGCACAATCTGCAGGACAAGCCTCAGTCGATGTCAGCCAGTCACAAAATCTGCAGCAAGCAGGACCACCTGCAGTGCTTAACACACAAACAGCTATTCCCTAATGGAGTTTCACCTGAAATAATTCGAGGATTTCCAAAAGCAGAGAACAATAAATGTAAGATAGGACAAAGATTAATTGCAACTGATACACCGGAGAAAGATTTGTTGCAAGCCACAAAACATCCCAATAAAAAGGTCAACCGGAAGCTTTATGAGCCGGAATCAGATGATGACATTAGTAAGGTGCATTATGAAGAGAGCAATGTCAACGTGGATGTGTCTGATGAATCTGAGTTCAACTTTGAAGACTTGGACAAATTACCAGAAACAGATGATTTCGTTTTGACCAAATTTGAACTGAAAAACAAAACACCGGTTTACTATGAGGGGAAGATTTTGAAACCGAACGATGACGCAGGAGACATTTTTGGGAAAAAGTGAAAAAATGAGAGGGAAGTTTCATTTTCCTCAGGTAAACGATGAAGTTTTTGTTCCAGCTAGCAACATACTTTACGTGCTCCCACAACCTGCTACTGATGGTGTGACAAAGAGACAACATGATTCACACGTGGAATATATGTAAACATTATGTTTAAAGTACATTTACACTTACTTTGTTTGCTAAATAGGTTCTCTCAAGGAACCTGTTTAAAGTGGATCATTGTACCACACATGTGGGGCACAATGAACCATTTACCAAATTTTCTTCAAAGGCATGCAGCTAAAAAACAATTAATGACCATGCAATCAAATAAGGCCATTTGATACTTGAATGATTAAACTGTAATATCTGTAAATCACTATTCTGTAGTAAAATTATTGGGTGAGTAACACAGAGAAATTTTTTTTATGGTTCAATGTGCTCCACTCTCCCCTACACATCTGATTGCAAAAGACCTAGATCTGCTCTGTGACAGTACACTGAAAGTACTGGATACCCAGCATATTCATTTCTGAAACAGTTCAGTCAGTTTGTCCTATGCATATCATCTTCGAAGGCCTAAAATCAGAGCAGATTTCTCCGCTTTCGTCCCAATGAATCAAATTACATTTCTTGTGTTTTCAGATTCATTCTATGTTCACAATCCATTACAGTTTTAACTCTTCTCTGGTACTGCATGTAAAAAAACACCACTCTGTGTGCGATTATTTAAAAGTGCGGTAAGAAATGTAAAACTAAAAGCATGTTATTTATTGAGTGGGTAACACGTTTTGATAAAATTTATAATATATAGATCTGAAAAAACCAACATTACACCATAATACTATCTCACATTTTATTTAGTAGTTTTTGAGGAGCTGGCGTACGCGTTTTCTAGTGGCGATCGAGGGAAACTCTGTTCCTAAACATATCGTAAGATATTGGCATGTTAGATATTTCGGGTCTAGTGAAGCAGGGGATACAACCCGTCGGCTGTGAACAATGACGTCATTCCTTAGTCATAGATAGTAATGTCTTCACTTCGAGGCATAGATAATAAAGCAGTTCTGCGTTCTAATAACCGCTATCATTAAAATAATTCAATGTGAATCTAAAAGTGATCGTTTATCTATATTTCACTATTTTGCCATATTTCACTTTCGTATTCCACCAATATGCTTCAGTAGCTGATGAGCGTTTTTTGGCTTTTTTAAAAAAAATCTCACGAGATAGAATAAACTGATCCTAAGATACAGATGCTTCAGTAGCTGATAACTGTTTTTTGGCTTTTTTAAAAAAAAATCTCACGAGATAGAATAAACTGATCCTACTTCATTAAGCAATCAATAAAAAAAACTAAACTAAAACATAACAGCAAAAGCGAAAATGGTAAACTGAAAATAGAATAGATTATGAAGACTTCGACATTTTGGCTTTTGCTGTTATGTTTTAGTTTAGTTTTTTTATTGATTGCTTAATGAAGTAGGATCAGTTTATTCTATCTCGTGAGATTTTTTTTAAAAAAAGCCAAAAAACAGTTATCAGCTACTGAAGGGAGCTACAACACTAAGAAGAATCGCTTCTCGGCTTTTGACAAGATCAATGTGTAGTTCCCTTTCAACAAGTGAAACACAAAGATTAAATAAACAATCAAAACATATAAAATGAAACAGGTTGCAAATGTAACGTACGTGTATTTCCACCTATTCGTTATCAGTGTACATATATCGAGGTCAATGGAAGTCTGGTATACATATATTACGTACGTAGGTCCTTCTGTCATCAGTAATACTGATATGTACGTAAGAAAAGACTATTAGTAATAGCAGAGACGAAATAAACAGCACATCTACAATTTGTATCCCGTGTTCCACTTAGGGTTTACTGAAGCGGAGGATACATCGTTCAGGTGAAGAACAGGACAGTAATGCTACTGAAAATGAAGAAATCGCCTTACGACAAATTCGTATTCCGGACTGTACTTAAGCAACACACTTCAAATGAGCTTTTAATTTGTATCGGGTGTTTCATTTGCGGTTTAGTGAAGCAGGGGATACATAGTTCACGTGAACAACAGGACAGCAATGCTAGTTGATACTAAGAAATCGACTACGCTGAACTTGTATCCCATACTGCACTTAAGCAATACAGTTCGAAAGACTTTCGAGATACAACTGACATACATGTAACGTGATGTATTCTTTGCTAGTAATTTCATTCATTTCTTTCCATTGTATTTTGCGGAGAAATACTAAGATACAAACACGCGATATCGTTAACGTGAAAATACTACTGGCCCTTACATATGTGCATTCCTTTGTTTCTCAACAATCTCCTCAGCTCTTTCATCTTTGTAATACATGCTCTCTGGCGACTTGTGACGTCATTGTTCAAAGCTGACGGGTTGTATCCCCTACTAAACTATACCCCATATTTCATTATTCGCTTTTTAACTTACGTCGATATCATGGAAAGCTTTCAAATGTCTGTACAAATCCACACTGATTCTAAAACTGAAACAATATATTCCGCACAGTGCCTTCCACAAATCCGTATTTCGACTATGATCTGAAATAAAACGCAGAAGACCAAAATTGTTAAGAGGTCTTCTACATGTGTCAGTTCAGTTTTACTAGAAAAACTACACAGTTAACTGTTAATTATATCGCACTTCGTGTCAGAGAACTTATACATTGCGATTATCATAGCATTCTTATTTCTTAGCAACATTTTCGCGAATTTGGCGGTCTAGACAAAGATCTCTCTCCACAGCGCGAGGGTCGTCACGTCGTGACGTTTGATAGAAGCTCATAAATTTATTTGAGATGTTTGTTACATTTGTCGTCATTACGCTGTTCTACCACCAGTGAAAGCATTCCTTACCTTTTTTCTTTTTGAGGATGTTGTTCTGACACTGTGTACTGAAACCAGAGTTCTGGATTAGGTTAGATGCATTATCAGTTGACCTATTTTGCTTCTTTTCCTCTTTTAATGGAGACAGTGGAGACAATGTCCAGATCCGGACAATGGAATGAATAATGATATTACCTGTAATGATATTTATTTGTAGTGTCATTTGTGTAAGCGATTGGATTGTATGTGGAATGAGTGGCAACTTACTGTCAGTACTGGTGCATACATAACTGTAATATTAAGAGTACAATGAGTAATGTATATTAAGAGTACAATGAGTAATGTATAGAAATAATGGGATATTCAGCAGTATTTTTTTGTTTGCCATAGACAGTTGATAGGAATATTTCATAGTGTGTAGAATTTGAACATCACAATTTTTTTATTGTACTGGGAAAGTATAGATCTTTTCATACTGTAAAATGGTATTATTGGGCAGTACTTCGTTAAATCAGCCTTTAGCAAGGATGTTTATTTCTTATGTCATTGGTACAACCTGACATGTCAGATGTTAGCATCTTGCCTCAGAATATTGTGCTGTAACATATTCGATGAAACAGGCTGACATCAAGATGCTGCAGCTACCAAAATGAGGGATCACTGTGTTACGGCAATTTGTGTCTGGAGAACATTAAGTTACTGGATGTTAATAGTGGAATATTATTTTAGTGTAAAGTACATAGGAACTGTTACCTCTTAAGTTAGTTTAGGAGGTGATAGAATTTTTTTGTTTCAGATTTTTACACTCTGTGTCATAATCTAAATTACTCTGCCACCAAGCCAACCCAAATCTGTTTGTCAGCTCAAATGGAGCCACTTGTGGTATGTACGGAGAATGAAAGTAGTGTCCTATTTGTGCTTTGGGAGTGTGTTTCTGCTATGAAATGGTGAATTTATATTTGTCTCCATCTGTTAGTTACTGCTTTCCATGTTTTGTGTGTTGTCTTTCTGTAGTATATTAATGCGGTATTGGTTGTGCTGTTGAACCTCAGTGTAGTGAATCCGAGTGTGACTATTGTTAAAGCAGAATATTAGTGTTTTTCATATAGAGATCAATGTACATTGTGGACCTGGTGCACTAATTCACAATCTGCATTGAATTTGTGGATAAAATGCAAAACCAAAGCATTGATATTGTGGATAGTGCATTCATAGATTTTTCCCATGATGGAAAACTGCATCCATGCTTCTCAGTTTATCCCAGTATTTTACCATGAGTTGTTTGTGTTGTGCATGGAGTAGGAGCTTTGAAAAGGTTTTGTCCAATCCATGATATGCATAAAAATAATTAATTTTGCTATATCCCAGAGCTTAATTATGCTGAGCATGTCACGTTTAAGCATTTACCTTGAACTTAAATCGTACTTTCTGTGTCCATGTTTGCTTGAAAATAGATTTTGGCGGAAGGATTGTTCCTTGAGGGTTTTCTTTTTCATCCGAACGTGGTGTAGCAAAATTTAACCATCAGGAGTTTCCTTTTCCATAATACCACGTATTGTTCATGTATACACCTGAAGTGGAGTTGCTCTGTAATTTTTTGGTGTCCACATTTCCATGATGCCATGAAACTACCAACACACTTTCTGTATGTGAAATGTTCAGATTGTCTGCTGTCTTGTTTAATGTTCATGTACGAATAAAACATGGCGGAGATGTTGAATATTTCATAAACAGTGACACTATGTATGTTGGGCTATAATTTCATATGCATGACAGGGTGGTAATGACATAAATGTCAGTGATAAAAGGACATAAGCTGCACTTGCAACAGGGATGACAATAAATGCAGTTACAAGAGTAAAGGGAATCCACTGACAGGAAACATCAATGAAGCATGCATGTGTTGTCTTGGATTTGTGATGATTTCAATTGTATTTGTGGTTATTAAGTGATTTGTCGTGTAAGGTACATACCATACTATCGATTTGAGCATTTTTTTGAGTGCTGGGGAGGCAACATGATTGGGGGGGGGGGGGGGGGGGGGAGATTTAGTGCTGCTTACGCCTGCAGTGCCATGCCTCAAATCTGCAGGGTCCACCCAAACTTTAGAAAATTTTCCTTGTATTTTCACACTTCATTAGAGCTACCTTCCCATAGCTAATTTAGTGCTGTAGAAAAGTGAATAAAGCTTTAATATGTAATGAGATATTTCTGACTTGACAGTAGAACTTTCATGTATGTTTGTGACTCTTCAGTTTAATGTATGTAACTTGTCAGGATATAAACTTTCTTTTCCTGATAATCCTGCTGTTGTTGTGGTCTTCAGTCCTGAGACTGGTTTGATGCAGCTCTCCATGCTACTCTATCCTGTGCAAGCTTCTTCATCTCCCAGTACCTACTGCAACCTACATCGTTCTGAATCTGTTTAGTGTATTCATCTCTTGGTCTCCGTCTACGGTTTTTACCCTCCACGCTGCCCTCCAATACTAAATTGGTGATCCCTCGGTGTCTCAGAACAGGTCCTACCAACCGATCCCTTCTTCTAGTCAAGTTGTGCCACAAACTCCTCTTCTCCCCAATTCTATTCAATACCTCCTCATTAGTTATGTGATCAACCCATCCAATCTTCAGCATTCTTCTGTAGCACCACATTTCGAAAGCTTCTATTCTCTTCTTGTCTAAGCTATTTATCATTCACGTTTCACTTCCATACATGGCTACACTCCATACAAATACTTTCAGAAACGACTTCCTGACACTTAAATCAATACTCGATGTTAACAAATTTCTCTTCTTAAGAAATGCTTTCCTTGCCATTGCCAGTCTACATTTTATATCCTCTCTACTTCGACCATCATCAGGTATTTTGCTCCCCAAATAGCAAAACTCCTTTACTACTTTAAGTGTGTCATTTCCTAATCTAATTCCCTCAGCATCACCCGACTTAATTGGACTACATTCCATTATCCTCATTTTGCTTTTGTTGATGTTCATCTTATACCCTCCTTTCAAGACACTGTCCATTCCGTTCAACTGCTCTTCCAAGTCCTTTGCTGTCTCTGACAGAATTACAATGTCATTGGCGAACCTCAAAGTTTTTATTTCTTCTCCATGGATTTTAATACCTACTCCGAACTTTTCTTTTGTTTCCTTTATTGCTTGCTCAGTATACAGACTGAATAACATCGGGGATAGGCTGACTCCCTTCTCAACCACTGCTTTCCTTTCATACCCCTCGACTCTTATAACTGCCATCTGCTTTCTGTACAAATTGTAAATAGCCTTTCACTCTCTGTATTTTATCCCTGTCACCTTCAGAATTTGAAAGAGAGTATTCCAATCAACATTGTCAAAAGCTTTCTCTAAGCCTACAAATGCTAGAAACGTAGGTTTGCCTTTCATTAATCTTTCTTCTAAGATAAGTCATAGGGTCAGTATTGCCTCACGTGTTCCAACATTTCTACGGAATCCAAACTGATCTTCCCCGAGGTCGGCTTCTATCAGTTTTTCCATTCGTCTGTAAAGAATTCGCGTTAGTATTTTGCAACTGTGACTTATTAAACTGATAGTTCGGTAATTTTCACATCTGTCAACACCTGCTTTCTTTGGGATTGGGATTATTATATTCTTCTTGAAGTCTGAGGGTATTTCGCCTGTCTCATACATCTTGCTCACCAGATGGTAGAGTTTTGTCAGGACTGGCTCTCCCAAGGTTGTCAGTAGTTCTAATGGAATGTTGTCTACTCCAGGGGCCTTGTTTCGACTCAGGTGCTCTGTCAAACTCTTCACGCAATATCATATCTCCCATTTCATCTTCATCTACATCCTCTTCCATTTCCATAATATTGTCCTCAAGTACATCGCCCTTGTATAGGCCCTCTATATACTCCTTCCACCTTTCTGCTTTCCCTTCTTTGTTTAGAACTGGGTTTCCATCAAAGCTCTTGATATTCATACAAGTGGTTCTCTTCTCTCCAAAGTTCTCTTTAATTTTCCTGTAGGCAATATCTATCTTACCCCTAGTGATATAAGCCTCTACATCCTTACATTTGTCCTCTAGCCATGCCTGCTTAGCCACTTTGCACTTCCTGTCGATCCCATTTTTGAGACGTTTGTATTCCTTTTTGCCTGCTTCACTTACTGCATTTTTGTATTTTCTCCTTTCATCAATTAAATTCAGTATTTCTTCTGTTACCCAAGGGTATCTACTAGCCCTCATCTTTTTACCTATTTGATCGTCTGCTGCCTTCACTATGTGATCCCTCAAAGCTACCCATTCTTCTTCTACTGTATTTCTTTCCCCCATTCCTGTCAATTGTTCCCTTATGCTCTCCCTGAATCTCTGTACAACCTCTGGTTCTTTTAGTTTATCCAGGTGCCATCTCCTTAAATTCCCACCTTTTTGCAGTTTCTTCAGTTTTAATCTACAGTTCATAACCAATAGATTGTGGTCAGAGACCACATCTGCCCCTGGAAATGTCTTACAATTTAAAACCTGGTTCCTAAATCTCTGTCTTACCATTATATAATCTATCTGATACCTTTTAGTATCTCCAGGGTTCTTCCATGTATACAACCTTCTTTCATGATTCTTAAACCAAGTGTTAGTTATGATTATGTTGTGCTCTGTGCAAAATTCGACCAGGCGGCTTCCTCTTTCATTTCTGTCCCCCAATCCATATTCACCTACTATATTTCCTTCTCTCCCTTTTCCTACACTCGAATTCCAGTCACCCATGACTATTAAATTTTCGTCTCCCTTCACAATCAGAATAATTTCTTTTATTTCGTCATACATTTCTTCAATTTCTTCGTCATCTGCAGAGCTAGTTGGCATATAAACTTGTACTACTGTAGTAGGCGTGGGTTTCGTATCTATCTTGGCCACAATAATGCGTTCACTATGCTGTTTGTAGTAGCTTACCCGCATTCCTATTTTCCTATTCATTATTAAACCTACTCCTGCATGACCCCTATTTGATTTTGTATTTATAACCCTGTATTCACCTGACCAGAAGTCTTGTTCCTCCTGCCACCGAACTTCACTAATTCCCACTATATCTAACTTCAACCTATCCATTTCCCTTTTTAAATTTTCTAACCTACTTGCCCAATTAAGGGATCTGACATTCCACGCTCCGATCAGTAGAACACCAGTATTCTTTCTCCTGATAACAACGTCCTCTTGAGTAGTCCCCGCCCGGAGATCCGAATGGGGGACTATTTTACCTCCGGAATATTTTACCCAAGAGGACGCCATCATCATGTAATCATACAGTAAAGCTGCATGCCCTCGGAAAAAATCATAGCTGCAGTTTCCCCTTGTTTTCAGCCGTTCGCAGTACCAGAACAGCAAGGCCATTATTGTTAGTGTTACAAGGCCACATCAGTCAATCATCCAGACTGTTGCCCCTGCAACTACTGAAAAGGCTGCTGCCCCTCTTCAGGAACCACACATTTGTCTGGCCTCTCAACAGATACCCCTCCGTTATGGTTGCACCTACGGTACAGCTATCTGTATCATTGAGGCACGCAAGCCTCCCCACCAATGGCAAGGTCCATGGTTCATAGTTAAATTTAGTGGTAATTGCAGTCACAACTCCTCTTTGAATTAAAATATGATAAGTTTGAAGAGGCAAAGTTCACTGTAATTTCTAAAGTCTTGTTCTTCTTTTTTTTAAATTGCTCACTAAATCTTAATAACTGCAGCTGCTTCGTACCACTTCTTAAACTGGGATATCCTTAAACTGAGTGTTGGTTTTGTACTACAAAATTCCTCTTTCCATTGCTGCACTGAAAAAACTTGCTTTGACAGTTAACATTGCTTTTGCAGTGTGCAGACAAGACCATCTATTCTGCGGAGCAGGCTGGAATCCATACATCCAGAATGTACTGCTGAGGGCTTGGTGGAAGTCAGGTATGGGTTGTATAATAGACTGGTTTGTTAAGCTTATTTCTGATGCTTTGTTTCATGTTTGCCTTATTGGCAGTGCTAATTATATTATGTGGCAATATCAAGCTATTTTCATTATGAGATAACTATTAATGAAACACTGAAATTGAGAAATAAGGAAAGCTTTGTTGTTATGGGTAAGTTTACTGCTACGGGTACAGTGAGTGCTATGTATACTTAGATAAGAAAACCTGTTTCTACTAAGGAAGGTAATTTGTTAGTGTTTGTGCATTGTTCAATCACTCATGAAACTGAGCTCTTAGCTGTGGAGTATACTGTCAGAACTCTTCAGTTCCAAAACAAGTGCTTCATTGTCCCACTGTTAAATTGCCAGTACAACCTCCAGGTAATCTGGTACTTCACAAAAGTGCTGTACTGTGAGGAAGGCATTGTTCACTGTATTCTACTTGCACTGGATTCTGGGAAGTTGGCATCTCCTAGTGGTCTACTTGATCTACGTAACAACAATATTACATTAAGAGAAATGTCATCAAATGCTGGTTAGGGTGTTTTGATAAAAAGGTAGGAAACATTAAACACGAGCATCTCTTGTCAAAGACACAGATTTTAGCGCTAGCTCCTGATAATTTACTTTCATCAGTGGTATGCAAAAGTGAAGATTGGTATAATGAATGTAACAGAACTATCTTTGTGATCAGTCTGTTGGGGTATATTGAGAAAATTGTAGCTTTGTGTAGTACCAGTGTGCATAAGGGTTTACATTTCTATAATCTTGTGGTAGGTTTGATGTTGGATATTCCAGTAGATGGGACTGTCTTTCAGAAGAGGATTTGTAATTAGTGCATTTGTCATGTGTGAAGGGCACTGAAAACTATTGAATTTGGCTGTACAAAGCTACTTATCTGTTTTACATCCTGAGTTAATGTGGGTATAGATTTGTTGTTTAGGCGTAATAATCCTTTATGATGTTTCTCAGTGTGTTAGTTTTCAAAACTGAGCATACAGTTGGCACTCAGAGGACCTGATACTTATGATGTATGGTACACCCATGTTTAAATGAATTTAAAATGGTTTTTATTCACTTTTTGTTGGCATCGGATGTTCCCTGAGGCTTTTTGCAGATGACGCTGTGGTGTATCGAGAGGTTGTAACAATGGAAAATTGTACTGAAATGCAAGAGGATCTGCAGCGAATTGACACATCGTGCAGGGAATGGCAATTGAATCTCAATGTAGACAAGTGTAATGTGCTGCGAATACATAGAAAGATAGATCCCTTATCATTTAGCTACAGAATAGCAGATCAGCAACTGGAAGCAGTTAATTCCATAAATTATCTGGGAGTATGCATTAGGAGTGATTTAAAATGGAATGATTATATAAAGTTGATCGTCGGTAAAGGAGATGCCAGACTGAGATTCATTGGAAGAATCCTAAGGAAATGCAATCCAAAAACAAAGGAAGTAGGTTACAGTACGCTTGTTCACCCACTGCTTGAATACTGCTCAGCAGTGTGCGATCCGTACCAGATAGGGTTGATAGAAGAGATAGAGAAGATCCAATGGAGAGCAGCGCACTTTGTTACAGGATCATTTAGTAATCGCGAAAGCGTTAGGGAGATGATAGATAAACTCCAGTGGAAGACACTGCGGGAGAGATGCTCAGTAGCTCGGTACGGGCTTTTGTTAAAGTTTCAAGAACATAGCTTCACCGAAGAGTCAAGCAGTATATTGCTCCCTCCTACGTATATCTCGCGAAGAGACCATGAGGATAAAATCAGAGAGATTAGAGCCCACACAGAAGCATACTGACAATCCTTCTTTCCACGAACGATACGAGACTGGAATAGAAGGGAGAACCGATGGAGGTACTCAGGGTACCCTCCGCCACACACCGTCAGGTGGCTTGCGGAGTATGGATGTAGATGTAGATGTAGATTTGTTGATGTACTAGGTATCAGCCATGGTGGCACCTGGGTGGTGTGGTGTAGGTCAGTTCTCTCAGCCCCTCATCTTCCCTTAGGTTCTAAAAAGCAGAGGGAAGACTTTGGGGTAGCCTGACTTGGCTGTGATTCTAAGCTCACAGCATTGAAACAGTATTATTTCTGCTGAAAGTGCTGTTTGGGTAACATTGGATGAAGTAACGACATTCAAACCCACACCTGTCCTTCAGAGTATTCATGTGGCAATACTGTGCCTAATTTGTGCTGTTTGTGGAGTAATTTTGCAATTTTAGTGCTACACAGTAACCAGCGTTTGCTTGTGTCATCGTTGCGTGGAAGTGTCTGCAAAGAGAGCAGTGATTTGCGTTGATTAGTATTGCTATTTCGTTTGAGAGGTAGTCATATATGAGGGATACGAATTTTTTCACAGGCTTAAAGATAATGACAGAAGGGGTGAAATAGTATTGGAACAACAGACTGAATCACCCAAAGCATGTGGTGTTCCACTACAAATCATACTGAGAAGCTTTGCAGAAGTGCAGGCAATGGAATGCTGTGGTCAATAAGTGGTTTCTGTCTTCAGAAGATACTAATGAAGAACTGTCACTTATTTGGACGATTTCCAACAGTACATCTTTCATTCTGCTGATTCAAATTTTATGACTATAGCTTGTTTTCCGAGGCAAAAGGTGGCACATGTTTCAGTACAGTAACACTGGTACAGAAAGTGCAAGGCTAGAGAGGTTAGTTTTGATGGAGAGATTCTGATGTTATAGTAGCTAGGGCTAGTTTTCAGGAAAGACAAAACATGAAGGAAGACCTTCACTTTACTTATCTCAATGAGACCTGGCTCAGTGAAAAAGATTATGCCAGAAGACACATTTCACAGAATTCAGAAGGCAATGGCAGGATGAAAGCACTGCCTGGCAAATAAAACTTCAGTGGGGTAATCTGAGTATCACTTTAGGCTAATACTTGCATCCTGGAAATCCAGTTATCATGAAGGGAATAGTGATGTATGGGAACATGGGTTTTTAAATTTGTGATTCATAAGAGAATTGTGTTATTATGGATAACACCAGTTATCATACACAAACACAGTAGAAACTTCCTAAAGGACAACTGAACAACAATAAATTGTATTAACCCATTAGCATTCAATTTATTATTAATTGACGTGTAGTGTTAATTTCTGGAAAACAGTATCCTGGTGACTCGATTTATGGAAATATGAGGAAATTTAATTTCCTTAGGGCATAAAAAAAATTTTTTGGGCCATTTTCATTTGAGAATACTGAGTGCTTGGCAGTTTTCACCTTACACTGCTTTGTAGGATAATAATGAATGGATAACATTTCACTATTATTGTTCATTTTACAATTACTAAGGTTTATAAAAGATTTAACCCATCATCTTTCCAAAAAGAAAATTTAATACTACGTTCGGAATGCATTTGGTAGGGAGCGTAACATTTCACTCACGACAATATGTTCTAGGCTTTCCTTTACAATTCTCAGACTGACATAATCTTTGCTTTTCTCATTTCTCTGACACACAGTTTCTGGTCATATCGTGCTGGGACATGACACAGGATTCATAGGTGTTCCATTAGTTGACATTTGATATTTCTGGCTATTTGTTTTCTGAACCCTTACACTGGGAGAAGTTCCTTCATTGCACCTCTTGGAAGCCAGTTGTGCATTTGTAACCATCATACCTACAGTTGTTGTAAAAACAAACAGGAACCAGTATTGCTATTAACCATGTATTGCAATTGTATATTTCTCTTTTAGACATCCATGAAGATTGGCACCTCTATGAAATTCTTGTGTGTTCAGTGCATGTTGTTGTGGAATACTGAGCTTTTGTTTCCGGGATGAATTCCAATGTTAAACTTTGACCGTGGGGGTACAGGGTCAAAATCAGTTGCTAGTACAACATACTTCCTATCATTCCATTTTGTGACAAAGATTTCCTTCTCTCTATCAAATCCGAACTCAAAACGTCCCATCCCCACCTTTCTTTTTCATTACCTTATCCGGTGAAAGGTTGACATTATTATTCTGCTTTCTCTTATGGTTGCACATGCACAGAAGCCTAGTCCCTACTGTTGGATGAGGTAATGACTAATAATTAGTGACAATGGACAACATATCCAAAAGTACTTTGGAACTCAGTGGTAGATCCTCATTGTCATCATTCCGGTTCTTCCCAGTATATAGTAAGATGATGTTACGCACATAGTTTACATACAAAGTGTGTGGACGTGAGGCTGATAAATTGCATTATAGGGTGTTTTGCATATTGAAATGTAATTCAGGTTTCAGTTAAAGATACCTATTATGAATCAAAGAATCTTTCACTGTTTGAACACAAAGGTCATCATCCTCAGACCAATAATTTCTTTCAGTGCATAATTTGATAGCCAGTAAAGATCGACAACACAACATATACACGAATTTCATTAGGAACAACTGAAGAATGTTTTTTATTTTTACATTTCCCAACATATCTTGAGTTTCCTCTCCAGTGATGCTTACTGTTGTTCAAACAGCTGTATGGTACTGCTCATTTACATCCAGATCTGCTTCCATTTCTTCATAAAATTAGATTATGCTGCCTCTTCAACCATTCCCAAAATCTGGTGCCATGTGAAAGAAGTCTGGGAAGAACAAAATACACAACATTTACCAAGGAAGTGCCCAGTGTTGGTAGATGAGGACAGCAGGCTTTAATGCACTGGAACACAAAATACAATAAAGTATTTTGGCCTACACACACTACTACAGTATTGCTTATGCAGCAATCAGAAAGTGACAGTGATCTTATCATAGTTGCTGCCACACTAATAAAAATGGAAATAAGCAGCAGGTTCTGAGAAAGTCCACTCTTCTTAACAGTCTTGAATTGAATAACTGTATAAGAGATATAACATAAGCACTCATTGTCAAAGGAAACCTCACCTTACCACAAAGACGGAACTCTTTGTTGGAAGCAGCGTACACTGTAATTGAGGACAATGCCCACAGAAGGGTTAAACATTGTTCATTCCTCTCCTGAAAGCCTTTCCTGTTGTCGTTTCTTTCCTCTCTTCCCAAAAAATATGTAAATATCTGGCTGACAGACCATTGTACATACACAGCCTGTGTTGCTGTCACGTTTGTTGAAGACCCTGGTTGTGTACCAAGGTTAATATTGGTGTGAAAATCTAAAGAATGCTAAACATTCACATAATCAAAGCTGATTTACTTTATAATGTAACAGATTAGTAGTGATAAAATGTATTGTTTGTAGTGTGCCTCCCAAAACCATAAAGGAGAAAATCTAATGCTGCATGAAATACATGCGTTCATAATCTTTTTCCACACTTAACCTATATCAAGGCCACCCAGACAAAATCCAGTTATCACTGGTACACTGGTACAGAAAGTGCAAGGCTAGAAAGGTCAGTTTTGATGGAGAGATTCTGATGTTATAGTAGCTAGGGCTAGTTTTCGGGAAAGACAAAACTTGAAGGATCTTCACTCTGGCTCAATCAAAAAGATGATGCCAGAAGACACATTTGACTGGATTCAGAAGGCAATGGCAGGATGAAAGCACTGCCTGGCAAATAAAACTTCAGTGGGGTAATCTGAATATCACTTCAGGCTAATACTTGCATCCTGGAAATCCAGTTATCATGAAGGGAATAGTGATGTATAGGAACATGGGTTTCATAAGAGAATTGTGTTGTTATGGATAACACCAGTTATCATCCACAAAAACAGTAGAAACTTCCTAAAGGACAATTAAACAATAAATGGTATTAACCCATTAGCATTCAATTTATTATTAATTGACATGTATTCTTAATTTCTGGAAAACACTATCCTGGTGACTCAATTTATGGACATATGAGTAAATTTAATTTACTTAGGGCATAAAAGAAAACAATTTGGGCTATTTTCATTTGAGAATGCTGAGTGCTTGGCAGTTATCATCTTACACTGCTTTGTAGGAAAATGGGTAGTATAAGGAAATTGATAATAATAAACTGGTAACTTTTCACTATTATTGTTTATTTTACAATAACTGTTTGTGCTCTTGATCCTCGTGCTTACATCGGCAAACTTCATTTTATGGAGTCATTCAGTGTCTTTTATGTTTATTATGTAAATTGAAGGAGAGGGGAGAAAGGGAGGGAAAGGAATATTGACATGTGCTGCATCAGGACCCTGCTCGGCATCAATGGCAATGAGTGAATATGAGTGCTGGCCTGGGATTCGAAGTTGGGAACCACAGCGCCACCCAGACACAATGTTTATCGCAGCTATCTTGGCAGGCCTCTTCCTTCCTTGTGCCACCTGTCTACAGTCCCTGTTCATTTCCTCCATGCTCACTACTTTCCGATTCCTGAAGGAGATCGGACACTGAGTCAGGTGGATCTATTGCCCATTGAGGCAAATCAGTTATGACTGTGCGGTGTGTTCTTTTGAACATGTCTGATGGAATAGACACTGTGGATTTGCGTAATTTTATATTTGTATTGGTTGGTGTGCCACGTACTGAGCCTAGAGTGATGCTGTCTGATCACTCTTAATTTAGTTTCATTCCTATTGTGGTCTGCACAATTGAGGGTTTTAACAAGGAATGATCCCACATATGTAATGGTTTGTTGTCCAATTTTGTGTGACCCTCAGCGGAGATATTTTTCCAAATCATGGAATTGCTTGTGTAGACAAAAATTCAGCTGATTTTGGATAAAAGGAATTGTTAGATGCTGGTTAGCTTGAGTGAAGGATTTTACATGTTACGCATACCACAAAATATGTGTATGGGGAAAAAGGCATTTCATTGCAGCTGTTCCTCAAGATCCCATATCAGAGGTAATAATTGAATTCATGCTTCTCCGTTCAAATATTTCTTATTGAAGTCCAAGAACTAATGACACAGCTGCATGCTCAGAAATGATTACGGCTATCTTATCAGCATAATGAATGGTGCAGGAAATGTCTGCATACAATCTGAAGTTGTATTTGTCTATATACATGCATCAACCATGTATCTTTTTTTATAACTACCTGTATCTATCCAACTATTGAAATCCTATGGCATGTGAGACAATGGTGTGAATTGCTATTATATTTATGTTGACTTTGCGATCTTTGTTTCCCTATTACAGATGTAAGTAGTTGCTTGATTGTATGTTAAAATATGTTCATTTCAATATTTTGGCTGTAATGATGCTTTCTAATGTAACACAAATAATTCAATTTCAGTGAAAAAAAAAAAAAAAAAAAAAAAAAAAAAAAAAAAAAAAAAAAAAACACGTCCTGAATCCAGAGGCGCCAATTTTCGTGAGGTACAGTATACTCATGTTTGATATAATTAAATCTCTTCTTGTCCACCTAGTACTCATACTTGGTGCTCTGCTGGTCTTCAAATGTAATTGTAGTGTGTCAAATGCCAAACAGAATTTTCTGTTGATAAACTGTCTCAAATTAATATCAGCAATTTTTATGTCTTTACAGTGCACTCAGCGAGACAGATGCACATCCTGTGGACTTTATCCCATGTCCAGCTTGAATCCATGGGCACCAGTTTTCCACAGGTAGAGTATAATTGTGTTCAATGCATCATTGATAGTTGCTCGTCAAACATTACTCCTATTCTTTCATTAAAATAACTGAACCAGAAGTGACATGTCAAGTTAGGTACTGATCATTCAGACATTGAGACTCAGGATGAGGTGTAAATGTGAAAGACCATTTTAACAAGCAATCCATATTTCAGAAGTGGGACGCGAGATACAAAAGGAGACAGTTGTGACAGACTAGTCAGTGACTGGCAGATTTTATTATAGTGCAGGCGTTGCAGCTTGCTGGGCCCATTTGATACATGACCATTATTGTTGGTGTGTGTGCATGTACAACTGAGAGCTTTGAACCTGAGAAGCAGAGGGGCAGTTTTATGATTCTGCCGCACTGTTGTAAACCTGTACTGAGGGTGGCGGGCTGTCAACACATCGCTGGTCACTGACAATATCTAATTTAGCCTTGCTTGTTATGTAGCTGTTTAACTGGACAAGTATTTGTTGCTTCCCCTTTGTAGTTTCATACCTCCACTTCTGCTCCACCACAGTGAGACAGTGTTCGAGACTGATCTGTCTGAGATACCAGTGGGACTCATACATTTAGTGCACGTTACCTCTTTGCACTTCATTAATAATTTCTTACCTACACTGCATGGTGATGGTACATGAATGTATCATGTACAATGTTTCTCATGTCGGATGAAAAGTGTATAATCATCATTAACATGAATGAGTTAATGGATGGGAGACATTAGCATTCAGTAAATTGCTCTGTCTTCATATAATATTTTTTAAGACTACAACTGATGAGCGGTTGCTAGTTTTATCAAAAAATTGTAAGTGAGATAAAACATGTACTAAAAAAGGTCTGACCATTCTTAAAATGGGTCCTGCGTCATTACGGATGGCATGATGGATGGCTAGTAAAATGTTTTAGTACTGATCCTTGTGCAGTATGTGAGGATATACAGGGTGGCCAAAATAAATGTGGACTGGAAACTAAATCATGCTGAAATGAAATACATTGACCTAGTCAGTGAATGTTACATAGAACATGCCAGAAATTGGCACTGTTTTAAATAAGCTACCAAACTAGTATCACAAAACTTTCGTAAGGATGGTTTTATTTTAGACAGCCTGTAGCCTAGGAATAGTCTTGTGATCACCTGCTGTTATATTCTGCTCTAAATAGTGTGCTGCTATGGCAGACTGTGTACTGCACAAGACTGTTGCCAGTAAGTGTGCCACAGTAAATAGAATTAGCTGAGTGTATATCCTCCAAATTCAAATGCCACAGAATACTCACCCAAACATATTAGTGCTATCTTTTCCACATGTTAGACATACCAAAAATTAGTCTGTAATTTGCTTCAGCCATATCCTGTCACCCAGGATGATGGAATTATATAAAAAATGAAAGGTAAGGTATAGTTATTGGTAGTTACTGATTTGATGGCAGTTGAACTAACAAGTGTAATATTGCAGGTAAATGTGGCATCTGTCGGTGTAAAAAGGATTTTGGATTCTCCACCCACACTGAAGCAGAGGGGATGTGGCTGAATCTCTACGTCATGAGGGATTTTGCCATCTTCTCTAGTGCGCATGTGAAAGGGAAGTACTGACAAAGGATGTTAATCCTGAACACATACGGTAAGAATGTGTGTGATTAGTACTATTACTTTTGTTTTTCAAATAATGATACTTGACACATCATGAATAAATGTAGTTCAGAATTACAGTTACATGAATATATAAATAAAAGAAGTGATTATCTGTATGTTACATAATGGTTAGCTTCCAGGTACTGTTACACACTGAATTAAAGATTTCCTTGGAAAACAGCCATATTTTGTTTCAACTCTATGTACAGTGGCAGATTACGGTGTAGGATGCATGTTGTGTTTATGGATTCTGTTGGTCAATTTTAGCATATTTGCTTCAGTGTGATTACAATTTTCCTTTGTGTTAAAATCATAAGTATGTGTTTAATATTGCAGCACACTTGGTTAATATTTTATAGAAGTTAAATATTATTGAAGTGACTGTTCCAAGTTTCATATTTTGAGAATGTTTTGTTGACTGTTAATCTGTAATTACAAGAAGTGAAGCATTTCCACCTACTTTGAGGCACATCATTTGCATGTAAAAAAGGAAAGTAGTAGGTCAAGTACTCACACACATTCTTGGGAAATTACTGAAAAATGATTAAACTGATTCTTTTGTCACAATGTTGATTGTGCTAATATACACAAGCAGAATGTTGCTTTGATATAATTGGTGTACATTTTAATTGTCCATCATTAATTTCCAGCTGTAAGTTTGATGTACTGACTCACTCCACAACTTGGAGATTCGCTCTTTTTTTTCATCCTACAGAACCAGATGTGTAAGACGAGGAGTGAAAGAAATTTAAAATTATTATGGAAAGGATAGGTTGCTATTCACTATAAAGATGACAAACTGATTTCCAGGCAGGCACAATGAAAAGACTATTATATATAAGCTTTCAGTCAAAGCATTCATCAGAAAAAAGAAATTTGCACTCATTCACCAAAGCAGACGTGTGTACACATGATTGCTACCTCTGAATTTTTTTTACAGTAGACTCTCTCATACTAGCTGTTTGCAAAAGGATTTTTTCTATTAATAGCTTCATATTCTAGAAATGAAATGGAGCAAAGAGGCATTAAGTGTCCTAAATCAGGCATACAGTGAGGAAAGGTGTATGCATGACCCACTGTATGCTAATAAGGTAGTAGAAAATCATTTCTTTCTGACTAATGTGTTGAATGTTACATTGTGATTTTTGATACGTATCGTAATACCTTATCTTATGAAAGCTCATATTTGATTTGATTGCATCTCGTCCTTTATTTCATCATGTCAGAGGAGAGAAACTGGCATTGAAAGGGAGAAAGTCCTTGTAATTTCACCTAGTGTGACAAATGACTGTGAAACTGAGTAGCGCACACACACATACATAGTCCAAACTTGGAAGAGTAGCACAAGTGCACCTTTAAGTACTGTTTCTTTAAAGTGTTACAATCTGCAGTGGGTATATCCACAACTACTTTTGAAATGGTGTGCTGTGCTATTATGTGGCCAAAAGCCAGACTCTTAAGATTCCCCAGTCACCAGTAAACATAATGTTAAGTCCAGCCTGCAATGTAACAGGGTATTTACCGGTATTTCTTTTGTGATTTAGACTGGTATAGACACAAAACTTATAAACATAGGATTTATTTCTTATTTTCGAGAATGTGAGACAGCCTTCCTCATGACTGTAACACTTGCTAATTCCATCTTCTATTATAGACAGCAGCTTCTCGAAACAGGCCATGTCCATCATCACGATGCCCCAAAATTCTTGCAGATCTTAGACCCTCAGTTCTTTCATAAGCAGTGAATATAATCCCCTGCCTTTGTCCCTTCTATTCAGCCAGGTTCCAACTTTATGACGTCTGGCTTCTTATTTTCATCATCGTTCTGCCCTAATCTGAAGATTTACTGTCACTACCAGGGCAATAGCTTCAAACACAGATCGGTACTCAATGTGCAAACTGTTGTAAAAATACATATACCTGTGCAACCGAGTGTTGTAATATAAAACTAACTGTTTAGTATTTAATTCAGAACAGTAGTAACCTACATAAGAGAATAAAAGTTACTTGATAAATAATGATACTCATTGTCTTATGAATAATTGAAACAGATGACATTCCAATATGTCACACAGTCCACCTTTGTTTCATGCAGTAGAACGAATGACTACAAGAGATCAGACAGTTCTGTTCGCATTTTGCGCATTACCACTATTTACTGCCCATGCACGCCTGGTATATCCCACATGGATAGTGTAATAGGTCTACATGAAGCTGCCTGTAGTTACAGATATGCACACTTGGGATGCTGATGCACAGATTTATGGTTTAGGCACATTGTGGAATAGGGACTTGAGAGTGTGTCTTTCCTGAAGAAGGTTGTGGCTGAAAGCTGATACGTCATTCTTTCCATCATGTCTATCTGGATCTCAATGGTTTTTCTTCACAGTGAATACCAATGTATCCTTTCCATAATAATGTTTATATTCTGACCTAGAATATCCACTGTTAAAATAAATTAAAAATTTGAATAGATACTTGTATTAATGCTGTTCACTTTTCTTTCCACACATGTTCATTTTCCATGGATAATTTATACCAGCCCCTTTCCCCAGTACAAAGTCAAGGAGAATATCTAGTAGTATATGTTGTGGCACAGACAAAGGCCTCTGAATAGTCAAGAAATATGCCACAAACTTCTGTTAACCTAGTGCCTTAGTTACAAAAACTAAACAGACAGTTGTGGGGCCCCATTGTATCTTCTCTAAAACAGAGCCGCACTCTTTGGACTATCAGTGTGAACTACTTGAATGCTGGATACAGTCGCAGCTCTGGCGTCTTCTGCTTGCATTAAACTCTTCTCCGAAGATCCTATATTTTGAAGAAGGTGAACATTCATCTACTATTCCGAAATCCTATTATCTAGTCCTAATAAAGACTCTTTCAAAATTCAGTTGTTGTTAACATATTCTATATTCAAAATTCGATACACTATCTCATTGCCCCATTAAACAGTAAGCCCACACTTTCTTAGGGCATTTGCACATGACTGAATTCAACCAAATTAAATAACATTTTTTCTCAACAATACAGTACTAATATACATGTCCGTCTGCTCGAGACCAAGTCACTATTAATAATAATTTTTTTTTTCTTCCGGTGTCTCTCCACAACACATAACAATCACCAATGTTATTTGTCCAGGAAATTTTGGGCGGGAAGTTTTTCTTTTCTCTTTGCTGCAACCGAGCGCGTCACTTGTTGCCCCAGTTTTGCTCTTCTTTCTCGGTTAGCCTGCACAAATAACACTCTGCGGCAGTGTGTATCTATTTATGCTGCAACCCACTACAAAATAATGTGTGTTCGAAGCAGCTGGAACACAAGTGACTCCAGACTTTCGTAAAATTCTGGGGGCACTAGAAGCTGTTGTTGTTCTGATAGATCTAAAATTCGTAAACTCACACTGGGTGTATTTCTCCTATAAAATTAACTATTGGCTTTAGTTACATTCTGCTGTTTTAGATAATGTTGGTGTAATAGTTACTGGTCTGTAATTTCCTGTCCCTTCCTGATTGCCGTCTTTGTGTACTAATATCACTTAACATTGTCCTCTTAAACGTAATGTGAATATTCCTTCTTCCACAGCTAAGTTAAGAAGAGCTGTAGGCTTTGCTAGCCACAGCATTTAAATAGTTGATTAGACATATTGTTTAGTCAGTCTAATCTCGACTGCGTCTGTTTACACCTGGCTTTGCACTAGACTGCTTACTTCCTGGTTCGTGTACGAATGGACATGTTTGTTTCCTTGCGACTCTGTTGTCCACTCTTGTTGTATTCGTTCTGTCCTTTGTTGGTCGTGTCCGTCCTCTTCCATTGTGTTGTTCATCAGCCTCTCTGCGGGTCCTGCCGCACCTTCCATCATTACTACCCCTGCGACCGTCCTGGTTGCAGTTACAACAGCTCTATTTAAAACCTGTAACTAGGCTGTAAAGTGGTAAATTGATAATTACATGATCTGTGTCTCTGAAATTTCACTGCACCTTGTAGGGCTGTTTCTGTATAACAGTTGTCTTTCAGTGAATTCATGTTTAGATCACCTGCTGCCATTATGCAAGAGAATTCACTGACAGTCCTGTGTGAAAACAGTTCTAGCTCCTTCAGAAATCCTAGCCCTGACGTCACACAGTTTTCTCTTTTCAGCATTGTCAGTATTGCTGCTAATTCAAATTATTACATTTCTTTTCACTTGTCCACCGACTATGGAATGCAATTCCTCCTTTCATGTGCTGCAGCCCCTCCACACTTCTATTCATGCCTACAGAAATCAGCCACCTTTTTATAGTTCTGTTCATTAGAAAATAATATTCATGTACTATAATAGTGAAATTTGTTAGTTCTGCTGCTACTGCTGCTTTTGTTTCATCTATTTCACTCCATGTATACTGTAGTGTAAAACGTCAACAGTAGAACATTTGTATTTCTATCTATATTTTGGTTCCCCCACCCCTCCTGAGGCCGGTGCGGAAAACCTGGTCATTTAGATTTTTGTGTTTCTTGGTTTTTTCGCCTCCTCCCCCAATTTCCTGCCATGTGCTCTGTGGATGACAGTGCTTTTTCCGGTGGGATCAGTGATTCCTTCTTCTGCAGGGCTGATGTTTCTCCTTCATTTTCCTAAGTCAGTGATTGTTGTCATTGGGATATTGATTAATGTTTCTTTCATTGTTGACAGTGGGATTGATCTGTTTTTCTTTTCTTGGATAGCTATCTGGCATTTCTTTGCACAGAATGGTTTTTCAAATCATTCCTGTACAGGATATGTTCCATGAAATGCACCTTTTCTGAGCTTGTAGCTCCAGGAAAGAACACAACTACATATTTTCTTGACCTTTCTGTTTGTACTTTCAGTCTTACTTACACGCCAGGCTTCATTTAGACCATGCCCATGTTGAATGCTTACAAGAAGAAACACTCGCTGCATGTGGAATTCTTTCTGAAGTTCCTTTTACAACTCTGTTTGCATTGTTGTTTGGATTTTTATAGATACCTTTTTCCCCCCCATCATTAATGATCATTGAATCCTTTTCATCCCTGCCTCACATGTTATAGTGCTTCCTGTAGAGGGACACCAAGCTTGTCAATGCCAGTTACTTTGTATTTGATTTTCAATGTAGCCATAACATTTGCAGAGCTTCTTACATAGATATCTGAAAATATTTAATTTTGTCCCTTCTTATTCATATTTGGTGATGCATTTTTCAGATAATGGTATTTTCTTGTATCTTCAAAACACATTTTCTTGATTGTGTGCTTATCACGGTTCATAGGCCTACTGGGGAACTCACCATGTAAAATATAGAGTAACGCATCATTCTTGGTACCTCTATGGTGATGTGGAAATCCAAGTGGTGTTAATAAGGTAAATAATTTGTGTAACTCTTTCTCCTCACGTTCATTGTTCACATCTTTTCCTATTATGTGTAACTAACAAGCCTCAACTGAAATACATAGCTAATTTTCATTATTAACTGGACTGAGTATGTTCTTGTGACAGTGGCTTCACTGCTGTTCACACATGTCAGTATCCACTGAAGTCCCACAAAAAGGTGTATTGTGTACACTGTAGTACATTGTTCATCATCATTGCAGGTCTATATGCTGTACTGCAACATTGTTCTATAAATTGATCTCATCTTTTAGTCAGATGATGCCATTCTCCTCAACTAGATTCAGTACCACCTCACAAGCTCTTAAATTTATTCATAAAACTTTCACCATTCTCCGGTAACTTGGTCCAAAAGCTATTTCTTACACACTGATAAAGTTAATGAGATTTCAGCCTGTGTAAATGGTTTTTCATCTGCCTAAGTGAATACTTGCATAACAAGATGGAATACGTATTTACAGTACTGCATGGATGCTGCCGGTAGCTTTCTGGAGGTGGTGGATCACCTGTTGGTGCTTTCATTCTGCCACCTGCAATAATAAAGTGAAACAGTTGAAGTAATCTTTTTGAAAGTTTCTGTATAAAGTGATTGAACCATATCATCTTCATGATTGCCTAGGTGTGGTGTGTCGTCTTCCAGAGCCTTGCTGCGATTGGTCCATTTGCTTTTAAATTTCTGAGGGTGCTGCGTTCTGTGGAGACCTGCTGACAATGAGAGTATAGTGCTGCTGCCAGAGTGAGATGGGGAGTTTAGTTTCCAGTTGTGTGGCAGCGCAATGTTGCAGGAAAGGTGATATAACTTCCTGTAAATGCACTTGATTGCTACGAGCGTGTGCACTCAGGACGGCGGCAGTCGTTCTGGACGGGCTGTGAGATAAGAAAGCTCAGCATGGAAACTGTTGACGTGGCGTGTATGCGTTGCTATGGCAGAACTGGGGCGATTGATGTAACTCAAGTTGGCGCTGGTTGCAACCTGTCACCAAATGCTTGTCTGCCTTCTGGACTAACAGTGAGAATTTCTTGACTTGATGTCTCACTCAATTTCCGACCGTGTCGAAGGGTGTGTTTTGCTCTAAGGTCGTGTGCCATGGTGTTTCACAATTTTAGTAGGCTCAGGCATGCCCAAAATCCCGATTCAGTGATCTGATGTTATATTGTCAAGTGTAACTATCACTAGAAATGTGTGTTTACTCTCTGTGCCTTAATAACTGAACTTAAAATATTATCTGTGGTTGAAATTTTATTCTGACACAAGTGCAATAACGATCTTGTATTTTACAATTTCTTGAGTGGCATTATTTAGTACTGGCTGTCACATTTACTAAGTCGAAGATTTACGAAGGCCAGTGGGCGTCATTAACAGTTCCTGCCTAGAGAGGCGTTATATTTTGAACCATGTATTTCAATGTTAAGTAATTTTTATTTTATGTGTTATAGAGCGTTGCTGTCATGCCCTATGTGGACGATTCACCACGTTGGTGAAGTTTCTAATTGTTCTGCTGGTCTGTGCCATATTGCTAAAGCAGGCGGTCCTAGCACGGCTGATTGTAAATGTTTCCTAGTGGTGAGGAGCACGGGCTGGTTTTTGAAGTGCTAACTCACTAACTTCAACCATTCTCAAATATTTATTACTACTGATATCAGACCCTTAAGGCTGAGTGGCGACATCACTACCCCTTTTTGGTTATTAATTTTATCTTGTTTCATTAAAAAAAAAAGTAAGGAGGCTATAAAATGAAGACTGGCAATGGCCAGAAATGCATTTCTCAAGAAGAGAAATTTGTTAATGTTGAGTTAGGATTTAAGTGTCAGGAAGTCCTTTCTGAAAGTACATGTATGGAATGTAGCCATGTATGGAAGTGAAACATGGATGATAAGCACTTTAGACAAGAAGAGAATAGAAGCATTTGAAATGTGGTGCTACAGAAGAATGTTGAAGATTAGATGGCTAGAGCACATAACTAATGAGGAGGTATGGAATAGAATTGGGGAGAAGGGAAGATTGTGGTACAACCTGTCCAAAAGAAGATATCGGTTGGTAGGGGACATTCTCTGAGTCAAGGGATCACCAATTTAGTACTGCAAGACAGTATGTGAGTTAAAAATCGTAGAGGGAGATGAAGAGATAGTCACAGTGAGAAGACTTAGGGATGTAGGTTGCACTAGTTACTCGGAGATGAAGAAGCTTGCACAAGATAGAGTAGCATGGAGAGCTGCATCAAAACAATTTTTGCACTGAAGTCAACGACGACAACAACAACAACATCCATTCCCACTCGTACCTCTTCCTTACAACAGCCCTAATCCCCTCTCCCCTTCCTGTCCGCTCCACTTCCCATGCCCTCCCTTGAGGAGCCATTTCTCCTCCCCTGCTGAAGAAGTGGCCCCATTCTGTGCCACCTGCCAGTGATCGCACTCCCCCCCCCCCCCTTTCCCTGGAGACCCTCTCCACAGTGTCTCTTGGACTGGAAAGCAACTACCGTACCTCAGCCACGAGACACACCATCGATCTGTGCATACTGAGATATCTTGCTCTCTTTCGGTTCTGGATCTTTCACAATCCTAAACTCCCTCCGTGCCCTACCCTCCTCCACCTCCGAAAGAGAAGAAAAAGAGATGTAAGTCCCAGGACAAGCACCCCTCCTGGTGCCCCCAGAATATCAATCTCCCTCTTTGAAAACAAGAAGAGAATGGAAGCTATCGAAATGTGGTGCTACAGAAGAATGCTGAAGATAAGGTGGGTAGATCACGTAACTAATGAGGAGGTATTGAATATGATTGGGGAGAAGAGAAGTTTGTGGCACAACTTGACTAGAAGAAGGGATCAGTTGGTAGGACATGTTTTGAGGCATCAAAGGATCACAAATTTAGCATTGGAGGGCAGCGTGGAAGGTAAAAATCGTAGAGGGAGACCAAGAGATCAATACACTAAGCAGATTCAGAAGGATGTAGGTTGCAGTAGGTACTGGGAGATGAAGACGCTTGCACAGGATAGAGTAGCATGGAGAGCTGCAACAAACCAGTCTCAGGACTGAAGACCACAACAACAACAACAACATCATGCACAGCCAACACTTACTTCAAGAGGTCAAATGTTTAGCATTGTGAATAGAAACACACAAAAGTAGAAGTGATGACACTGTTCTTGCTTTAGGAACAAGTAGTTCCTTACCTGGAGAAGAGAGGAGGATAGACTGAAGAAAGTTAGAAAGGAAAGGCAGTCCCAGTCTGAGAGACACCCATGTGTGGTTATAGTGAGGGTAGGCACATGTGAAGGGGTAGCCACCTGACAGTGTATGAGGACAACAATAATTGATGGTGAGTGAAAAGGGGGTATAGTGCAGAAAAAAACAGGAGTGGAATTTGCTAATGTATATTATATTGTGGAGGTTGTTGAGATTTTAGCATGGCAGGTGGTGAGATCCTGTCTCTGGAGTTCAGGAAAACTGGTCTGTCTCAGCCACTCGCCAACCAGCCATACATCAACATCCAGTGGGTAGCCATGTTGTCTGTCACAGCTGGCATAAATACCTTCTAGCTAAACCTGGCCTGCACTCACCTTGTATCTTAGTACACATTGCAGACAATGACCACAGAGGCCAATTTGTTTTCTGCAGAATCTGAGGCAGCCACCACGAGAGACATCTGGCTCACCACCAGTAGTTTGCTTGGTTTAATTTAAATAACAATTCAAATATCATAAAATGTTAGTATTTGATACTCAAATATACTCTCGAATGCTCGAAACTACTTCTAAGTACTGTTCAATCCACTTAATTAAATTACAGTAACCTAATTTGAAATGAAGTATTCTGTAAGCTGCTACTAGTTAGCATGACTATGGAGAGATCATGTTACTGCGCATGTGTGCTTGAATTGGTCGTCAAATGTATCAGCCCAGGGCAGCCGCTGGAGGCCCCCTGTGGGAGGTTTGGGTGCAGTGCAGTCTCCAGTGCACCATCTGCCGGGGACTTGTGCATATAAATGGGCAGAGCAACACTGAGTGATCCTCTCTGTTCTTCTAGTTGTACCACTCACATCATTTGTTCTGTGTCTTGTTACATGTGGATTGAGAGACTTATTTCAGT
This sequence comes from Schistocerca serialis cubense, assembly GCF_023864345.2. Lineage (NCBI taxonomy): Eukaryota > Metazoa > Arthropoda > Insecta > Orthoptera > Acrididae > Schistocerca > Schistocerca serialis. Next base: position 72,484,993 of record NC_064647.1, read on the forward strand.
TATTGTTACAGCTTATGAATAAAACCATATTTGTGTTACTTGAATTGTTTTTGTGTACTACTTGGTTGTTACACATTTCTTTACAGAACAACACGAATATTGCAAAATATTTTAGATCATCCTAAAACATTCAGGAACATTGCAAAATGTTCATACATAAAATGGTAAAATTGTGAAATAGAGTGAGCAGTGGAATTTCCATTTGCTCATTGCCCCTGGAATATTCGTTCAAAAATGTATAATATTTGTTTGGCAATGGTATGATCTCACTCCATGACAGTTCCCCATTAATTGAAAACAGAGTGATGAATTTATGTTCTTCACTGATCATGTAAGTAGCACAAAATGATGGTATTTTAAAGGAGGTATTGCTTGCTCTCATATTTTATAGAAAATGTTCTGACTTGGTATTTTCCCCAGACATTGTATAATTCTTGTAGAGACACCTTCAGTGGTATTAATTGAAATTTTCTGCTCAAGGAACACATTCCTGGTGTTTCACTAAAGTATTTCTTGGTGCCACAGACCTGAATCACTTGATCCATTTTGCAAGTGATGATGTGTTTGTGTTTGTAGTCTGAAGTGGTATCATAAGGGAATGATCCATCTGCCAAACTATAATCTCAACATCTCCTTTTCATTTCTCATACATTAATATACTGCTCCTCTGCTTGTGAATGATGCCTTTCATGAACTTAACTCATTGTAACCATACTTATTCCGTTTTATAATGTTGTTTCTTCAGCAGGTTCTCACGGTGAAGGAAATAGCTGTGGTTCACCCGTGTATGTCCAATTCAGATACGGGAGAGACCAACTGAGTCTCTACGCGTGCCCCTCAAGGATGAGTTCCATGCAGCCGTGGATGACTTGACCATGTGGAGCTCATTTGGCATGTTCAAGACACACCATTCAGAGCTACAGACATCGCGGACCTTGCGATGTAGGGCCGACTGGAGATCTCCTTCCACGAGACCAAACTCAAGGGGCGGCGAAGTGGTGGCCTGCTTGGCCAACTGATCGACACATTTGCTTCCTGGCCCGGGGTCCACAAAAAAACGTCGCTGAATGACCACACTCGGCGAGAGCAAAAACAGCATCTTGAATACCGCGCACCAAAGGGTCCTGAGAAAAACACTGGTTGAGTGCTTCCAATCCACTCAGGGAGTCACTGCATATGACAAATGATTCCTCACAGCAGGAGAAAAGGTGAGTGAGTGCACGATTAGAAGCCACCAGCTCCGCAGTGAAAACACTGCTCCCACAAGGCAGGGAATGCTGCTCAACGTAGTCGCCGTGGATGAAAGCAAACCCAGTGCGTCCATCGGCCACAGAACCATCGGTGTAGACTACATCTGCATCACGAAATGAGGCAAGAGGAGCCATGAATTGTTGACAAAGACTGGCAGGTGGAACGGAGGACTTGGAGTCGAAGGACAAATCCAAGCAAAGCCACAAGCGAGGGAGGGACCAAGGAGGGGTAGAAGAAGAGGGCCGGAAGGATGGAGGAAGGGAAAGGGACTCAAGTGACGAGAGAAGGGAACGAACAAGGACCACGATCGAGACACCCGACCTAGGCCACTGTCGTGGGGAGGGGAGTGCAGAATATGGAAATAGGAGCCTGCGGTTTGGGTGGTTGGGTGAGGCATGGACGCGGGCGATGTATGACACAAGCAACTATCGTAGGGGAGGGATTCCAGCTTCTACAAGAAGGCTAATCACCGGACTAGTGTGTAAGGCACCTGTCACCAATCTGACGCCACAATGGAGAATCAGGTCGAGGATCTGCAACATTGAATGTGCTGCTGAGTCGTACACCATGCTCCTGTAGTCGAGACAGGACTGTACTAAGGCCTTATAGAGGTGTAGGAGGGTTGTTTGTGTAGCCCCCCCCCAAACGGTGTGGCTGAGGCAGCAAAGGATGTTGAGGTGCCGCCAGCACCATTGTTTAAGCTCGCGAAGATGAGGTGTCCAAGTGAGCTGAGCATCAAACAGCATGTCAAGAAAGCGATGCGTCTCCTCAATATGAAGGAGTGCATTGGCAAGGTAAAACTCTGAATGGAGGTGAACCGTTCGCCGCCGACAAATGCATCACTCGGGTCTTAGAGGCTGAGAACTGAAAACCATGGTTGGATGCCCAAAAATGTGCCTTAAGGATAGCTCCCTCAGCCGCCGTTCAGCGACACAGATGCTTGGGGAACTGTAATAAAGACAAAAGTCATTGGCATATAGAGAGGAACAGACCAATGAGCCCACCACAGCCGCAAGACCATTAATTGCCACCAAAAAGAGGGGAACACTGAGAACCGAGCCCTGCGGGACACCGTTCTCCTGAATATGAGCAGAGCTAAAATAAGTGCCAACTAACCCGTCAGGATCGATTGGAGAGAAAATTCCGTAGAAAAATCTGAAGTGGACCCCATAAGCCCCATTCGTGCAGCGTAGCAAGGATATGATGGCACCAGGTGGTATCGTACGCCTTCTGAAGAGCAAAGAAAACAGCAACTAGATGTTCTCGCCGAGTAAAAGCTGTATGAATAGCCAACTCTAGCGAGACTAAATATTCTATCGCTGAGCAGCTCTGACGGAAGCCCCCCTGTTGCTGGGCCAGGAGGCCCCGAGCTTCGAGGATCCACTTGAGCCGCCGACTCACATCCGTTCCAGGAGTTTGCACATAACGTTGGTAAGGTTCATAGTGCGATAGCTATCAACCACCAGTGGATCTGCACCAGGTTTCAGCACCGGGACGGTAATGCTATCCTGCCAACGAGATGGGAAAACGCCCTCCATCCAGAAGCGGTTCAACAGGGTGAGTAATTTACCCTGACAGTATGCCGAGAGATGGCAAAGAAACTGGTTGTGAATTTGGTCTGGTCTTTTTTTAGGCCGCGCAACTACAGAGGTCATTAGCGCCAACTAAATTATGAATGCACATGAGGCACAATGTTAAAACAGCAACTAAAAAGGACAACACTATAAAAGACACATTAACAGGCAAGGGATTAAAGGAAAACAGCATAATCAAATGTCCATAGGCAGGTTTGTCAAGTGGATAAAACGAAGAATGCGAGCAGCTGCTCCTGGGTCATCCTTTAAAGTGGCATCCAGAGTACATGGCAGACCAAGATCAACACGCAGTGTATTAAAATTCGGACAGGACGTTAAACTGTGGCATACCGTCAGCAATTTCCCACATGGGCAGAATGGCGCCGGCGCAGCCGTCAGCAGATGGCGATGGCTGAACCGGCAGTGTCCAATTCGTAACCAGGCCAAAACGACCTCCTCCCACTGAGAAGGGCGCGAAGGGCTCTTCCAAGCCGTGGGAAGAGGTTTCAAGGCCCGAAGCTTGTTGTCCGTAAGTGTAACCCAATCGGCATGCCACAACGATAAAATGCGCTGACGAATGACCCTGCTACAGTCGGATGAAGGGACACAACAAGAAGCTGTCCGAGGCTGGAGGACCGCAGCCTTAGACGTGGCATCTGCAGCTTTGGTCCCAGGGATACAGACATGGCCAGGAACCCACATAAAGGTAACCGGAGAACCATGGTCCGCCAACTGCTGAAGAGAGCGTTGGATCTGGTGCACAAAAGGGTGAACCGGATACGGATCACTGAGGCTCTGGATGGCGCTCAGGGAATCAGAGCAGATGACATAAGCAGAATGTCTGTGGCAGCAGATGTGAAGAACAGCCTGGTAGAGGGCAAACAGCTCAGCTGTGAAGACCAAACAATGGTCATGGAGCCGGTATTTGAAACTGTGTGCCCCGACAATAAAAGAACACCCGATACCGTCATTGGTCTTAAAGCCATCCGTATAAATGAAGATCGTATTAATGAACTTCGAACAAAGTTCGACAAACTGGGAGCAGCATACCGAAGCAGGGGTAACCTCCTTTGGGAGCGAAAAGGTGGCGTTTGGCTCTCGCCCAGTCTAAAGGTTGCAGGGAGTGGAAAATCGAGTTGCCGAAGGAGGCGACAAAAGCGAACTCCAGGGGGTAGCAGGGCAGATACATACAACCCATATTGACGGTTGAGAGTGTCGTCAAAAAAGGAACGATAAGACGGGTGGTCGGGCATTGATAATAGCCAACAGGCATACCGACAAAGCTGTATATTGCACCGGTAGGTTAGTGGCAATTCACCAGCTTCAGCATGAAGACTCTGGACGGGACTAGTATAGAATGTTCCGATCACAAGACGTAACCCCCAATGTTGTATGGAGTTAAGGCGGCATAAGATGGATGGCCATGCAGAGGAGTATACAAAGCTCCCATAATCCAGCTTTGAGCAGACAATCGACCGATACAGGCGTGGTAGGACGGTTCGATCCACTCCCCGACATACCGCTGAGAACGCGAAGGACATTTAGGGGTACAGGCCGTCTTCTCGGCAGAAAAACGGAAGCCATTGGCGACACTCGAGGAATAAAGACGGTCAAGACAACGCTGAAGACAGCACTCCAGGAAACGCGTGCTGTAGTAGATGGTACAATCGGCCACGAAAAGGGAGCCTCATACATCAGCTAGGAGGCAATCCATTATTGGATTGATTGCCATGGCGATGAGAGCGACGCTCAAAACTGAGCCCTGTGGCACCCTATTCTCCTGGCGAAAGGCATTAGACAGGGCAGAACCCACACGTACCCTGAACTTTCGATCCATTAAAAATGCACGAATAAAAGGAGGGAGGCGACCGCGAAGACCCCATGTATTCATGGTGCGGAGAATGCCCGCCCTCCAACAGGTGTCATAAGCCTTCTCCAAATCAAAGAACACAGCCACTGTCTGGCACTTCTGCAAGAAGTTATCCATAATGAAGGTCGACAAGGTAACCAGATGGTCAACAGCAGAGTGTCACCTACGAAATCCACATTGTACGTTGGTAAGAAGGCGTCGAGATTTGAGCAGCCAAACCAAACGAGAGTCAACCATTCGTTCCATCACCTTACAGACACAGCTGTAAGGGAAATGGGTCGATAACTGGAAGGCAAGTGCTTGTCCTTCCCCGGCTTAGGAATCGGGACAATAGATTCGCATCAGCATGTGGGGACATGACCCCTCAATCCAGATGTAATTATAAGTACGAAAAAGAAAACCTTTACCCGCAGGAGAAAGATTCTTCAGCATCTGAATATGAACAGAATCTGGCCCCGGAGTGGAGGACCATGACCAGGAAAGAGCACTTTCGAGTTCCTGCACGGTGAATGAGGCATTATAACTTTCATGATTCGAGGAGCAGAAATTAGGTGGCCTTGCCTCCTCTGCCTGATTTCAGGGGAAGAAGGCAGGGTGGTAATGAGCGGAGCTCCAAACCTCAGCAAAAAATCGGCCGAAGACATTGGAGACATGCTCAGGGGCCACAAGGACATCATTCGTGACCATCAAGCCAGAAACTGGTGAGTGGACCTTAGTGCCAGATAGCCGGCGTAGGCTACCCCGGACAACAGAAGGAGTAAAACTGTTGAAGGAGCTTGTGAAAGCAGCCCAGCTGGCTTTCTTGCTTAACACGACGACACTGTGCACGTATTAGATTATAATTAATACAATTCGCCATCATAGGGTGGCGTTTAAAGGTCTGTTAAGCACATCGACGAGCACGTATAGCATCTCTACATTCTGCAGTCCACCAAGGGACTGGTACGTGACGTGGAGAAGAGGTAGTATGAGGGATGGAATATTCAGCATCAGTGAGAATGACTTCAGTGAAGTGTGCAACCTGACTTTCGCAGCTGTAAGAGAAGAGCTGCCAGTCTGCTTTGGAGATGTTCCATCTAGTTGAGCATGGAGATGGGGTATGATGCAGTAGATGGATAACATAAGGGAAGTGGTCGCTCGAATACGTATCAGAAAGAGCGTACCACTCAAACCAACGTGCAAGTTGGGTGGTACATATAGAGAGGTCTAAATGGGAATAGGTGTTAGTTATGTCCGAAAGAAAAGTAGGGGCACCAGTACCGAGGCAGACAAGGTTGAGGTGGTTGAAAAGGTCTGCGAACAGGGAGCCTCTCGGATAGGATGCTGGAGACCCCCAAAGGGGATGGTGGGCATTGATGTCTCCAGTCAACAGAAATGGTGCAGGTAGCTGAGCAATAATTTGCATCATGTCTGGCCTAGTAGTGGCAGACGATGATGGAGTGTAAACAGTACAAATGGAAAATGTGAAAGTGGGGAGAGTAATTCGGACATTAACTGCCTGCAGATCGGTGTGCAATGTGATGGGATCGTAGTAGGTATAATCCCAGATGAGCAACATAACCCCCCCCCCCATGAGCCGGAATACCTGCCACAGGGGGTAGGTCAAAATGCACAGAGGTGGTGTGCCTAGTCAATACGATCCCATGGGTGTAGCTTCATTTCCTGGAGAGCTACTATCAGCTGACAGTGCAAGCGTAGCAGCAACTTTAAGTCCTCTCGGTTGGAGTGAATGCCTTGAATATTACAACAAAGAACTGCTATTGTGAGAAGAAAAAGGAGAAGCAAGAAGGGGTCACTTTGAAGGCCGCTGAGGGCCTGGCTTCGAGCAAGCATTGCTGGCGTTATCAATACGTGGAGAGTCATCGTCCATTTTTTCAATAGGTTCATCAGCCACCATGTTAACATGGTCTGGAGGGGGAACTTCCTCCGCCGGTGGACGGCCAGATGTTCGGCTACCAGCGGTGCAACCAGGCGAAACGGATGACGGCCTGGGGCGGCAACCGCTGGGTAGCGCAGGAGCAGAAACGCACCGTGGCAGAGAAGGAGAACTTTTCTTCCTATGAGCCTTCTTGGAAGGTCGTTTATTTGAAGTACTGCTCGATGGCTGGGAGTTCAGGGTACGTAAGAAGTCTTCACGGGACGGTTCCTTCTTGAAGGCCTGTGCATCTGACTTCTGGGTCTTAACCTTGGCAAAAGCTGATGAAGGTGCTGATGTCTTAGGGGTGGCGGAAGGAAGAGGAGACTTTGACCAGGCGATCTTAGCACTGGCCGAATGGACGACTGTGGCACTAAAGATCAGATCACATGTCTGCGTTGATAGGCCGCGGAGAGGCGAGGATGGTACTGTATATCCCCGCTGGGAGCAGCGCGGGCTTCCTACTAGCAAAAACCTTGCGAGCAGCTGAGGTGGACACTTTCTCTTTGACCCGAATTTCCTGTATACAGTGTTCATCCTTGTGGATGGGACAGTTGCGAGAGGACGCTGCATGGTCACCCTGACAGTTCACGCAACGAGGAGACGGAGGCGGACAGTCACCCTCGTGGGTGTCCCTGCCGCAAGTGACGCATTTAGTCGCATTAGAACAAGATTGGCCAGTGTGGTTAAAATGCTGACACTGGTAGCAGCGCATAGGTGTTGGGACATAGGGGCGAACAGAAATAACCTCATAGCCCGCTTTGATGCGCGACGGCAGCTGAACACTGGAAAGGAGATAGGAGGGTAAGGATATTCTATGGTGACATGACAAGCAATAAGCTGTCTGCATGAATGGTCACCAACAAACTATGGCCTAGAAACAGCTGGACCACTCAACTGTGAGCATGCTGCCAACAGAACCTCCTTCATTTCAAGGACTGCTTCACAGTCTCTGCTAAGTGGATTCTACCCACCAATACCAGCTTTTCTGAATTGCATGGCAGGGAACTCTTCCTGCAACATCTCCTGTGTCTTTGAAACCCTCAACCTGGGTCAGTCATCTAAAATGTTAACATCTTGTCTTGGTGAAAATTCTTTCAGTATTCACCACAATAACATTTTTGTTTATGAAGTTCATGCCTGCTAATCATTTGATCAGCGTGTAATCATCATCAGTTTCAGTTTCGAAAGACTCTATATTTATTGGTCACAGCAATAATGAGCCATCCACATTGGCTACATTGTCTCCTATCACAAGGAGTGTGTACTTATAGCTGCATCTAGCTTCTTGATTGCAATAGAACTGGATCCTGTCAGCAAAATTATTTACTCAGACAGAGAAAGATACCAATGCTGCTTTCAGGAGCATTTCTTCTCTTGGCAGACGCAGTAGCTTATATTCTTTCTTTATTTTGTTTCATTGGATAACATACATTTTATGGATCAAGTCAAATTTGTATTGCAAGAGTTGACGTAGTATAATATGCTTAATAACTAGCATTTAGCAAATTGTGACTATACATCAGTATTTGAGTACCATACCATAATTTTTAATTACAATTTGCTTACATCATCTAAAAGTTCTTTCAAACTGTTTCTTGGTACCTATCTTTGCCACCTGTTATAAACATAATATATTCAGACCTTAGTAGCACTTGCCTCTAAAATTTAATACTTCCCTTTTCATGAAGGCATTGGTGCATTAGCCAGGAATGTACAGTTTGGCCAAAAATACGATTTTAGTACCACTACATTGTTGGAAAATTGCTCCATTACACGATGCAAGATTGAGACCTCTCCGTGTATCCAATTCAGGGTAGCACAGGGAATGGAGTTTTCGACATTGGGTCTCTGGGGCAAGAACCAGACATGTCAATAGCTTGCACTCTCAGTGCAACAAACAGAAGCCATTCAGCCATGTGAAATACATCCAAGGAGTTCACTGTGGTTGATGTTACACAAGATGTAGTTTTACTCTTCTGGTCTCCCTCAAAACTGCTATATAAGCTTAACACTAAGATGGCTGATAACAAGAAGTTTACTTCTCCAAAATAAAGGGTCTGTAAGTACTCCATTGCAAATAAGCATGTAGTTTGTAGTAGTGCATCATTATGACAACCTGTCTTATCACGATTTCATCATTCAGGAAGCCTCAGCTACATTGCCTGATAAGGACGTTTAGGAAGTGCCTCTGCTGCTCTGTGACAGAACAATTACAGATGCCACTTACAGTTTGTCAGAAAGAGAAGCACAATGAACTTGTGTAACATACATACATACGATTCACTAGGGTACCAATTCTTTTTGAGTCACATACTGCTCATAATATCCAGTAAGCTTCGAAGTGCCAATAGTTGTTTTAGGTACTTTAATTTTTGAACATTAGAAAGAACTTTTTGATGCAAAATCGATATTAGTCCAATTTCTTCAATTCAATAAATAGACAATTATAATTGCATTGGTAGTCGAAATAAGGTTGGATGAAGACAACACCAGTTAATGTAGTTCTTCTCTTTCAGGAATTAGTGTTTTATTTGGAAGTATGAAAAATGTAACTTATATGGTTATAGCACCAATGCATTCATCTGTCTGTGCATTTGTAGCAGAAACAGCAGAAGTGAAAAAAAATGAACTTAGTATTACAGTACCTAAAATTTCAGTTGTTGTAGAGGGTATGAACAGTGTTTTACTAAATTTCATGTTGTTAACAAATTTCCCTTAAATAAATTGCAATTTCATCCTACATGGGGTTGAAAGTGATTGCCAACCCCTCCTTGAATTTATGCACGACGTACGTACATCCGCCAGGATACTTTTCGGGAACTCTTCTACTCTATACAGGCTTTCTCAATTCACCTGGCAGTTTCAGTTTTTATAATGAACAGTGCATTGGATATGGCATAAATGTAGACATCAAGCTATGTTACAAAGCAATTTGCAAACACAATCATTACTTCCATGTCACATTTGTTGGCCATGCAACAATTTTTTCACCTTTCAAACTTATCTATACCTGGGTCTGAACTATGGATTGGTCTGTCACCACAACCACAAAAAAAGGAGAAATTAGTGAGCTTACACAGTACTATTACACACTGAACCCCACATGTAGTTTCTGATAACCAAGTTAATTTGGCTCTGGCACTTCAATAAACAGAGCTGATTTAGAGGAACACAACACACTGATATTCTGAAAGATTATTGATGCAAATGACTAATCATCAGTATCATTACTGCTAGAAGAGCAAGTTCAATGTGAATCCAGACATTTGGGTCAATTAATAGCCTTTCACAAGGTCATTAGTGACTTTCAGGAGTGGCTCTAAACTGGCAGAGGCTGGTAGCACCACTTCTGAAGGTTCTACAGAGTAAGATAACCATAATACACTGATCACTTTATACAGAAACTTTCAAAAAGATTACTTCAACTGTTTCACTTTATTATTGTGGGTGGCAGAATGAAAGCACCAACAGGTGATCCATCACATCTAGAAAGCTACTGGCAGCATCCATGCAGTACTGTAAATATGTATTCCATCTTGTTATGCAAGTATTCACTTAGGCAGATGAAAAACCATTTACACAGTCTGAAATCTCATTAACTTTATGAATCTTTAAGAAATAGCTTTTGGACCAAGTTACTGGAGAATGGTGAAGGTTTTATGGATAAATTTAACAGCTTGTGAGGTGGTACCGAATCTAGTTGAGGAGAATGGTATCATCTGACTAAACGATGAGATCAATTTATAGAACAATGTTGCAGTACAGCGTATAGACCTGCAATGATGACGAACAATGTACTACAGTGTTCACAATACACCTTTTTGTGGGACTTCAGTGGATACTGACACGTGTGAACAGCAGTGAAGCCACTGTCACAAGAAAATACTCAGTCCAGTTAATAATGCAAATTAGCTATGTATTTCTGTTGAGGCTTGCTTGTTCACATCTTTATCCTATTATGTGTAATTATGAAGGTGAACAGAAACATGTACACAAATTATTTACCTTATTAACAACACTTGGATTTCCACATCACCATAGAGGTACCAAGAATGATGCGTTACTCTATATTTTACATGGCGAGTTCCCCAGTAGGCCTATAAACCATGGTAAGCACACAATCAATAAAATGTGTTTTGAACATACAAGAAAATACATTGTATCAGCAAAATGTGTCACCAAATATGAATAAGAAGGGACAAAATCAAATATTTTCAGATATCTATGTAAGAAGCTCTGCAAGTGTTATGGCTACACTGAAAATCAAATACATAGTAACTGGCATTGACAAGCTTGGTGTCCCTCTACAGGAAACACTATAACATGTGAGGCAGGGATGAAAAGGATTCAATGATCATTAATGATGGGGGGGAAAAAAGGTATCTATAAAAATCCAAACAACAATGCAAACAGGGTTCTAAAAGGAACTTGAGAAAGAATTCCACATGCAGGAAGTGTTTTTTCTTGTAAGCATACCACAGAGGCATGGTCTAAATGAAGCCTGGCATGTAAATAAGACAAAGTACAAACAGAAAGGTCGAGAAAATACATAGCTATGTTCGTTCCTGGAGCTACAAGCTCAGAAAGGAACATTTCATGGAACATGTCCTGCACCGGGAACCATACTGTGTAAAGAAATGCCAGATAGTACAAGCTGTCCAAGAAAAGAAACAGATAAATCCCACTGTCAACAATGAAAGAAATAGTAATAAATATCCCCCCCCCCCCCCCCCCCCCGAGAACCATCACTGATGTAGGAAAATGAAGGCGAAAAATCAGCCCTGCAGAAGAAGGCATCACTGATCCCACCAGAACAAGCACTGTCATCCATAGAGCACATGGCAGGAAATTGAGGGAGGATGAGAAAGAACCAAGAAACACAAAAATCTAAATTACCTGTTTTCCGCACCAGCCTCAGGCAGGGGGATAACCAAAATATAGATAAAAGTACAAATATTTTACTGTTTAAGTTTTACACTACAGTATACAGTATGCATGGAGTGAAATAGATGAAACAGAAGTAGCAGTAGCAGCAGCAGAACTAACATATTTCACTATTATAGTACACAAATATTATTTTCTAACAAACAGAACTATAAAAAGGTGGCTGATTTCTGTAGGCATGAATGGAAGTGTGGAGGGGCTGCAGCAAATGAAAGGAGGAATTGCATTCCATGGCCAGTGGACAAGTGAAAAGAAATTTAATTTGAATTAGCAGCAATACTGACAATACTGAAAAGAGAAAACTGTGTGACGTCAGGGCTAGGATTTCTGAAGGAGCTAGAACTGTTTTCACACAGGACTGTCAGTGAATTGTCTTGCATAATGGCAGCAGGTGATCTAAACATGAATTCACTGAAAGACAACTGTTATACAGAAACAGCCCTACAAGGTGCAGTGAAATTACAGAGACACAGATCATGTAATTTTCAATTTATCACTTTACAGCCAAGTTACAGGTCTTAAATATAGCCACTGCAGATCGTTATGGGGTATTTACTGAAGTGCAAGACAAGACAGAATGATCCCACAACAGCTTTATGAATTGTGCCACAGCCAGCAAGCCTATGCAAACTACAAAGATATCGGGGACTCTCAGTAAACTAGTAACATCTTTAACTAACATTATAACCAATTAATTATGTAGAAGTCTACTGTCACAAAATGCACACAAAGTACTCCTCACAACACAATGTTTATTCATTATCTGACTCAGTAAAAATAAAACATCGTTTAAAGACAATCTACTGAGGAAGGAAGCCACGGGGAATTCCAGACCAGTAACTATTACACCAACATTATCTAAAACAACAGAATGTAACTAAAGCCAGTAGTTAATTTTATAGGAGAAATATGCCCAGCATGGGTTTAGGAATTTTAGATGTACCAGAACAATAGCTGTGTTTAGTTTTTGTAACTAAGTCACTAAATTAACAGAAGTTTGTGGCGTATTTCTTGACTATTCAGAGGCCTTTGTCTGTGCCACAACATATACTACTAGATATTCTCCTTGACTTTGTACTGGGGAAAGGAGCTGGTATAAATTATCCATGGAAAATGAAGATGTGTGGAAAGGAAAGTGAACAGCACTATTACAAGTATCTACTGAAATTTTTAATTTATTTAAACAGTGGAAATTCTAGGTCAGAATATAAACATTATTATGGTAAGGATACATTAGTACTGACTGTGAAGACGAACCATTGATATCCAGATAGACATGATGGAAAGACTGACGTATCAGCTTTCAGCCACAACCTTCTTCAGAAAAGACACAATCAAGTCCCTAGTCCACAATGAGCCTAAACCGTAGACTTGTGCACCAGCGCCCCAAGCGTGCAATTCTGTAACATGCAGGTTCACCAAGACCCATTACACCATCCACGTGGGATATACCTGGCGTGCATGCATAGTAAACGATGGTAATGCATGATATGTGAACAGAACCGTCTTATCTCGAAGTCGTTCGTTCTACTGCACGAAACAAAGGTGGACTGTGTGACATATTGGAATGTCATCTGTTTGAATTATTCATAAGAAAATGAATATCATTATTTATCAAGTAACTGTTATTCTCTTATGTAGGTTACTACTGTTCTGAATTAAAGACTAAACAGTTAGTTTTAAATTACGACACTCGGTTACACAGGTATATGTATTTATACAACATATTGCACATGGAGTACCCATCTGCATTTGGAGCTATTGCCCTGGTAGTGACAGTAAAATCTTCAGATTAAGGCAGGACGACGACAAAAATAAAAAGCCAGACGTTATGAAGTTCAAACCTGGCTGAAAAGAAGGAACAAAGGCAGGGGATTATATTCACTGCTTAGGAAAGAACGGAGGGTCAAAGATCTGGATGAATTTCGGGGCTTCGTGAGGATGGACATGGCCTGTTTCGAGAAGCTGCTGTGTACAATAGAAGATGGAATTACAGAGTGTAACAGTTACGAGGAAGGCTGTCTCACATTCTCGAAAATAAGAAATAAATCCTATGTTTATAAGTTTTGTGTCTATACCAGTCTAAATCACAAAAGAAATACCGGTAAATACCCTGTTACATTGCAGGCTGGACTTAACATTATGTTTACTGGTGACTGGGGAATCTTAAGAGTCTGGCTTTTGGCCACATAATAGCACAGCACACCATTTCAAAAGTAGTTGTGGATATACCCACTGCAGATTGCAACACTTTAAAGAAACAGTACTTAAAGGTGCACTTGTGCTACTCTTCCAAGTTTGGACTATGTATGTGTGTGTGCGCTACTCAGTTTCACAGTCATTTGTCACACTAGGTGAAATTACAAGGACTTTCTCCCTTTCAATGCCAGTTTCTCTCTTCTGACATGATGAAATAAAGGACGAGATGCAATCAAATCAAATATGAGCTTTCATAAGATAAGGTATTACGATACGTATCAAAAATCACAATGTAACATTCAACACATTAGTCAGAAAGAAATGATTTTCTACTACCTTATTAGCATACAGTGGGTCATGCATACACCTTTCCTCACTGTATGCCTGATTTAGGACACTTAATGCCTCTTTGCTCCATTTCATTTCTAGAATATGAAGCTATTAATAGAAAAAATCCTTTTGCAAACAGCTAGTATGAGAGAGTCTACTGTAAAAAAAATTCAGAGGTAGCAATCATGTGTACACACGTCTGCTTTGGTGAATGAGTGCAAATTTCTTTTTTCTGATGAATGCTTTGACTGAAAGCTTATATGTAATAGTCTTCTCATCATGCACACCTGGTGTTGCAGGACAAAAAGGAACAGCAAATCTCCAAGTTGTGGAGCGAGTCAGTACATCAAATTTACATCTGGAAATTAATGATGGGCAATTAAAATGTACACAAATTCTATCTAAGCAACATTCTGCTTGTGTTTAATTGTAACACAAGAATCAGTTTAATCATTTTTCAGTAATTTCCCAAGGATGTGTGCGAGTACTTGACCTACTACCTTTCTTTTTTACATGCAAATGATGTGCCTCAAAGTAGGTGGAAATGCTTCACTTCTAGTAATTTCAGTTTAACAGTCGACTTACAAACAAAACATTCTCAAAGTATGAAACTGGGGACAGTCACTTCAATAATATTTATCTTCTATAAAATATTAACATATCCACATGTAAGCAAATACATGCTACCAAAACAATTTGAAAAATTGTTTTGAACTAAAAGAATTCCTGGATGTGGTTACGGATATGTACTCGAGATGGGACAATAATAAATAACATCTGCCGTGAATTGAGTTCAACAAAATTTCTGATGACAAAATGTCACTACATCATACACATGGACGCTACTAACAGCGTACCATGGGCTACTTAATTCACAACTATTTTATGGTATCGTGGCCTGTGGAAGTTCTGCAAATACACTCATACAAACATACGTGAAGTTAAAAAATAAAGCTGTAAGATATACTAAAATATGACTTTTTAAATATACTCAAAGGCATAGATTTAAGGAACTAAACGTTAAGGCTAAAGGGCACTTTCACTGACAGCAGCTCCCGCATTGTGCGCAGATGTTGGCAAATTGTGAATGTTGGTCACAGCCAAACAGGTGATTGTATTCAAGAGCCAATGAGAATGGATTCCTTCAGTGGAACACACAAATTAATTACATTTCTTTTTGATATGCAGAGCACCAGAGTAATTTTTGCTCATCTGGTTATTAGGAATTGCAGATTTGGTTAATGTTTCATGTACTTTGTTAAGAAGAAAGTGCTGACAAACTGACCAGTAGCATAGCCTGAGGCCTATGTTACGTTTGAATGTAACACTCTGGTTGAGTTACCGAGTGCCAACAAGTCAACAAGAATATGTGAGAGTTCTAATAGCTTGACATATAGTGCAGCTGGAGAGAGATGTTCATCATTGCAATAACGTACTGCCACTTCTTATTTCTGATTTTGCCTCAAATTCTAACAACTTAGTCAAATTCTAATCTACTGGAACAAAAACCAGTTAACTTTACTGACAAACTATTAAATATAGGTATGAGCATTCAGGTTGGCTATTGACAACTGACTCCTGATCCATCAGATTCAGTTCTCACTGTTTATCAAGAGAGTTGTTACCGTCATCAGTACACAATGCTAACGCCACCAACAACCTAAGTGCAAGTTCACTAAAGACTGAACAGTATGATCACTGCACTTTAAGGAAACCAATATGTATGTAAAAACTAAGAGTGATGCAGTATTAACCACATGCTTATGATTTTAACAGAAGGGAAAATTGTAATCACACTAAAGCAAACATGCTAAAATTGACCGACAGAATCCATGAACGCAATGTGCTTCCTACACAGTAATCTGCCATTGTACGTACAGATGAAACAAAATATGGTTGTTTTCAAAGAAAATCGTCAATCCAGTATGTAACAGTACCTGGAAGCTAATCATTATGTAACATACAGAGAATCACTTATTTTCTTTATATATGCATGTAACTGTAATTCTGAACTACATTCACTCATGATGCGTCAAGTATCATTATTTGAAAGAAAAATGATAATACTAATTGTGTACAAAAATCAAGGTCACATTGATTTAATTCTTACCTTATGTGTTCAGGATGAACATCCTTCGTCAGTACTTTCCTTTCACATGTGCACTCGAGAATGTGGCAAAAATCCCTCATGACAGAGATTCATCCACATCCTCTCTGCTTCAGTGTGGGTGGAGAATCCAAAATCCATTTTACACTGACAGATGCCACAATTTACCTGCAACATTACACTTGTTACTTCAACTGCCATCAAATCAGGAACTACCAATAACTATACCTTATCTTTCAAATAAATAAATAAACTGTATATAATTCCATCATCCTGGGTGACAGGATATGGCTGAAGCAAATTACAGACTGGAATTTTTGATATGTGTAACATGTGGAAAAGATAGAACTAGTATGTTTGGGTGATTATTCTGTGCCATTTGAATTTGGAGGATATATTTTGGCCACCCTGTGTATCCTCTCATACTGCATAATTGACAGCAGGACCCATTTTAAGAATGATCAGACCCTTTTAGTACATGTTTTATCTCACGATATTTTGATAAAACTGGCAACCTCTCATCAGTTGTAGTCTTAACAAATATTATTTGAAAACAGAGCAATTAACTGAATTCTAATGTCTCCCATCCATTAACTCATTCATGTTGATGATTATAGGCTTTTCATATGAAACGAGAAACATTGTACATGATACATTAATGTAACATCACCATGCAGTGTAGGTAAGAAATTATTAATGAAGTACATACAGGTAATGCATACTAAATTTATGAATCCCACTGGTATCTCATACAGATCAGTCACGAACACTGTCTCACTGTGATGGAGCGGAATTGGAGGTATGAAGGTACAAGGAGAAGCAGCAACTATTTGTTCAGTTAAACAGCTACATAACAAGCAAGGCTAATATAGGTATTTTCAGCGACCAGCGATGTGTTGACAGTCCCACCACCCTTAGTACAGGTTTACAACAGTGCGGCAGAATGATAAAACTGCCCATCTGTTTCTCAGGTTCTAAGCTCTCTGTTGTACACGCACACACACCAACAATAATGGTCATGTATCGACTGGGCCCAGCAAGCTGCAACCTCAGCAGTATAGTAACATCTGCCAGTCACTGACTAGCCTGTCATAACTGTCTCCTTTTGTACCTCGTGTCCCACTTCTGAAATATGGGTTGCTTGTTAAAATTGTCTTTCACATTTACACCTCACACTGAGTCTCAATGTCTGAATGATCAGTACCTAACTTGAAATGTCACTTTTTGGTTCAGTTATTTTACTGAAAGAATAGGGGTACTGTTTGACGAGCAACTATCAATGATGCAGTGAACACAATTATACTCTACCCGTGGAAAACTGGTGCCTATGGATTCAAGTTTGAGACTGGATAAAGGTCCACTAGATGTCCATCTGTCTCGCTGAGTGCACTGTAAAGACATAAAAGTTGCTGATATTAATTTGAGACAGTTTATCAACAGAAAATTCTATTTGGCAGTTGACACTACAATTACAGTTGAAGAGTAGCACAGCATCAAGTATGATTAGTAGGTGGACAAGAAGAGATTTAATTATATCAAACATGTGTATACTGTACCTCACGAAAAAGGGTGCCTCTGGATTCAGGACGTGTTTCTTTTTTGTCTCTCTTGGACTGAAATTGAATTGTTTGTGTTACATTAGAAAGCATCATTACAACCAAATTGATGAAATGAACATATTTTAACATACAATCAAGCAACTACTTACATCTGTAATAGGGAAACAAAGATAGCAAAGTCAACATAAATATAATAGCAATTCACACCATTGTCTCACATGCCATAGGATTTCAACAATTGGACAGATACAGGAAGTTATAAAAATCGATACATGGTTGATGCATGTATATAGACAAATACAACTTCAGATTGTATGCAGACATTTCCTGCACCATTCATTATGCTGACAAGATTGCTGCAATCATTTCTGAGCACGCAGCTGTGTCATTAGTTCTTGGACTTCAATAGGAAATACTTGAACGGAGAAGCATGAACTCAATTATTACCGCTGATATGGGACCTTGAGGAACAGCTGCAATGAAATGCCTTTTTGCCATACACATATTTTGTATGCGTAACATGTAAAATCCTTCACTCAAGCAAACCAGCATCTAAAAATTCCTTTTATCCAAAATCAGCTGATTTTTTGTCTACACAAGCAATTCCACGATTTCGATAAATATCTACACTGAGGGTCACACAAAATTGGACAATAACAAACCATTACATATGTGGAATCATTCCTTGTTAACACCCTCAATTGTGCGGACCACAATAGGAATGAAACTAAATTAAGAGTTATCAGACAGCATCACTCTAGGCTCAGTACGTGGCACACTAACCAATACAGATATAAAATTACACAAATCCACAGTGTCTATTCCTTCAGACATGTTCAAAAGAACACACCGCACAGTCATAACTGATTTGCCTCAATGGGCAATAGATCCACCTGACTCAGTGTCCGATCTCCTTCAGGAATCGGAAAGTAGTGAGCATGGAGGAAATGAACAGGGACTGTAGACAGGTGGCACAAGGTAGGAAGAGGCCTGCCAAGATAGCTGCGATAAACATTGTGCCTGGGTGGCGCTGTGGTTCCCAACTTTGAATCTCAGGCCAGCACTCATATTCACTCATTGGCATTGATGCCGAGCAGGGTCCTGATGCAGCACATGTCAATATTCCTTTTCCTCCCTTTCTCCCCTCTCCTTCAATTTACATAATAAACATAAAAGACACTGAATGACTCCATAAAATGAAGTTTGCCGATGTAAGCATGAGGATCAAGAGCATAAACAGTTATTCTAAAATAAACAATAATAGTGAAATGTTTTCAGTTTATTATTATCAAATTCCTTCTACTACCCATTTTCCTACAAAGCAGTGTAAGGTGAAAACTGCCAAGCACTCAGCATTCTCAAATGAAAATGGACCAATTTCTTTTTTTTAAAGGCCCGAAGTAAATTAAATTTACTCACATTTCCATAAATTGAGTCACCAGGATACTGTTTTCCAGAAATTAAGAATACATGTCAATTAATAATAAATTGAATGCTAATGGGTTAATACCATTTATTGTTTAATTGTCCTTTAGGAAGTTTCTACTGTTTTTGTGGATGATAACTGGTGTTATCCATAACAACACAATTCTCTTATGAAACCCATGTTCCTATACATCACTATTCCCTTCATGATAACTGGATTTCCAGGATGCAAGTATTAGCCTGAAGTGATATTCAGACTACCCCAACGAAGTTTTCTTTGCCAGGCAGTGCTTTCATCCTGCCATTGCCTTCTGAATCCAGTCAAATGTGTCTTCTGGCATCATCTTTTTGATTGAGCCAGAGTGAAGATCCTTCAAGTTTTGTCTTTTCTGAAAACTAGCTCTAGCTACTATGACATCAGAATGTCCCCATCAAAACTAACCTTTCTAGCCTTGCACTTTCTGTACCAGTGTTACTGTACTGAAACATGTGCCACCTTTTGCCTCAGAAAGCAAGCAATAGTCATAAAATTCCAACCAGCACAATGAACGATGTACTGCTGTAAATCGTCCAAATAAGTGACAGTTCTTCATTAGTATCTTTCCGAAGACAGAAACCGCTTATTGACCACAGCATTCCATTGCCTGTACTTCTGCAAAGCTTCTCAGTACAATTTTTAGTGGAACACCACATGCTTTGGGTGATTCAGTCTGTTGTTCCAATGCTATTTCACCCCTTCTGTCATTATCTTGAAGCCTGTGAAAAAATTCATATCCCTCATATGTGACTACCTCTCAAACGAAATAGCAATACTAACCAATGCACATCACTGCTCTCTTTGCAGACACTTCCACGCAATAATGACACAACCAAATGCTGGTTACTGTGTAGCACTAAAATTGCGAAACCACGCCAGAAACAGCACAAATTAGGCACAGTATTGCCACATGAATACTCTGAAGGACAGGTGTGGATTTGAATGTCATTACTTCATCCAATGTTACCCAAACAGCACTTGTAGCAGAAAGAATACTGTGCCAATGCTGTGAGCTTAGAATCAAAGTCAAGTCAGGCTACCCCAAAGTCTTCCCTCTGTTTATCAGAACCCAAGGGAAGATGAGGGGGTGAGAGAACTGACCTACACCACACCACCCAAGTGGCACCCTAGCTGATATCTAGTACATCAACAAATGCCAACAAAAGCGAATAAAAACCATTTTAAATTCATTTAAACAAGGGCGTACCATGCATGATAAATATCAGGTCATCTGGATGCCCAATTGTATGCTCGGTTTTGAAAACTAACCCACTGAGAAACATCAGAAAGGATTTTTTACACCTAAACAACAAATGTATACCCACATTAACTGAGCATGTAAAACAAACAGATAAGTAGCTTTGTACAGCCAACTTCAATAGTTTTCAGTGCCATTCACACATGGCAATGGCAATAGTTCTGTTACATTTGTTGTACCAATCTTCACTTTTGCATACCACTGATGAAAGTAAATTATCAGGAGCTAGAGCTAAAATCTGTGTCTTTGACAAGAGAAGCTAGTGTTGAATGTTTCCTGCCTTTTCATCAAAACATCCTAACCAGCACTTGATGACATTTCTCTTAATGTAATATTGTTGTTACATAGATCAAGTAGACCACTAGTAGATGCCAACTTCCCAGAATCCGGTGCAAGTAGAATACAGTGAACATTGCCTTCCTTACAGTACAGCACTTCTGTGAAGTACCAGAATACCTAGAGGTCATAACTGGCAATTAACAGTGGGACAATGAAGCACTTGTTTTGAAACTGAAGAGTTCTGACTGTATACTCCGCAGCTAAGAGCTCAGTTTCATGAGTGATTGAACAATACACGAACACTAAAGAATTACCTCCATTAGTAGAAACAGAGTTTCTTATCTAGGTATACATATCACTCACTGTAGACATAGCAATAAACTTACTCATAACAACAAATCTTTTCTTATTTCACAATTTCAGTGTTTAATAGTTATCTCATAATGAAAATAACTTTATGTTGCCACATAATATAATTAGCTCTGCCAATCAGGCAAACATGAAACAAAGCATCAGAAATAAGCTTAATAAACCAGTATATTACACAAACCATACCTGACATCCACCAAGCCCTCAGCAGTACATCCTGGACGTACTGCTGCCAGCCTGCTCTGCAGAATAGATGACCTCGTCTGCACACTGCAAAAACAATGTAAACTGTCAAAGCAGGTTTTTTCAGTGCAGCAACAGAAAGAGAAATTTTGTAGAAAAATCCGAAAACTCAGTTTAAGGAAATCCCAGTTTAAGAAGTGGTACCATGCAGCTGCGGTTCTGAACATTTAGTGAACAATGAAAAAAAATGGTACATGCATTAAACTGAAGTGTCACGAATATACAGGAAAGTTCTGCTGGCAAGTCAAAAATAGCTCATTGCATATTAAAGCTTTATTCAATTTTCTACAGCATCTACATTAGCTATGGGCAGGTAGCTCTAATGAAGTGTAAAAAATACAAGGAAAAGCAGTATCAAGTCTTTTCCCCCCACGGCAAGCTGCCTTCCCAGCACTCAAAATGCTCAAAACAATAGTATGGTATGTACCTTACACAAATCACTTAATATCCACAATACAATTGAAATTATCACAAATCCAAGACAAACACCACCAACATGCACGTTTCATGGACATTTCCCTATCAGTGGATTCCCTTTACACTTGTAACTGCATTTACTGTCATCCACGTAACTGCCTTGTTGCAAGTGCAGCTTATGCCCTTGTATCATTGCCATTTATGCCGTTACCACCCTCTCATGCATAATAAATTATAGCCAAACATACATAGCGTCACTGTTTATGAAATATTCAACAGCTCCACCGTGTTTTATTCGTACATGATCATTAAACGAGAAAGCAGACAATCTGATCATTTCACATACAGAATGTGTGTTAGTAGTTCGTCGAGTCGTGGAAATGTGGATGCCAAAAACTACAGACCAACTGCACTTCACTTCAGGCGTATACATGAACAAAATGTGGTATTATGGAAAATGAAATTCCTGATGGTTAAATTTCACTAGACCACGTTCGGATGAAAAAGAAAAATATTGTCTTCTGTCAAGGAACAATCCTTCCCCCAAAATTTATTTTCAAGCAAACCTGGGCACAAAAAGTACGATTTAAGCTCAAGGTAAATGCTTAAATGTGACATACCCGGCATAATTAAGCCCTGGGATATAGCAAAATTTTTATGCGTCACATGGATTGGAGAAAACTTTTCAAAGCTCCTGCTTCATTCACAACACGAACAACTCATGGTAAAATACTGGGATCAACTGACAAGCAGGGATGCAGTTTTCCATCCTGGGCAGAATCTAAGAACGCACTACCCACAATATCAATGCCATGGTTTTGCATTTTATCCACAAAGTCAATGCAGATTGTGAATTAGTGCACCAGGTCTACAATGTACATTGATCTCTATATGAAATATGGAACACTGACAATAAGCAAAGCTCAGTATCAGCAAAAACACTAATATTCTGCTTTAACAATAGTCACACACAGATTCACTACACTGAGGTTCAACAGCACAACCAATACTGCATTAATATACTACAGAAAGACAACACACAAAACATGGAAAACAGTAACTAACAGATGGAAAATGGAAGCAGACAAATATAAATTCACCATTTTATAGCACAAACACACTCCCAAAGCAAAAATGGGACACTGTACCTTCATTCTCCGTACATACCACAAGTGGCTCCATTTGAGCTGACAGACACAGATTTGGGTTGGCTTGGTGGCAGAATAATTTAGATTTTGACACAGAGTGTAAAAATCTGAAATGAAAAAATTCTATTACCTCCTAAACTAACTTAAGAGGCAACAGTTCCTATGTATGTTACACTAAAATAATATTCCACTATTAACATCCAGTATCTAAATGTTCTCCAGACACAAATTGTCTCAACACAGCGATCCCCCATTTTGGTAGCTGCAACATCTTGATGTCAGCCTGTTTCATCGAATATGTTACAGCACAATATTCTGGTGCAAGATGGTAACATCTCACATGCCACATTGTACCAAGGACATAAAAAATAAACATCCTTGCTAAAGGCTGATTTAAGGAAGTACTGCCCAATACCACTTTACAGTATGAAAAGATCTATACTTTCCCCAGCACAATAAAAAATTGTGATGTTCAAATTCTACACACTATGAAATATTCCTATCAACTGTCTGTGGAAAACAAAAAATACTGCTGAATATCCTACTGTTTCTATACACTACTCATCAGACTCATAGCATCTTAATATTACAGTTATATATGCACCAGTACTTACAGGAAGCTGTGACTCATTCCACATACAAGCCTGTCGCTTACACAAATGACACTACAAATAAATATCATTACAGGTAATATCATTAATTCCATTGTTTGGATCTGGAATATCAACTCGAGCAACCTCCTGACATAGCCAAGACCTCAGACTAGGTGACATTATTGTCTCCACTAAAAGAGGAAAAGGAACAAAATAGGTTAACTGATAATTCATCCAACCTAATGTAGAACTATGGTTTCAGTACACTGCGTCACAACATCCTCAAAAACAAAAAAGATAAAGCATGCTTTCACTGGTGGTAGAAGAACAGCGTAATGATGACAAATGTAGCAAACATCTCAAATAAATTTTACCCCCCCCCTTTCTCACAGGATTTAAACGATATTGTAAACACAAACAAAATACATCTGGCACTGCAGATACTTGCAGAAGCCTACAAAAGGCACTTCGAAGACTATACCATTGAACCACGTCATTTGCTAGATAAGCAAAGACAGTTAAATGGACTGTTCTGCTTCTGCATGTAGACGTCACATGCCATGTTATATCACACATCAAATCAGAGGTCCAGTACTGTTGGTTGGACTCAAGAACAGGTACCTGTTCATTTGCTACACATTTAAAGCCAAATCTATGGTAAGCATACTGTACCGAACAAAGATCTCCAGCCATTCAGGTAGATTACAGCAGGGGCAGTCATTCTCTGAAGAGAAAGAAAAGAAGAACATTAATTTTCGGTGAGACTTCAAACAATGTATTTTAAATAATAATTCTTACATCATTTTGCAAAATTCCAAGAGATTAAAAACTATCAGTTATGACGTGTTCTTAAGTATGTGGCAATTAATTTACTGCGATGGCCATATATTTTTACAGTAAATCTAGTAACACTACATAGAGCACTTTTTTCTGATTTGTTCCGAAATGCTTTCAAAGAAATAGTTGAGTTTATTTTATTGCGCATCATATGTATTTGGTCAAAGCAGACGGGCGGGATCGGACGCTTCCGTATTTAAAATTATTTGGTAACGAAATTCTATGTGGCATGAACAAAGGATAGAGTGGCATAGCCAAGTAAATATGTAACACGTGTAGCATATCTACAGCAGAAGTAGACGTTCTAAACTTAAGCATGAAATTTAGGTAGGATAGTGTAGCCTTAAACCTGTTTCCGGTGGCCCGATTTTGAATTAAAACCATATTACAGATTCAACATAGCGAACACGTGGAAAGGCAGTACACGTAAAATGGCTCCCGCTATTCATATTAAACTGCATACGAAACGGAAACCATTTTCTCGATGTTTATTTCACTGGGTAACACTTCTGTTCCGCATCGTGCTTAAACTCTTGCGGTCCTGAACATAAGTAAGTAGTAATGCTAGCAATCTACCACGATCCTAAATCGGAAATAACCACGTGTTTACCTATGCCGCTTTACAGCTAACGTACTGTGCACAAAATGCAGGCGTCTGTGCAGGGAAATACGTCACAACATAAAATACCAGATACATGCTACTTAAATCGACTAGCAATGCATTCTTCATCACTCAACAGACTCTGCCGTCTAAACTATTTGTAAAATACTATTTGCAAACGCTTACCGTCAGCCATTACAGATGTTCGATTATCAAACACTCAAACAGCAACTACACCTGATACAGTAAGAATAGAACTGCGCTCGTTGTCTCGCCTGAGTGACTCATCATTGCTTTAGCTGTGCCAACATATACGACTTTCTTACGCCATATTTCGTGGTGTAATCGATTACATGCTGGATTATTTTGCACCAACAATAGGTAATGAGCATCATAAACAAATTCGACAACAGAGCAAAAAATAACTGATGACAGGAAATTCACAGAACATGAAATTCTGCTTTAAAGACATAAATCCCAAAAATATCCGTAGCGGTAACGGAATAATAGTGAAGTATTTTGTCGATTGTTCTACCAGTTTCCGAAAAATGGTACAATTATCAACATTTCCTCAAAAAAATTGTATGTAACGGAAACAATAGCAATAGTAAAACCATTTAAATAACGAGCAGTGTACGAGAGATAATGTTATGGCCCGATTAAATTTTATGTACCGCAGCCACGACGTAGTGTGATGAGGCCCATGTTGTCAGCGACCCTTGAATGCAGGAAAATATGTGGCATTTGTGTTAATTTTTCGTATACCCGCAAACGATTTCTTATAAGATGTTTCGTTGACGAGAATAATTAATTTACTGAGATGACGATGGTTTGCCCAATGAGCTATTTGTAAACAAAGGCGAGAGTGCTGATAGATATGACAAAAGAAAATTGTGCATTTTCTTTTCTCGAAAGATCAAGAACGACCAACACGGGTGTAATCGACAGATAAGCACCATAGAGGCCACTGACAAATTTCTTAAATACAATCCGGCGTGGGTGTCATACGATAGCGTGAGAAGGAAGTTTATCTGAAATCGGCCACGTGACGACCATCGCGCTGTGGAGAGAGATCTTTGTCTAGACCACCGAATTCGCGAAAATGTTGCTAAGAAATAAGATTGCTATGATACATCGCAACGTATAAGTTCTCGGGTATGAAGTACGATACAGTTAACTGTGTTAACCTCTTAAAATTTTGATGATCTGCGTTTTATTTCAGATTATAGTGGAAATAGGGATTTGTGGAAGGCACTCTGCGGAATATATGGTTTCAATTTTACAATCAGGAAGGATTTGTACAGACATTTGAGATCTTTCCATGAAATCGACGTAAATTAAAAAGCAAATAATGAAATAAGTTAACATGCCAGTATCTTACAATATGTTTACGTACAGTGTTTCCCTCGATCGCCACTAGAAAACGCATATGCCAGCTCCTCAAACACTACTAAAAGAAATGTGATACAGTATTATAGTGTAATGTTGGTTTTTTGTTTCAGATGTATATAATTTATAAATTTTATCAGCACGTGTTTCCCACTCAATAAATAACATGCTTATAGTTTTACATTTCTTACCACACTTTTAAATAATTGTACACAGAGTGGTGTTTTTTTACATGCGTGCCAGAGAAGAGTTAAAACGGAATGAATCTGAAAAAAAAACAAACAAGAAATGTAATTTGATTCGTTGGAACAAAAATGGAGAAATCTGCTCTGATCTTACGCCTTCGAAGATAATATACATAGGACAAATTGACTGAACTGTTTCAGATATGAATATGCTGGGTATCCAATACATTTAGTGTACTG
The DNA here is from genome assembly GCF_023864345.2 of Schistocerca serialis cubense. NCBI lineage: Eukaryota > Metazoa > Arthropoda > Insecta > Orthoptera > Acrididae > Schistocerca > Schistocerca serialis. The sequence continues at coordinate 72,511,766 of NC_064647.1, forward strand.
TCACAAAGTCTTTTGTAATCAGCTGCAGTAAATCAAGCTCACTAATGAGTGTGTCTGGTTTTTAAAAGAATATTCACATTGTAAGGCTAATGTCCTCCCTTAATATTAATTATTAGCGTTACAAAAATTTTAAGATTTGAGTAAGTCCTAGCAAGGCTGTAAAGTTCTAAAAACTTTTATGATCTACTGGCTGTGTCATAACATCAGCTTGTTGCTCATTTGTGCTAACATACATTAACACAACTTCTTCACAAAAGCTTTCCCCCCCACAAGCAAAATTTTGACATATATATGCTTAAGTTTGATGGAGCTGTGGGGTCTTGCAAAAGATTGTTACGGGCACATTATCTTCATGCAGTACAACAGCTCTTTGACTGCCAGAAACACTATGTTACATAGTACTGTGCTGACAGCCTTCACTATTCGTCATACTTAAGGCTAAAACCCCCCCATGAACCATGGACCTTGCCGTTGGTGGGGAGGCTTGCGTGCCTCAGCGATACAGATGGCCGTACCGTAGGTGCAACAACAACGGAGGGGTATCTGTTGAGAGGCCAGAAAAATATGTGGTTCCTGAAGAGGGGCAGCAGCCTTTTCAGTAGTTGCAGGGGCAACAGTCTAGATGATTGACCGATCTGGCCTTGTAACATTAACCGAAACGGCCTTGCTGTGCTGGCACTGCGAATGGCTGAATGCAAGGGGAAACTACAGCCGTAATTTTTCCCGAGGACATGCAGCTTTACTGTATGATTAAATGATGATGGCGTCCTCTTGGGTAAAATATTCCGGATGTAAAATAGTCCCCCATTCGGATCTCTGGGCGGGGACTACTCAAGAGGATGTCATTATCAGGAGAAAGAAAACTGGCATTCTACAGATCGGAGCGTGGAATGTCAGATCCCTTAATCGGGCAGGTAGATTAGAAAATTTAAAAAGGGAAATGGATAGGTTAAAGTTAGATATAGTGGGAATTAGTGAATTTCGGTGGCAGGAGGAACAAGACTTTTGGTCAGGTGATTACAGGGTTATAAATACAAAATCAAATAGGGGTAATGCAGGAGTAGGTTTAATAATAAATAAAAAAATAGGAGTGCGGGTTAGCTACTACAAACAGCATAGTGAACGCATTATTGTGGCCAAGATAGACACAAAGCCCATGCCTACTACAGTAGTACAAGTTTATATGCCAACTAGCTCTGCAGATGATGAAGAAATTGATGAAGTGTATGACGAGATAAAAGAAATTATTCAGGTAGTGAAGGGAGACGAAAATGTAATAGTCATGGGTGACTGGAATTCGTCAGTAGGAAAAGGGATAGAAGGAAACATAGTAGGTGAATGTGGATTGGGGGGAAGAAATGAAAGAGGAAGCCGCCTTGTAGAATTTTGCACAGAGCGTAACTTAATCATAGCTAACACTTGGTTCAAGAATCATAAAAGAAGGTTGTATACCTGGAAGAACCCTGGAGATACTAAAAGGTATCAGATAGATTATATAATGGTAAGAGATGGATTTAGGAACCAGGTTTTAAATTGTAAGACATTTCCAGGGGCAGATGTGGATTCTGACCACAATTTATTGGTTGTGAACTGCAGATTGAAAGTGAAGTAACTGCAAGAAGGTGGGAATTTAAGGAGATGGGACCTGGATAAACTGAAAGGACCAGAAGTTGTAGAGAGTTTCAGGGAGAGCATAAGGGAACAATTGACAGGAATGAGGGAAAGAAATACAGTAGAAGAAGAATGGGTAGCTATGAGGGATGAAGTAGTGAAGGCAGCAGATGATCAAATATGTAAAAAGACGAGGGCTAGTAGAAATCCTTGGGTAACAGAAGAAATATTGAATTTAATTGATGAAAAGAGAATATATAAAAAGACAGTAAATGAAGCAGGCAAAAAGGAATACAAACATCTCAAAAATGAGGTCGACAGGAAGTGCAAAATGGCTAAGCAGGGATGGCTAGAGGACAAATGTAAGGATGTAGAGGTCTGTCTCACTAGGGGTAAGATAGATACTGCCTACAGGAAAATTAAAGAGACCTTTGGAGAGAACCACTTGTATGAATATCAAGAGCTCAGATGGAAACCCAGTTCTAAGCAAAGAAGGGAAGGCCGCAAGGTGGAAGGAATATATAGAGGGTTTATACAAGGGCGATGTACTTGAGGACAATATTATGGAAATGGAAGAGGATGTAGATGAAGACGAAATGGGAGATAAGATACTGCGTGAAGAGTTTGACAGACCACTGAAAGACCTGAGTCGAAACAAGGCCCTGGGAGTAGTCAACATTCCATTAGAACTACTGATGGCCTTGGGAGAGCTAGTCATCACAAAACTCTACCATCTGGCGAGCAAGATGTATGAGACAGGCGAAATACCCTCAGACGTCAAGAAGAATATAATAATTCCAATCCCGAAGAAAGCAGGTGTTGACAGATGTGAATATTACCGAACTATCAGTTTAATAAGTCACAGCTGCAAAATACTAACGCGAATTCTTTACAGACGAATGGAAAAACTGGTAGTGGCGGACCTAGGGGAAGATCAGTTTGGATTCCGTAGAAATGTTGGAACACGTGAGGCAATACTAACCTTATGACTTATCTTAGAAGAAAGATTAAGAAAAGGCAAACCTACGTTTCTAGCATTTGTAGACTTAGAGAAAGCTTTTGACAATGTTAACTGGAAAACTCTCTTTCAAATTCTGAAGGTGGCAGGGGTAAAATACAGGGAGCGAAAGGCTATTTACAATTTGTACAGAAACCAGATGGCAGTTATAAGAGTCGAGGGGCATGAAAGGGAAGCAGTGGTTGGGAAAGGAGTGAGACAGGGTTGTAGCCTCTCCCCGATGTTATTCAATCTGTATATTGAGCAAGCAGTAAAGGAAACAAAAGAAAAATTCAGAGTAGGTATTAAAATTCATGGAGAAGAAGTAAAAACTTTGAGGTTCGCCGATGACATTGTAATTCTGTCAGAGACAGCAAAGGACTTGGAAGAGCAGTTGAACGGAATGGACAGTGCCTTGACAGGAGGATATAAGATGAACATCAACAGAAGGAAAACGAGGATAATGGAATGTAGTCAAACTAAATCGGGAGATGCTGAGGGAATTAGATTAGGAAATGAGACACTTGAAGTAGTAAGGGAATTTTGCTATTTAGGGAGTAAAATAACTGATGATTGTCGAAGTAGAGAGGATATAAAATGTAGACTGGCAATGGCAAGGAAAGCGTTTCTGAAGAAGAGAAATTTTTTAACATTGAGTATAGATTTAAGTGTGAGGAAGTCGTTTCCGAAAGTATTTGTATGGAGTGTAGCCATGTATGGAAGTGAAACATGGACGATAACTAGTTTGGACAAGAAGAGAATAGAAGCTTTCGAAATGTGGTGCTACAGAAGAATGCTGAAGATAAGATGGGAAGATCACATAACGAATGAGGAGGTATTGAATAGGATTGGGGAGAAGAGAAGTTTGTGGCACAACTTGACTAGAAGAAGGGATCGGTTGGTGGGACATGTTTTGAGGCATCAAGGGATCACAAATTTAGCATTGGAGGGCAGCGTGGAGGGTAAAAATCGTAGAGGGAGACCAAGAGATGAATACACTAAGCAGATTCAGAAGGATGTAGGTTGCAGTAGGTACTGGGAGATGAAGAAGCTTGCACATGATAGAGTAGCATGGAGAGCTGCATCAAACCCGTCTCAGGACTGAAGACTACAACAACAACAAGCCTAAAAATTCTGATTCCGTTGACAACAGAGGCACTGTAGGCTGTTTCGTAGATGCCCAAGAAACTCTGCAACCCAAAACTTTGAAAAGACAACCACTTGTGGACTTGTATGTCCTCTGTGACCAGCCCAGTCAGAGTGAACATAACCAATTATGGTATCAGTACAGTTTTTATCCTCAGCACACAACAAGCTCATTTTATGGTTCACGTAATTTAATGCAGCACAAATTTTAAAACATTCCATAAACACAGACTAGCTTATGTTTAGTACCTGGTCACAATAGTTATAGCTACATGAATATCTAGTATGGAACCTAATGTGACATACATCAATGATCCCATTAACTTTTTACATCAGTTCTCAATGTCTTCTTTTTTCTTTTTTTTTGGTTAGCAGACGAGCCAACACCGTGTTACGAATGGAGGCCGAAATGCATGTGTTTTAGCTCACACTGGCTGGTCTGAGGAGGGAAGAACTACACTGACGTGAGGTCTGGAACATGACAAGGAATGAGAATTCAGAAAGCGGACGTAATTAGTTTGATACTTAATTTTAATCCATTAATGATGAAAGTCGCTCTTGACGGTACATAAGTCACAATATTATCTGTTCAGAATACATTCTTGAAGAAATTATAGTAACTGAATATGGCGCCTTGTAAGGTCGTAGCAAATGACGTAGCTGAAGGCTATGCTAAACTGTCATCTCTGCAAATGAGAGCGTATGTAGACGGTGAACCATCGCTAGCAAATTCGGCTGGACAACTGGGGCGAGTGGTAGGGAGTCTCTCCAGACTAGACCTGCCATATGGCAGCGATTGGTCTGACATATACTAATGGACTGCGGCCGATTTAAAGGCTACCACCTAGCAAGTGTGGTGTCTGGTGGTAACCCCACATTCCTCCCCTGCAAATCAGCGGATGATTGTGGTATAAGGCCTCGGCCCGCCGTGAGGAGGACCCCATGTTGACGTATGCGACGAGGTGGGGAGCCTAACAACAGGAGAGGCAGTGCCTCCCACACCCTGTCATTTGGACTGTGGGGAGCTAGGGAACGCCTGAAAACCTACTCCAGGGTGCACGCCAACATGCAGTGTATGTGCCCGTAGAGAGACAGGAGGGACGGAAGGGTCAACCTCCATCGGCCCGGGGCACCCGACAGGCGAAGACGACATATGGTCCGGAGCGGGCAAGGGTTCCATGTTGGAGGACAACTGGTCACGGGGAGCGATCAGTGGCGTGTGACCCAGGGGGGCGCCTGGCGGATGCAGCGACGCATCCACTGTGGGCATCCCTGGCAGGAGAACAGGCGGCAGTGGTGGCGCATCGCCATGGGTCAAAATGGAAGGCAGGGTCGGTAACACATGGGGCTGAGGCGAGCCAGTAGATGCGTCCCCAGGGCGCTGACCGTACAGCACCATCGCTGAAAGCAGACGGCAAGCGACAGATCCCGTGCGACGGCAGAGGCGCAGCTGATTGAGATGCTGGCGCACCTCACCAGAGGCCCCCAAAACCAGGTACATAGTGCGTCCGAGGCAGCAGAGAATGCGCCCTTCGAGCCAATACCGTGAACCATGATAGTGACGGTAGTAGACAATGTCACCTTTGGCAAAAGCAGGTATCTGCCCCTCAAAGGAACCGGATGCAGTGGATGTAGCAAGGACATCAAGGTTTGATGATGGCAACCGTGCAGCAACTTAGCCAGCGAGCGACCATCTCGGGGCTGAGAGCAATACGAGGACAAAAAGAGCAATAACGCATCCTCCCGAGAATGTGACTCTTTAAACTGAATCATCTGTGAATTGAAAGTCTTGACGAATCAAACAGCAGCACCATTTGACTGTGGCGAAAACGGCGCGGACATCAGATGTTGAATACCATTGGCCTTGCAGAATGACTGAAATTCTGCAGACATGAATTGTGGGCCATTGTCGGAAACAATTGTCTGTGGAAGTCCTTCAATGCAAAAGATAGCAGATAACACCTGTATGGTGGCAGATGATGTCTTGGAAGACATCCAGGCAACAAAAGGAAAATTCCTGAATGAATCTATCACAGCCAACCATCGAGCATTCCAAAATGGACTAGCAAAAACGATGTGTAAGCGTTGCCAAGGGAAAGTGGCTTTTGGCCACGCAAAAAATTTCTGTGGTGGTGCTGATTGTTGTTCGGCACACACTATGCAAGAAGGGCACATATTCATAATCACAGGATCCATTCCGAATCAAGTACAGTGCTAACGAGTAAGTTGTTTCGTTCTCACTATACCCCAATGTCCTCGGTGGAGAAGCTTTAAGACAGAGGACTGTAACGAACGTGGGACCATGACCCTGGACTGATCATTATCAGAACACAACAGCAAAACACCACGTTGAACAAAAAGTCTCTCCTTGTGAGCAAAATGTCGGCCAACCAACAGGTCCCTGGTCCATAACTTTGACAAGGGCCATTCTGTAGCAACAAAATGCAGAACGGTAGCAAGGACAGGGTCGGCAGTTGTGGATGTAGCTACACGACGAAAATCAATTGGAAATGATTCAACCACGTCATTGGTTTCCGAATCAATGAACATGCAAACAAGTTCGGAAGAATCGAATGCCCTATTCTCATCAACAGGGAAACGGGACAATGCATCGGCGTTTCCATGCTTAACAGTGGACCGATACAAGATATCGTAGTGGTACTGCAAGAGTAAAATAGACCAGCAAATGAATTTCTGTGCTGTACATAAAGGTACAAGCTTGTTTGGATGAAAAAGTGATGTCAAAGGTTTGTGGTCTGTGATTATGGTAAAGTGACGACCATACAAGAAGTCATGAAACTTTGTAACACCAAATACGAGAGCCAATGCTTCTTTCTCGATCTGTGAATAATTACTTTGCGCAAACGAGAGGAATTTGGACGCAAAGGCAATAGGGCGATTGTGCGAGCCATCTTTGGGCGCCAGCCGGTGGGACCGAGCGGTTCTAGGCGCTTCAGTCTGGAACCGCACAACCGCTACGGTCGCAGGCATGGATGTGTGTGATGTCCTTAGGTTAGTTAGGTTTAAGTAGTTCTAAGCTCTAGGGGACTGATGACCTCACATGTTAAGTCCCATAGTGCTCAGAGCCATTTGAACCATCTTTGTGCACGAGCACAGCACCCATCCCGGAATCTGATGCATCCACCATCAACAAAAGGGGCTTCTGGGGATCGAATGGCGTAAGGCAAGTATTGGAAAGCAATGCCGATTTCAACCGGCGAAAGGCACATTCACATTCCATCGTCCAGACGAACGGAACACCTTTACGGCATAAGCGATGAAGCAGAGCTGAAATGGAAGAGACATGCAGCACATATCTGTGATAATAGTTGATTTTTCCCAGCACACACTGTGGCTGCTTCAAATTCTGCGGCGAAGGCAAGTCTTGTATGGCACGGATGTGTGTGGGACTGGGATGTATGCCTTGGGCATTGAGTACATGGGCCAGGTAAGGCAAGTCACGAGCAAGAAACACACATTTGTCCTTCCGTAAGCGAAGACCATTATGTCGCAAGACCTGAAATAATGTTCTGAGATTGGCTAAATGATCTTCTTCCGTCTTTCCGGAGATCACAATATCGTCCAGACAGTTTGCTGCAGTAGGGACCGACACACAAACAGTTTGTAGATATTGCTGAAACAATGCAGGGGCGGATGCACACCCGAATGGCAGTCATTTGAATTGATACAAACCAAGATGCATGTTAACCACCAAAACGCGCTTAGATTCTTTATCCACTGGCATTTGCAAGTACACATCTGCTAGGTCCAACTACGAAAAATATGTGCCTGGGCACAGTTTGTCAAAAAGATCTTCCAGGCGGGGTAAAGGAAAATTTACAATCACTAGTTGTGGATTCACTGTTGCCTTGTAGTCCACACAAAGTCTCAATTTTCGGAAGTTTTTGGCAAAAATACTAAGGGTGATAGCCAGAGAGAAGCCTGCACACGTTCAATTACACCTTGTGATTCCAAATCATGTAGGCATAATGTTTGCGCGCTCTGAAATATTTCAGTTGCGCATTTACTTTCAGTTCCAGATATGCTTTATAGTTCTTAGTGCAACCGAGGTCCAGTGCAAAAATGTTTGCAAATTCTTCACATAGACGAGAAACACTGTCTGAAGCCATAGTCTGGTTCACTGATAGGATCTTATTTATTATAGACAAACAACTGAAATAAATCGAAACCAAACAAGTTCACTGCAGAAGAAGAACAAAGGACGTAAAATGACAAAAAATGTGTTTGTCCTTTGTATGTTGCAAGAAGGCTGCACTGTCCTAACACAGGGATCTGAATAGCTAGTTATTACAAAAGTTGCGGCACACAACGGAGGTGTGCCCAGCTGTTTGAAAGTGTCGTGATTGATCAGTGAAACTGCAGCTCCGGTATTGAGCTGGAATGGTATCACTTTGCCGTTAATATCCAAGTTGAAAAAAAGTTTATTTTCCAGCTGACGAAAAGAGCGACTGTCTCGCGCAACGTGAACGGACACTGGTACAAAATCACTTGCGACTTGACGGGAGTTCCGGCGATGTCAATGCACACTATTTGTAGTATGAACACAGTCACTGTTAGAGAGAGTGGCACTGGGCAGAGTGGAATGAATGACATGAATTTCCATGGGCGAAGTTTCGCGAGCCTCAGTATCCCTGGTTCGGTTCCGGCTCCGGCGCGAAGCAAAGGGCCTGGAATGGTTTTGAGTTTCCGATCTGAGCTTTTTCTGGCAAACACTCTGAACATGTCCTTTTTTATTATAGTAAAAGCAAATAGCTTGGCATGACAGGCAATTCTCACGTGAATGTTTAGTAGCACACCACAGGCATGATTTGAGCACTGCATTTGCTTGCCGGCGCGGCACACGTGGCTGAGAGCCTGGCGGCAGCAGTGCGGCCGGGTGCGAGGGCTGTTTACTGCTCTGTGCAGCTCGCCCGGCAGGCCGATTAACCTGACACATGGCTGGCGAAATTTCGAATGATTCTTAAGCAAAGTCAAGTGTGTCCTGCCTATCCAATATGTCCATCACTTGTTGAAGACAAGGATTGACTAGTTTCAAAATCTGTTCCCTTAAATGAACATCAGAAACGTTCTGTGCAACTGCATCACGTACCATAGTATCTGAATATGGGAGTCCACATTGACACTCAAAAGCACAATCCCTAGTAAGGCCTTGCGAGGTTGCAACCCACTCTCGCTTAGTATGACCTCCCGTACGTTTTGTATGAAAGAAGGTATACCGTTTCGCAACTACTTTGACTGATTGTTTGAAATATGCATCTAATGCAGACAAAATTTCTTCGTAGGACAGAGTTGCTATGTCACGTCGGGGAAATAAATTGACTATCACACAGTAGGTTTGCACACCGACGGACGACTAAAGAAAAAGCTGCCGCTCGTTACTTTGAATTCTGTAGGTGGCGAGATGGAATCCAAATTGGCGTGACCACTCTGTCCAGCTTTCCAGTGCAGCATCAAAAGGTCTGAAGGTTGGTGCAACTGTGTGTTGTGGCTGCATTAGCGGTGGAGCGGCGGCTGCCGCATCGTTTTGCATTGCACGTTGACCCTGGATGAGTTGTCCAAGGGCATCCAGTAATGCCTGCGTCTGCTGATTCTGTAAGCGATAAAATTCGGACAGTACATCTGGAGATTGTGGTGAAGCCATTACATTAAATCAGGGCAGTCTCAACGACATATGTCAGTATAGGTAAAACACCATTTTTACTCCTCGTCACCAATTTTGGGTTAGCAGAAGAGCCAACACCGTGTTACAACTAGAGGCCGAAATGCACGCGTTTTAGCTCACGCAGGCTGGCGTGAGGAGGGAAGAACTATACTGACATGAGGTCTGGAACATAACAAGGAATGAGAATTCAGAAAGTGGACGTAATTAGTTTGATACTTAACTTTAATCCATTAATCATGAACGTCGCTCTTGACAGTACATAAGTCACAATATTATCTGTTCAGAAGACATAGTAACTGAATATGGTAGATCGTAGCATATGACATAGCTGAAGGGTATGATAAACTGTCATCTCTGCAAATGAAAGCGTATGTAGATGGTGAACCATCGCTAGAAAAGTCGGCTGTACAACTGGAATGAGTGCTAGGATGTCATTCTAGACTAGACCTGCTATGTGGCGGCGCTCGGTCTGCAGTCAAATGATGGCGAAACGCAGGTCCGATGTATACTAATGGACCACGGCCGATTTAAAGGTTACCACCTAGCAAGTGTGGTGTCTGGCGATGACGCCACAACTTTCATATTATTCTCTTTTCAAACCACTTTATTACATGATAATTGAAACAGAAGTACATTAATATATATCAAAAACTTTTAATACTTTTTCAAGACAGGAACCTTCACAATTAGTAACAGTACCCTTCAGTAAATTTTGAAAAATTTTCATTTCCAAAAAGTTCTTAATCAGACCTTAATCCTTAATTCTGAAGTTATCACTTGCTAACATCTGTAAGGCATCCATTCCAATTAGGGAAGTTGAAGCTATCAGCAGATCATCAATGTAAACAAGTGCGTTTTATTGCTCTTTTCAGACTTGAATACAAGCAGTCCTCATAACCACTGCTCACAGATCCTAACTCAGCTATTGCCTTTTTCAAATTTAACATCCATAATTTGAGGGAGTGCTTTAAACCATACAGGGCCATGGATCGAAGCAGCTAAGCCTAAATGACAACAGGTTTCTCACCCAAGAAAAGCTAAATTGAAATGGACATACGTGTTTCTACATCTGAACAAATTTATGTACAATCTTGAATTAAAGTAGCAGGAACTTGAGTTGATTTACATGTATTCCTGAGGTAACTGGAGTAGTTGAGATACATTTATCCTGTAAAATCTGGATTCTTCTTAACTGTCAGCCTCCAGATTCTTCTTAACTGTCAGCCAGCCACATTTTGCTGAGTTCTATAGCCTTCTACAGGTTATTCTCTCTAAATTTTACAACAGAGACCATGTTACAGGTATTGTTATTTCAATGATAATGTATGTGAAAATGGGAGAGGGAAGGAGAAGATGTCATGTATAAATCCATCATTCAACCATCACTTGAATATTGTTTCTTGTTGTGGGAACTTTTCCTAAGTTAATTAACTGTAGGGACAGAAAAATTCAGAGAAGAGTTGCTGTGCTTGTCTCGTGTTTGCTTGGGCAGCATTTGAGTGTCACAGGAATGCTCAAGAAACTGCATAGGGAGACTTCACAACAAAGACATCTAAGCAAAAGAAGCCTTACTCTTAAAATTCCATTAGCCCTACTACATGTTCCAAAATGAAAACAGACATGTGTTATTCCAGCATAAATACAACATAATGAGACTGCCCTCAAAATTAAAATAACTCAGGCTACATCTACATCTACATCTACATTGATACTCCGCAAGCCACCCAACGGTGTGTGGCGGAGGGCACTTTACGTGCCACTGTCATTACCTCCCTTTCCTGTTCCAGTCGCGTATGGTTCGCGGGAAGAACGACTGTCTGAAAGCCTCCGTGCGCGCTCTAATCTCTCTAATTTTACATTCGTGATCTCCTCGGGAGCTATAAGTAGGGGGAAGCAATATATTCGATACCTCATCCAGAAACGCACCCTCTCGAAACTTGGCGAGCAAGCTACACCGCAATGCAGAGCGCCTCTCTTGCAGAGTCTGCCACTTGAGTTTATTAAACATCTCCGTAACGCTATCACGGTTACCAAATAACCCTGTGACGAAACGCGCCGCTCTTCTTTGGATCTTCTCTATCTCCTCCGTCAGACCGATCTGGTACGGATCCCACACTGATGAGCAATACTCAAGTATAGGTCGAACGAGTGCAGTGTTGTAATGACACTCTTTGTATATTACAGTAATATTACTTTTCTGGTCATTCATTTAAAAGGAATGATTAGAGAATATTGCTTACCATTCGGAACGTGAGTTAGAATGTTAACTTTCCAAGAGAATTACACAGAAAAGAAATATAACAATATACAACATTTTCGTTAAGTAAACATTTAATCAGTGACATAAATGTTATCCAATAGTGAATTATCTCTCTGACCATGATGCACAACTAGTCAAACTAAATTGTATCATACAAAACATATGAATAAATGACCAAACAACAGAAACTTTCAATGCAGTCTTACAAAAGATTGATTAGAAAGATGTATGTAATGTGAAAGACATCAAATCCAACAAGGTGAATGTATTTATATACTGGATACGATCAAGCTCTAACAGCTGCTTTCCCAGTGAAATGACATAGTATGGATCAAATAAGCCCTGGATTATAAAAGGAATCAAAATATGAGCAAGGGAAGGAAAATGTTTGAAATGATAAAATAGGACTGACTTTGTATTCGGAGAAACACTGTACTGTACTCAAGCAAGTGATCAAAAATCTCTGTATACTGACTGAAATCAACACCTGAGATAATAAAATTAAATCTATTGAGCAATAGCTAAAGGAGAAATCAGTTAAGCAGTGTGGTGACTTTAATAACAAAGAAAGTAGTCCATTAATACAAGATAGCCAGAGAGGCAATGTTCTTAACAATCACTCCCTTGAAGTAATGAGTGTTGATCGAAATGTAAGGTTCCCTTCATTTTTACAAACAGACGACATTGATTTTTTTCGTAGAAATTTACACTGTTAGAAATAAGAAACTTTTTAGCTCTATTTTTACACTTAATTGTAACTTTTTCCATGCATTTTTTTAGATGGTGCTCCAATTTCTGATTCCCCATGCCGTAGAACTCCGCCACCAACCCACTGAGGCACTTCACCTCTTCTTTCGCTTCATTGGCACTCCAGAAGCGGTGGCCATCTTCATGATCCTTTAACTTGGGGAATAAGTGTTAATCGCTAGGCACATGGTCTCCACTGTAAGATGGGTGGGGCATGTAAGTCCAACTAAAGTTTGTCTTAAGTTCTTGGGTTTGGTGGGAGACATGAGGTCGGGCATTATCGTGAAGCAGCATTGCACCCTCTGCCAGTTGTCCTCTCTGGTGGTTCTGCATAGCTTGCCTGAGTTTCCCTACTGTTTCAATATAACTGTATGAGTGACTGTTGTCCCAGATTCCTTGAAGGCTAATACCAGTATCCCCTTACAATCCCAAAAGACAGTCATCAAGAATTTGCAGGCAGAAGGAGTTTGTTTAAACTTCTTTGCATCTGTTGACCCTGAGTGATGCCACTGTTTGGATTTTTCTTTCGCTTTGGGAGTGAATTAAGCACCCACATGGCGTATTCCATGACTATGGAGTCCAACAATCGGTCCTTATCTTCTTCACACTGTAGAAGAAACTGGTCAGCACAGCAAAGTCATATATCCTTGAGTTCTGCCATCAGAATACACAGTACCCATCGAAGGCAACAATTGTGATACCCCAATTTTTCCCTCAAAGAGCTTTCAACTGTACCGTAAGAACTCCCAGCAAAATGTTTACGGGTGCACTGAATGGACATACACTTATCACCATACACGTGCATCAGCTGACAATGAATATCAATGCATGAAGTCCCTTACATGTGCAAAACCGAATTATGAATGAATATTGCACTTCCTTTGCCGATGGCTCTTTAGCCAATACAGCTGCACACAGCAGTGTTGACAGTTTTTCCTATCACCTTCCAGTGCAGTTGGAGATCTTTGGGAACGTTACTTCAGGATGAACCCTCATAGTTCATAAGATCTGCATGGAAAGTTCAATACTGCAATTCCATCTCCAAATTTCTTCTTGCTTCCCTATACCCCTTGCTCAATATACAAACTGAACAACATACAGGATGGGATACAATGCTGTCTCACCCCCTTCTCAACCACTGCTGCTCTTTCATGTCCTGTGACTCATAGCTACAGTCAGGTTTCTGTACAAGTTATAAATAACTTTTCACCTTCTGTATGTTATCTCTGTTACATTCAAAATACCGAAAAGTGTATTCAAGTCAACATTGTCAAAAGCTTTCCCAAACTCCACAAATGCTATAAATGTATGTTTTCCTTTCTCTAACCTGTCTTTTTCGACAATTTGTAGAGCTGGTATGGTGTCACATGCTTTCTACACTTCTCCAAAACCCACACTGATCTTGCTGAAGGTCGGCTTTCATCAGTTTTTCTATTCTTCTGTAAATAACCCACATCAATATTTTGCAACAATTACTTATTAAACTCTTAGATCAGTAATATTAACACTTGGCAGTATCTGAGTTCTTTAGAATTGAAATTATAGTAGTCTTCTTGAAGTCTGTCTTGTATATCTTGCACACCAGGGAAATGAATATTCAAAGCCCTTATCATCACAGTATAATTTCATATTGTAACAGTACATTACACCTACATCTACATCTAATCTCTGCAAAGCACAATTGGGTCCATAGTGGAGGATATGTCCAATGTACCAGTTATTACCATTTCTTCCTGTTCCATTAACATGTGGAGTGTGGGAAGAATGTCCTATCTGGTATGGGTCCCACACACTCAAGCAATATTCCAGAACCAGTAACACAAGTGATTTGTAAGAAATCTCCTTTGTAGATTGGTTGCACTTGCCCTGTATTCTATCATAAACTGAAGTCTCCACTGCTTTATCCATGACTGAACCTATGTGATCATTCCATTTCATACCCCTACAAAGTGTTACAGCCAGGCATTTGTATGAGTAGGCTGACTCCAGCAGTGAATCATTGATATTATACTCATAGGATGACTCTCCACCCAAATCAGCATGCTGCGTCCTCCCTACCACAAAGTCCTCAATCCAGTCACATAATTCACTTGATACCCCATATGATCATACTTTTTGCAAGTATAGATATGGTATCAAGTGAAATGCTTTTCAGATGTCAACAAATACTGCATTTACCTAATTGCCTTGATAGAAAACTTTCAGTATGTCATTGGAGAAAGTGTGAGTAGGGTCTCACATGATTAATATTTCAGGAATACTTGCTGGTTACATTGATGGGATCATCCTGTTCAAGATATCTCATTACGTTTGAGCTTCAAATATATTCAAAGATTCTACACAAATCAATGTTACCTCCCTTCTTGTCCATGGGTGTGACCAGTGCATTTTTCCAGAAACTGGGCAATGTTTCTTGTCAAGTGATCTACAATAGATTATAATTAGAAGAAATGCGTGGTGGTGGTGGTGGTGGAGGGGGGAAATCATCTGAAAGTTCTGTATAGAATCCAACAGGGATTCCATCGAGCCCAGGATCCTTGTTCATTCTTAATGATTTCAGCTTTTTCTCAACATCAATGACAGTAATACTTATTTCACTCCTCTTTTTATTTGTACTAGGATTATACTGGGGTAATTCTTCTGGGATTTCCTTTGTAAAGGAACATTTGCAAAAAGAGTTAAGTGTTTCAGCATTTGCTTTTCTACCCTCAGTTTAAGTTTCTGTCACATTCACTAGCGACTCGACAATAAGTTTGGTGCCACTAACAGCCTTTACATATGACCAGAATTTCTTTGGGTTCTGTGAAAGATCACAGGTCAGTATTCTGCTATGGCGCTAAAGGCTACATTACCCTCTACACAGCCAAATACGTTTCATGCTGTATCTCACTATCTATAGCCCTACGCTTCGATTTACACATTTTATGCATTAATCTCTGTCTTCTTATGATTTTTTATGTAGTTTACAGGACATACACAAATATTTCTGCTTGTTTTAGTTGTTCTTTGTTCTTCGGTAATCATTGTTGCCACAAGTGCAAAATGGTCACTGATACAATTTCTGATGTGAATATCATCAAATGGGTCAGATCTACTTGTTGCCATTAGATCCAATATATTGGCATAATGAGTGGGGTTCCAAACCATCTTTTCTCAGCAGGTTTCAGAGAAGGCATTTAGTAAAATTTCACAGGACATCTTATCATGCACACCACTAATTAAACTGTAATTTTCTCAATTAATTGTTGGGAGATTAAAGTATCTGCCAATGATTACAGTATTATTGGTGAACTCATACATAAACAAACATACAACATAACTAACACAACATTAGTACTGAATATTATTTTGTGGACCAATATTGAATTCTCACATTGAATCAAATGCCTGCTGTCTAAGCCAGTTATTTGTCGTGTTTTGAGTACAGTGTCAGACCTCACACATGTGCTAGCAGTCTGTTAATTATTAGTAACTGTAAACCCAAGTGTATGTAACCAAGTGTGGCAGATGGGATGTCTGTCTGCTGCTTTTAATTCCTCTGATGTTGATGAACTGTCATTGTTCATGAGGTGTTCCCTTCCTATGAGTGTACTGAACAATTTAGAATAAAGTGGGACATTACTATTTGTACTCTTTTTTTTTTTTTGTAGTATGGTGTACAATTCTTCAATTTTCAGTCTAGAATTGTATCTGATTGCCTTCTTTTGCCAACTAAGAATTGTTTTCTTGTTTGTCGGGAATTCTCTATTACAGTATTACACTATTAGATTAGAGAGGACAGCAGAGAAAGGCATCTTTTCTACACGAGAGAAGAGAATACTAACATTGTCTTCATAACTAACTGTGTACTGACTGCTTCAAGGTGATTTTCACTTTGATACTTGAGTGTGGCTAAGTCTTTTCCAGCTATAACATATATTGTGGCATATACGTATAGAGTGGACACATACAAAATACCACTTCACAACAAAGCTGCTAATCAATCAACACATGTAATAAAAGTAGAAGCAGCATGTCCCCATATTTCGCTATAGCTGTGCACCCTATTTGTGTAGCACTGTATGGGTTATATGGTATGGTAGCCCTTTCTTCCCACATCCATGAAAGTGGTTTTGTTTTGGAACTGCATGAATAGGTTTAAAAGATATAGATGCCAAATGAGAGCTTCATATCAATGTGATTATTACAGAATGGTGCAAAGCAGCTGGGAATCGAGTGCCAAAGTTTCTGTGACTGGCCAGAGTGTTCCATAATGGCTTAGAATGTTTTGGAATACTGTAAAGTCTTCCAGAAGGTTTGAGAATCTTCCACAATGTTTCAGTACATTGTAGAGCAATATTGAACATTTCATCACCCTGCTTTGTGTTGGAGGGGATCTCTAGGTCACACCCAAACCTCCAGATGTCAGACACTGAGATCAGTACGAAACATTGTGTGTCGATAAAGTGTCAACCAAAACACCGACTTAGTTTGTACTGTATGCTACCATCCAGGAGAAGATGTGTAAACAGTCTAGGCAAACAGTATCTATAAGCTCTAAACATGAATATCTCTGGTAGGTGAGTTGGTAAAGTGTCAGATCATTCTAGTAAAGGTCATGAGTTCAGAACCCTCTAATGGCAATTTATTTTAACAGATGACATGTGAAATTGTTATATGGGAGAACATATTTCTGCTATGTAAAAGGATTTTTCAGAGTATGTAGCAGTGTTTTTTTTGGTAGCCCGCTTTTCCTTCGTTAGTTGAAAGTAGCAAACCTACAGAGTACATTTTTATAAATAGGTGTGATTATCCATACATATATACACTATAGGTTTAGTAGTTTGAACTAATGAAGCAAAAGCAGATTGTCAAAAGGTCAGTGCTACAAACTCGAAAATGTCCTTTCCCTATCCCTTACACAGGTATGTCTTGCCTATACTCTATACTTTTGATTTTACTATTAATTACTGTTCATGCATCTTCTATTGGATGACAGCATACATCACAACCAAATCAGTGTTTTTGTTGATACTCTATCAACACGCAATGATTAGTACCAGTGTGTCTGACATCAGGAGGTTTAAGCGTGTGAGAAGTGTATATATAGGCAATGGTGAGACAACTGCTGCATGAGTTCCCATCTGTCAAATTCTTCTGGATTCAGTAAAAGTTATGGACTCTGACCAGACACTCATTATGTATTCATTACGGTAGTTAGCAGCCTCACCAGTGGAGTATTCTGTCGGCTCGAGGATAAAAGCACATTTTCACCTTCTCTTCTGCATCACACAATGACTGACTTGTACTGGATAACATATTAGTGATCAAAATAAACCTCATACAAATAATGCAGTTGACATTACTTTCCATTGGGTGTTCATGTCGTCTACATTCCTTTGAGCAGTGTATGATGCAGTGCACTTGTGGTGATGCCAGATGCAGCTCAACTATACTCAGTGCTGCACAAAGCTCAATAGGAATATTACAGACAATCAGAACAACAGGTTATAACCCAAAGAAACCATCATTTCAAGCAGAAGTAACTTTCTCTAGACAGTGATGATGCCCCACTTCTCACAAACATGAAGTTTGTCATGGTCACTTATATTCTATGATCTATGATGGCAAGGGACTTTCTGATCAGTCCAGTAATTTTACTCAGGATTATTACTGATAACACCACAGAAAATCTTGTATCCTCTCACTGTGTAACTGTATTTTTGGAAATCTATTATGGTCAATCAAGGGAAAGTGAAAATGAAATAATGTTAAGTGGAAGTGGATTGTTTAAGATAGTGAACTGTGTAGTAAGTGGCATTTTAGTGTGTTGTGCAAGATTAACATTTATCAGGATGCTGTTATGTAACAGCAGAGAAGATACTGCCTGTGGTGAACTGACAAGAAAGAAACAGAGCAGTGAAGAAATGAAACAAATCAAGAGTGAGAAGTGTGTTTAGCTTCAAAACCTAAGAGAATGAACAGACTGAGAGAAAACAGATGAACAAAATAAATTAGGAATGAGGATCAAGTGAGACACTCAGCAATCTGACACGGAGAAACTGCTGAAGAAACAACATTATGAAACACAATAAGTATGGTTACAATGAGTTAAGTTCATGAAACACATCATTCACAAGCACAGGAGCAGTATATTAATGTATGAGAAATGAAAAGGAGATGTTGAGATTATAGTTTGGCAGATGGATCATTCCATTATGATACCACTTAAGACTACAAACAGAAACACATCATCACTTGCAAAATGGATCAAGTGATTCAGGTCTGTGGCACCAAGAAATACTTTAGTGAAACACCAGGAATGTGTTCCTTGAGCAGAAAATTTCAATTAATACCACTGAAGGTGTCTTTACAAGAATTATACGATGTCTGGGGAAAATACCAAGTCAGAACATTTTCTATAAAATATGAGAGCAAGCAATACCTCCTTTGAAATAGCATCATTTTGTGCTACTTACATGATCAGTGAAGAACATAAATTCATCACTCTGTTTTCAATTAATGGGGAACTGTCATGGAGTGAGATCATACCATTGCCAAATAAATATTATACATTTTTGAACGAATATTCCAGCGGCAATGAGCAAATGGAAATTCCACTGCTCACTCTATTTCACAATTTTACCATTTTATGTATGAACATTTTGCAATGTTCCTGAATGTTTTAGGATGATCTAAAATATTTTGCAATATTCGTGTTGTTCTATAAAGAAATGTGTAACAACCAAGTAGTACACAAAAACAATTCAAGTAACACAAATATGGTTTTATTCATAACCTGTAACAATAACAGAAATAAGTCTCAATCCACATGTAACAAGACACAGAACAAATGATGTGAGTGGTACAACTAGAAGAACAGAGAGGATCACTGAGTGTTGCTCTGCCCATTTATATGCACAAGTCCCCAGCAGATGGTACACTGAAGACTGCATGGTACCCAAACCTCCCATAGGGGGCCTCCAGCGGCTGCCCTGGGCTGATACATTTGACGACTAATTCAAGCACACATGCGCAGTAACATGATCTCTCCATAGTCATGCTAACTAGTAGCAGTTTACAGAATACTTCATTTCAAATTAGGTTACTGTAATTTAATTAAGTGGATTTAACAGTAGTTAGAAATAGTACGACTTTCTTTGGGGAGCTTGTTTGCCAGTAGGACACCTTGAGATCAAGTATACTGAAGTATTTTGTATTGTAATACTTTAAAAGCTGTAGGTCCAAGATGTCTGGTCTCATGCACACTGTTAAAAAAATCTTATTGATACCTCTAGCATCAAGAACTAAACTTACAGACCCATCTGGTTTACTTACTGGTAATATAGTACTCCAATAGGGTGAAAATGAAGAGTATATAATTTCCCATTTGATCATATGATTGATCTCTTCCCTTACTGCCTCTCGTTTTGCCCATGGAGTAGGATATTACATTACACAAAATGTTTCATGTGGTTGAACTTCAAATTTATATTCATAGTGTTTGATTACTACAGACTTCTTACTGAAAACATCTGCATACTTAAAGAACAACTTTGAAAGTTCTTGTCGCTGCATATCATTGAGCATCAGTGATTCACGTAGTGTATGCTCTACCATTTTGTTGCTAACATCAGTGTTTGCTTCTTGTTTGGGATCAACTTTGTAAAATTCAGATTTGGAAACGAATATTGTACTGTTACATTTGAATCTGGTGTGTTTTTATTACTTTTATCAGGTTTTTTGACTAAATCAACAGAAAAAATCTAATCCTTTATGTAAAAGTAGCATTTACCATTACCTATGTCAATCTGTGTTCTGTATGTTCTAAATGTGTCCGTGCCAATATGACAACGAGAAGCTTGTGAATTATAAGAAAGTTGCACTTGTCTGTAAAATGTTCAATTTGTAATGGAATATGTGCCTGACGTGTCAGCAATTTTCTGTTACTGCCTGTAGCAGTTCACACCTTGCAATTTTGGACAGGATAAGTTGGAAATTGCCTCTTCTTTAATTCACAGAAAAATGATTTTGACATTAGGTTTGTATGTGAAACTATCTAAAATTAACTGTGTGTCAATATTAATTATTTTCAGCTTAATAATTGCTTGTACTTGTTGTCCCTGCATATTATTCATTATATCTAACTCATGCTGATGGAGAGCATCCTTGACGTTCCTTGTTTGTCAAATCTTACGAAACAAGTTTGTAGTTTTCCTTTGCTGTACAGCATAAAGCACGTTGTAGTTGGCACATGTCGGCCACTGCTGTGGCTAACTGTGTTTGCATTTGGCGTACGGCATTGTGATGGTGAATTGTAATTTGAACATGTATTGAAATTACTCCTTTTTCAAAATTTCTTTTAAATCTTATGTATTTTCCATTCCCATACTCTTTACTTCTGGGTATGTAACTGTACTGTTTTGCGTACCATCACCGCTGTGTGTTTAGATCACATTGCATGGCCTGATGTACGTAACTATACAATTGTGCCCGATTTTCTGTTGCTCTATTCAGAACAGGTCTTTCTTGATATATTAAGTCGATAGGATGAACCACTGACAGAAAATATGCAGTGTCATGCTCTGGCATTGACTAATTTTTCTCTTATGTTCCATGCTAGACGACTTTTCAAAATTTTTAATATTTCTACCTGTGATATTGGCTTCATCCAGTAGAGTGTCTTGCTCAGGTATTTGTGTAGACTACCTTACTTGGCAATGAATGATGCGGGGTTGAAAACCTCGTGTGTCAGTCTGTCCTGTACTGCCTCAGAGCAGTATTTGTCAAGGAAAGCTCATTCAAATTGTATGCAAGTGCTGGAATGTTTGGCTATTTCAGTTTCCCATGAAAGTAAAGAACCTCGTGTATACCCCACAACAAATCTGATTTTCTGTGCTTCTGTCCAGTTGCATGGGAATACAGAAAAAAAGCACTGATAAATACTACCTGATTCTTTCTTTTACCTTTGGTAGTGAATGTAGGAAACTGTCGATGTATCAGCAAACCTTCATCTGCAAAAATTGTTGATAGACATGTGGCATTTTTGGTCATATTTATGTTGTTATTGTAGTTACCTGTAATTCCAGTTGGTAATTGCTCAAGTGTTGGAGTTGTGGTTAAGTTTACATTTAGCGCTATACTACTTCATTTATGGATAAATACCGACAGGTTGTGGTGTGCTCCCTAGCCTGTGGCTTATTTACATGCATATTGCAAGATCTGGTAATATTTTCTTCTAAAAGATTGCAGATCCTACTTTCCATGGCTTATAGGCTAATGGTCAATGTTTACCTTGCTCACTATTTCATTTTATTTTTTCTGAATAGCTTGTTCTACTACATCTATGTATAACTTACAGTCAGTTACTAACAAATGTGTAGAAGCCGGTTAATTGGTAGGAACATTTTGCATGATGTGATTCTTCTCTAATTAGTAAATATAACAAGTGTATTGTTAACGTTTGATACCTAAGTGTTTATATACGATACAATTAATAGAGAGACTAGAATTGATCCATGTGTTTAATATATAAGAGTCTAGGTAATCATTGAAATGTGTCACATAATCATTTTTAACAAAGCTGAGGATTGTTAAGAAAGTATAAATATTTACAGTCATGTTGGCAATGATCATGAGTAACTATTAACAACCCCATTATTACGAGTAGTTAAGAATGTTATAATTGGCGGAGGAGCTGGGATACAGTGTAATTATGTAAACTAATCTTGTATTTTGTTTCAGAGTTGGCCCGCTTGTTGAAATAATAGTCCATTTTTGAGACCAGTACAAAGAAAAAGTGAGTAACACTACAAAGGACGTAATGATACTTATCTGAAATTGCAACTTGGAGAACCAACAGTAAGTACAAAAATTATTTACATTTTTATTTTTTGAAATTGTTTTTCATCTGCATTGTCATTATGGAGGAAAACGGGGAGGTGAACAACAATAGGTAAGTTGATGGTAAGGAGGAGGTTAATGGAAACTTGCAAAGCAGCATAGATATTATTGATAATAATGTAGTTGATCGAGAAAATGAAATCGAAGAGGATAGTGATCACAGCAGGGCCAGCGCAAGGCACTGTGGCAGGACTGTCATGTTTACGCCGGAGGAACAGAGAGGGAGAAGCAGTTTGGCGTACACGACAGTATTCTTATGAGTGAAGCACTGCCAGCATGTTACGCACTGTGTGTTTACTCACAACTAATTTTGCAGAAGACTAAATCTAATTTGGAAATTCGAATGCAGCGTTTGATACTGCTGTTACATGTTTAGCCTGAAGCAATTTTGCTAAGCTCTTCAATGGCAGTTTCCAAGTGTTTTATTCTTCCCGAATTATGGAAAAAAATGGTTGAGCATTGCTACAGTCAAAGATGTCCAACACCTACAATGGCTAGAAGTATTCAGAATGGTAAATACACTGCAAGTAATTTCAAGGGATGAAGTCATTGCTAATAAGCCTGGCATAAGTTGGGTTTTGACGTATTTTTGAAAATTTTTGCTAACCGTTGCTGAGTGATAGCCGGACATTTTGGTTTCTGAGCCATGAAACACCTGTCTCTGCATGCATGAACAACAGACTCTGACCAGCACTTTTGTTTGACAAAACTACTCACACACTATCTCTTTGCCAATATTTATTTACTGTATAATCCATGTGAATCCATGTTTCATTTTAGTTAACTACCGGTTGCTAAGATTCTGATGAAAACCTGAGAAGGTATGGTCTTTTAGCAACAATGCCCTCTTGTCCACACAAAACAAGATGTTAATTTTGACACCTTCTAAAACGAAAATCCATAGACAGAACATTGCTTCTAAGGGTTTCCTAGCTAGCTTTGAAACTCATTTCTGTTTGATAAAAGTTGTGCAGCTTTCGCAAAGTTCGTATTTCCTTCTATTGTTCATAATGCCATAGAAATTGCTGCCTGATAATACATTTATCCATATCATCAGTCACATACTGATTGTGAGCTTCTTCTTCTTTGGCGCTAGTTTAACTGTAGCCTCGCTGTACCTCGTCATGTGACCTGCCGCGTCAACACTTCGCCTTTCTAGGCAATAGGTATTGTTGCGTTCTCTGCAATGAAAACTACAGAATTCGTTTCGGTAGTTGTTCGAGGGAGTCAGGACTAGACAGAAGCACTTTCATTGCGTTTCGTAAGAACAGAATAATTTGTGCGTCTGAATTTCTTGCAACTTGGGATGTAATAGGTAAATGCTTTTCGTATACAGGGTGTTTCAAAAATGACCGGTATATTTGAAACGGCAATAAAAACTAAACGAGCAGCGATAGAAATACACCGTTTGTTGCAATATGCTTGGGACAACAGTACATTTTCAGGCGGACAAACTTTCGAAATTACAGTAGTTACAATTTTCAACAACAGATGGCGCTGCAAGTGATGTGAACGATATAGAAGACAACGCAGTCTGTGGGTGCGCCATTCTGTACGTCGTCTTTCTGCTGTAAGCGTGTGCTGTTCACAACGTGCAAGTGTGCTGTAGACAACATGGTTTATTCCTTAGAACAGAGGATTTTTCTGTTGTTGGAATTCCACCGCCTAGAACACAGTGTTGTTGCAACAAGACAAAGTTTTCAACGGAGGTTTAATGTAACCAAAGGACCGAAAAGCGATATAATAAAGGATCTTCAAAATATCCACGGGTGTGCTGCCGGTCTATAGTGTCCAACGGGCACAATATTTCGGCGATCATACATGTCGCCATCATCAGGTGAACTGACGGACTGAGCTCCTGTGAACGTGCCGGCACAGAGATCCGTATGCTATGGCTGCTCAGAGGGAACTGGGTTCGGTCGCGGCGGCGGCTGATTTAAATACCCTCCGCCCGCAGCGCGCTCCCTCCGCCGTCCGCGCCCCGCGCCACGGTCGCGCGGTGGAACAGATTGCAACGGCATCTGAGATGACATCGGAGTGATGGCTCTGTCCGCCGTGGTCGTCACAACTATACGTTTGCTCGATTTACTCTTGATTAACCCGATCGCTGGTTCCCAAGCCTTGCTAAGATTATAGCCACAGTCACGGTTTATGAGGTCGTCATTGGTGCGAATTTCGATGGCCTCTCTAACAACGCTGTCCCAGTATCTCGACGTCTGTACCAGAATCCTCGTGCGGTCATATTCCATGGCGTGATTTTCCGACAAACAATGTTCAGCAACCGCCGACTTGCTCGGATACATCAGGCGAGTGTGCCTCTGGTGTTCACGGCATCGTTCCTCGACGGTACGCATCGTCTGACCAATATACGACTTGCCACATTGACACGGTATCTGGTACACGCCGGCCTTCCTCAAACCGAGGTCATCTTTGGCACTCCCCACCAGTGCACGAGTTTTATTTGGAGGACAAAACACAGTTCCGACCCGGTGTTTCTTCAGAATGCGAGCGATTTTCCCCGAGTGCGCCTGTGTATGGAATAAATGCAGTGCCTATCAAATACGCCAGGAGAAACTCAAGAATCACAATAAAGGATCTGTTTGAAAAATTTCAACGGACTGGGAACGTGACGGATGAACGTGCTGGAAAGGTAGGGCGACCGCGTATGGCACAGAGGGCAACGCGCAGCTAGTGCAGCAGGTGATCCAACAGCGGCCTCGGGTTTCCGTTCGCCGTGTTGCAGCTGCGGTCCAAATGACGCCAACGTCCACGTATCGTCTCATGCGCCAGAGTTTACACCTCTATCCATACAAAATTCAAACGCGGCAACCCCTCAGCGCCGCTACCATTGCTGCATGAGAGACATTCGCTAACGATATAGCGCACAGGATTGATGACGGCGATATGCATGTGGGCAGCATTTGGTTTACTGACGAAGCTTATTTTTACCTGGACGGCTTCGTCAATAAACAGAACTGGCGCATATGGGGAACCGAAAAGCCCCATGTTGCAGTCCCATCGTCCCTGCATCCTCAAAAAGTACTGGTCTGGGCCGCCATTTCTTCCAAAGGAATCATTGGCCTGTTTTTCAGATCCAAAACGATTACTGCATCACGCTATCTGGACATTCTTCGTGAATTTGTGGCGGTACAAACTGCCTTAGACGACACTGCGAACACCTTGTGGTTTATGCAAGATGGTGCTCGGCCACATCGCACGGCCGACGTCTTTAATTTCCTGAATGAATATTTCGATGATCGTGTGATTGCTTTGGGCTATCCGAAACATACAGGAGGCGGCGTGGATTGGCCTCCCTATTCGCCAGACATGAACCCCTGTGACTTCTTTCTGTGGGGACACTTGAAAGACCAGGTGTACCGCCAGAATCCAGAAACAATTGAACAGCTGAAGCAGTACATCTCATCTGCATGTGAAGCCATTCCGCCAGACACATTGTCAAAGGTTTCGGGTAATTTCATTCAGAGACTATGCCATATTATTGCTACGCATGGTGGATATGTGGAAAATATCGTACTATAGAGTTTCCCAGACCGCAGCGCCATCTGTTGTTGAAAATTGTAACTACTGTAATTTCGAAAGTTTGTCTGCCTGAAAATGTACTGTTGCCCCAAGCATATTGCAACAAACGGTGTATTTCTATCACTGCTCGTTTAGTTTTTATTGCCGTTTCAAATATACCGGTCATTTTTGAAACACCCTGTAACATACAATTAGTATTGTGCATGCATGTTACTCATAAGTTAGAATTTTTCTCATTCAAGATTGCAGAATAGCAAAATATATTTTTCTTATGATCTGTTACTTCAAAAATTGACAAGTCAGCAAATAAGCACGTATCGTCCCAATAGCTAGAATGAAAATAAAGCGAAGAAAAGTGAAATGATATGGCGATGACTAATTTGTTACCCCTTATTCCATGATCAGACAGGAAAGAAACGACACCTGGAACTTACAACAGTGTCGAGTGTCAGTTCTTTGAAATGAAAAACCACAGTTCAGCGAGTTAATATATTTTGACCTGCATTAGTACCCATCAATGTCCCGGTGTGTATTTATTACGTTATTATGTTACTCCATCTCCTTATTCTTCCTCTCTCCATTGTCTTCCACCCAACTCTTTGAGCAGTTCACCTGTGTCTGTAGCGAAATTTGGCCTAAAATTCAATTTCACGTGGCTCAGTTATTATGACTTCATCTCCTGAACAATGTATCCTACAGTAATATAATTTTCCATTCACGTGCAGTGGGATATCAGGAAATTGTCTGCGAAGTGTTGCAAATAAAGTTAGTACACTAACATCAACAGTTTCTGTACAAACTCACCCTCTTCCCCTTTCTGATTTGGACAAATAGTCCAATTGTACAGTAACAGTCTAATAAACTAATTTAAACACGTAAATTTTAACCAGAAACAGTAATTTCATAACAGAGGCGAATGGAAATATGTAGTTGTGAAAAAAAGTCACGAAGAAAATAATTATAGAATCGTAATTACACTAATGTGTAGAAGTCTGTTAATTGATAGGAACATTTTACATGATATGAATCTTCTGTAATTAGTTAATATAACAAGTGTATTGTTAACATTTGATACCTAGGTGTTTATACACGATACAATTAATAGAGAGACTAGAATTCAGTCATGTGTTTTTAGTATATAAGAATCTAGGTAATCATTGAAATGTGTCATTTGTTTTAGGATGGGAGTTTTATTTGTTAGTTAATAAAATAATCATTTTAAACAGTGCCGAGGATTGTTTGGGATTGTTAAGAAAGTATAAATAGTTACAGAGATGTTGGCAATGTAGGTCAGTCTTGTTTTGGTATTTGTGCAAGCTCCTTTTGTATTGGAAGTATTCTAGGCTAATGGAGTAGAACTCTGATTTTGTTTTGAAAGTATAATAAAAATGATTAAACTTAAGGCAGGATTGAAGTAAATTAACTCTCCAGTAGTTAATTTACAGTGACTGTCAATGTACTCAGGATGTTGACTGCGGCAGATGATGAGTAACTATGAACAACCCCATTACTATGAGTAGTTAAGAATGTTATAAGCTAGAGGTACACCTTCATGGTTTGTTTATTTTGTTTAACAACATGGCAAATTTTTTTACTGTCAAGCACAACTCATTTTGTGTTGCTTCGATATACGTCTTCACATCTGCAATTTTCTTTATCTGTTGCTCTACTAGTTATGATGGTCATTAAAAGAATCTACCTTCTGTTTGAACTCCGTAATGTTATTGTTAACTTCAGAAAGTACTTCAAACTTTGCTTGTTTTTCATATCATTCAATATTTCGTCAATTTCAATGTGAACATTCTTGGCTAAGTCGTTGAACTTCTGTGGAACTGACTTGCAAATACTTGTTTTTGTTCTTGTTTCATTGTATTTAGATCTTATGTAACACTTTTGTTGCTAGTTTACTGTGTTCATATCTTGTGTCAAATTATCAATTTCAGTATTCGTATCTTGTTCCATATCATTGAAATTGGTGTGCACATTATCTAATTTCATGTTTATGTTAGGTAATAACTGTCATAGCAGTCCATCAGTTGTACTACTGTGAGTACTGTCAGCTTTGTAACACGTTGTCCAGATTCATATTTGTATTGTTCTGTTTCATTCGTAAGCAGTATGTCTCTCTGGGAGCTGCATGACATTTGTCTTGTCAATTGTAAACATTGTGTTGTCAAAGTTATTCTGCTGTGGAGTGTCGCTATCATTTGTCACACCTGGGACACTCATCTCTGACCTACTTAAACTTTTTGCAGTAGACATGCATGGCACCTGAACTTCAATTGTTCGTTTGCACAAATCTATACCACCTCAGCCGATTGTGTTTTCTCTGTTGCTATCATCAATGGGCATATTTTTCTGCCATGTATGAATACGCAAAAATAAAAATTTCCCAAAAATGCTAAAATTTCAAATGCTAATTATTGCACTTAATTGTAATTTACATGATGTCAAATCCTGTTTTACATCTATTATGATATGCAAACTATTGTGTCATAATTCTTTATGTTTCACTGACAGCATGTAACACACTGGAAAATTCCAATGAATTTTCCACAATAAAATTCAAGGAAGGGAATAATAAGGACAAGCTATGTATTTACATTAAAAGAGGTGCTACCAACTCTAAGCATATAAGCAACTTGCAAAGCCATCCTATCTTTGCTGCGCCGAACAAAACTGCTTACTCTGGAAAATTTCACATAACCAGGGTCCAGTTCTTATTTCTCTCCAAAATTTTGTTCCTTTTTACTTTACTTGCTCCCCATTGTGATTAATGTAAACAGAAAATACAGATGATTAGTTTTTGTGACTAATAACAATGTCACAGAAATCTCTTTCTATAACAATAGTTAACAAACCCTACTTACACAACTGGCAGCCTGAAGTAGTGGCACTTATCTCACCAGTTTTATTATAACAATAATAGAAATGGAAAAAATTAATGGATAGTACAATTGCATTTTTTAGTAAATGATCTGTGTGTACGAAATTGTGCTAGTCTTCCTTCACTTTACCTTGCGTCCCTTCTTTTTTTGTATTTTAATTATGTCGTATTCTGAAAGCTATTATACTTCTGTTTATCTTATGAAATAGGACCGTGGACTTCTTCTCACATTTCATTTCAATTGTAGATGCAGGCAGCTGACTCCAAGGACACCAGTGCCTTTCAAGATGACGGAAATCCTCCCAGCTGCGCTCCATTTCACTTCAATAAAAATAATTAATGCTGTTATTAAGTCTTCTCTTATTCCGAATCACACATAATACAAAGCACTCATTGCACATCTTACTTCAAGCAACACATTGAAGCAATTCTGCATACGAGAGAGTGAAACAAAAAAAATGTACAAAGAAAAGTGAATAATGTTTTTTTGTTCATTTGTCTGCTCCTTGCTGACCACTCATAATTAATGGCTTTGCTGACGTACATAGTCAGTCTTTGCTTCTGTCATAATCAGTATTTCATTTTTTGTTCTTTAATGAATTCTAACTTTACCACATCCAGAACATCTTTCACCATGTACCTACACACTGTTATCCTGACAAACTTTTGAAGGCATGACCTCAATTAATTAAAGCTTATGAGCTTCCATGCAATCAGTCGAATGGTATAAGAACAAACAGAAGTAAAACAAAGATGTATTTGTCTTTATAGTTGTTGTATTTATGTATGAATGAATAAAGTCAAAACTAGAAAATTATTCACAACACAGTAATATAAGACAACCAGTCATGCAAACTAATCCTTTCCACAAACTGCTCTCTGCACATCGCAGTTTGCTGCACTGATACTGAAAGTGTTTCAGTTCTGTGGCAATACTACTGGAATAGACATATTAAAAGGCATTGTCACTTTTTAAAGTTTCCAGCTTTCTCTTCTTGCTACCTTTTGACTGAGTGCCTGGTGTGTATTTTTTATTACACCAGTAACAGATTTGTTGCAACACACAATAATTTTCAGAATGTTTTCAATCATTTGATCGTCACACAAATTAGGCTACTCAAAATTTGATGACAAATTACACAATATCAATCCCTCAGCGTGTCTGGTTATACTCCTGCAATATGGGCTTTTCATAATAAAGATGAACAAGTTTGAAACAGTGATATAGCTGTAGCCTGCATTGAAACCTTAATGATAAATGGCCTTATGCCAAGGAAGCTACTTCTATCTGAGTACCTTGTATGCGTAACGAACTTTTCAAAAATGTAGACAATCAGTTTTTTCTGCGCTTAAAAGTATTTGCCTGATCGATACATGTCGATGTGACCCAGCCAATTGTTGGCTTTCCAAAGTGGTCTTCAAGAAGATCAGTGTGAAATTTTCCAGGCTAAGTGGATTTCACATACACAATATCTGTAATCTCAAGACTGGAACATGTAGGCAACTTCAGAGCAGATAATGTTTCTTTTGTAAAGACTGACATGCCTCTTGCCTCCCCCTCCATTTATCAAGATGAGCTAGAAAGTATTTGAGTTAATGAGCTGCTCATCTGTATTTAACAATGCAAAATCCAGGACGGTATATTGACAATTTTATGAAAAGGATGTTGCTACTCACCTTATAGTAGAGATGAGTGGTGCAGTCAGGAGGAGCAGGGCAGGGTGGGGCAGGGGCGGGGGCAGTGTGAAAGGAGAAGAAAGAAGACTGTGCGCACTTGTGGAAGAGTGCTGTTTAGTGCTGTAGTGGGATCAGGAAAGGGGATAGGAGGGTAAGGATATTCTATGGTGACATGACAAGCAACAAGCTGTCTGCGTCAATGGTCACCAACAAACTATGGCCAAGAAACAGCTGGACCACCCAGTTGTGAGCATGCTGCCAACACAACCTCCTTCATTTCAAGGACTGCTTCACAGTATCTGCCAAGTGGATTCTACCCACCAATACCAGCTTTTCTGAATTACACAGGTGGGAACTCTTCCTGCAACATCTCCTGTGTCTTTGAAACCCTCATAGCCTCAACCTGGGTCAGTCACCTAAAATGTTAACATCTGTCTTTGTGAAAGTTCTTTTAGTATTCAATGCAATAACATTTTTGTTTATGAAGTTCATGCTTGCTAATTATTTGATCAATGTGTAATCATAATCAGTTTGAGTTTCAAAAGATCCAATATTTATTGGTCACAGCAATAATGAGCCATCCCCATTGGCTACACTGTCTCCTACCACAAGGAGTGTGTGCTTCTTGATTGCAATAGATCTGGATCCTGTCAGGAAAATGATTTATTTAGACAGACAAAGATACCAATACTGCTTTCAGAAGAATTTCTTCTCTTGGCAGACGCAGTAGCTTATTTGCTTTATTTATTTATTTTCATTGGATCAATACACAACATACATTTTATGGATCCAGTCAAATTTGTATTGCAAGAGTTGAAGTAGTATAATATGCTTAATAACTAGCATTTAGCAAATTATGACTGTATACATCACTATTTGAGTACCATACCATACCTTTTAATTACAATTTGCTTACATCATCTAAAAGTTCTGGTTGGTTGGTTTGTTTGTGGGATTAAAGGGACCAGACTGCTATGGTCATCGGTTCCTTTTTCCAGAACTTAAAATACCCACAGAGTAAAAACGACAATGGAAAAAAGACAGACGACACAGGACAAGAGAAACTTAGACAAAGACCAGACAAGACGAACTAAAATCACACAGAGTGTGATGGTGGTTGGCCAACCATAGAGACAAAAAAAGGAAAAGCCAACCACCGAGAAACATATTAAAAAATCAGACTAAAATCGTAGGCCATAGGCCAGAATCAACACAAAAAGACAAACACTTACATTAAGCGAGAAAAGCCCCCTGCCCGAATAAAACGCAAAACTAAGCCCGCCATAGCAGTGTCATCAGTTAAAAGGGCAGGGAGCGTATCAGGCAGCGCAAACGTCTGCCTGAGCACACTTAAAATTTGACAGTCCAACAAAATGTGGACCTCTGTCAAAGCCGACCCGCACTGACATAGAGGCGGGTCCTCATGCCGCAGTATAAAGCTGTGTGACAAGCGGGTGTGGCCAATGCGGAGCTGGCAAAGGACTACTGAGACCCTGCGAGTGGCTCGCAGGGATGACCACCACACAGACGTCGTCTCCTTGACAGCATGGGGTTTGTTAGGGGTAGTCAGATTGTGCCATTCAGCGTCCAAAAGTGTGAACTGCACGGCCTAAGACTGCCCGCAAATCAGTCTCCGGGAGGCCAAAGTCCAGAGATGGATTACTGGTGGCCTCTTTCGCCATGCGGTCTGCATGTTCGTTGCCGGGTATCCCAACATGGCCTGGGGTCCACACAAGTACCACGGAGCGTCTGCAACAGGCAAGAGCATGGAGGGACTCCTGGACAGCCATCACCAGACGAGAGTGAGGGAAACACTGGTTGATAGCTCGTAAACTGCTCAGGGAGATGTTACAGATAACGAAGGATTCACCTGAGCAGGAGTGGATATACTCGAGGGCACGAAAGATGGTGACCAGCTCAGCAGTGAAAACGCTGCAGCCAGCCGGCAAGGATTGTTGTTCGTAATGGCCCCTAGAGTTAGAGCATAACCGACACGACCAGCAACCATCGAACCGTCAGTGTAAAAAACGCCAAGGCCCTGATACACGCCTAGGATGGAATAAAAGCGGCGGCGGAATGCTTCCGGAAGGACAGTCCTTCGAGCCCTGTGCCAATTAGAGCCAAAGGCATGGGTGAGGCACACACCACGGGGATGTATGCAGAGTGGCCCGGAAAGGAGGTGGAAGAGGGAAAACCGCAAGCCCAGAGAGAAGCTCTCTGATGGGGACCGTGATCGTACAACCCGACCGGGGCCGACGTTCTGGGAGATGGACATGCGCCTGGTAGAGCCGTAAGAGGGTAGATCGGTCGGCACTCCAGCTGGTGTGGCTCAAGCATCAGAGCATTTAGATGCCACCAACACATCTGTATAAGCTGCCGAATATGAGGCAGCCAAGTCAACCGGGCATCAAAAACCACTCCCACAAACCTATGTGTGTTCACCACAGCAAGAAGTTTGCCAGCAAGATAAAGCCGCGGCTCCGGGTGAACAGTGCATCGCCGGCAGAAATGCGTAATGCAGGTCTTTGCTGCCGAAAACTGGAAGCCATGCGCTACAGCCCAAGACTGCGCCTTGCGGATAGCGCCCTGCAGCTGACGTTCAGCAGCTGCAATGCCAATAGAGCTATAGTAAAAGCAGAAGTTGTCAGCACACAAGCAAGCTGAGACAGACGGTCCCACCACCACAGCAAACCCGTTAATTGCTATTAAAAACAGGCAGACACTTAGAACAGATCCCTGTGGCACCCCGCTCTCCTGAACTCTAGAGAAACTATGGGAGGCCGCAACTTGCACACAGAAGGTTCGATGCGACAGAAAATTTTACGTATACAGTTGCACAGAGATATTCACTTATGCTGTAATAAGTTCTTTATAACAGTTTTACATTTATCCTCATTTTCCAGCTCTTTGATATGTTTTGGTAGTGCATTAAAAAGTTTGATGCCTTGATTACATACATGTTTCTGACTTCGGGTCCTTGTTACAGCTTGACAGATCTAGATTTATCCCAACTACACTATTTCCTTCTTCCAATTTAGTGATTATTTCTTTTGTGTATTCCAGTACAACTGTTTCGGTACTTCTTCCAACTTGAAATCCATGCTGATTACTGTTTATCGGAATGTGGATATTAAGATAATGTGTGACACTATATTTCATTAGTATCTCTAAAACCTTAAGAGAAAGTTGGGAGAAGTGAGACAGGTCTGTAGTGTTCTATTTTATGCTTATCACCCTTTTTCAACAGGGGAACGACTTTAGAAATTTTCAGTTTCTGTGGAAACACGCCCTCAGCCATTGACAAGTTTGCTATGTGCACCAGTGGTTCGCTATTTGATTAGCTGTTTTCTTTACTAGTATTACTGGCACCTCATATACTCCAGCTGACATCTAGGACTTGAGACTTTTAATCACTTTTAAAACTTTCTTTTCATTTGTTGGAACTGCCATCATGCTGCTGGTTGCCTTGGGTGCTTCCATCTTAATCTGCTCCCCAAAATTCCTGCTTAATGTCTGGGGTACATTTAAAAAGTAATTTATGTAACTAGGCATGGCATATTTATCTACCATTTTATTCTCCTCATCTTTTAGAATAATTTCCTTGTCTTTGATAGGCACCCCAGTTTCTTTTCTCACAATTTCCCATGCTGTTTTAGTTTCATTTCTGGACTGTTTTATGCCCATATCATTACTTAGCAACTTTGCATTTGCAATTACTCTGTGGTATATTTTCCTATACCTTTTAACGTATTCTATAAAATCAGTATCTGTACACTCCCTCAACTCTGAATTCAGTTTTTTCATGTTTTCACATGATTTCTTAATGCCAAGAGGCATCCAAGAACTTGACTGTGTATCCAGTAGACTTGACTGGTCAGTTTCTTTGGAAAACACATCTCAAAGTTCATCATATAAATCAATGCAAATATACAATATGCCTCATCTGTACTTGTTTGTTTCATAACATCTAACCAAATTTTATTTTCTAAGATACTTAAGAACTGTGACAGCTGTCCACAGTGAAGTTTCTTTTGTAAATATTATTTACACCTTGATCTTCCTTTGACCTTAAAGGGATTTCTATGGTGAGAGCACTGTGGTCAGATAATCCTAAATCTATGTTTGTTACCTCTATGTCAGTTGCTGACATATTTGAGAAAATGTTATCTATGAGGCTATTGGAGGTGTTTGTTATTCTAGTTGAATTGTTTATGTGTGGTCACAACTTCCAGTAGGAAAAACAACAGAAACAAGAAACCTGTGGTACAACAGGATTTTTGGTATCCGGTCATAATGAAAACTCCACGTTAACAGTGTTAAACGAAAGGAGAAATACCATTGGTGCTCACTCCCCTGTTCTAATGATTATGACTCTAAATGTGCAATGCCTCAAGAAAAAATATTGTGAACTTTAAATAGCAGTAAGTAACACCCGACCTGATGTCTTGTTTATTACTGAACATTGCTGTAAGGATCATGATTTATTAGTATTCATATTAATCCATTTAAACTGGCAAATCATTAAGAGTAGGAAAATTGGAAAAGGTGGTGGAGTCAGTATTTACCTTGGACAAGAGTTAGAATTTAAAAAGAGATGTGAAGTAGAGAATTTAAGTATGGAAAAGTTTTTTGAAGCAGGTGCTGTCCAGCTATATGGCCTGATGAAAAAAGTCAGTCATAACAGTGTATAGGTCACTATGTGGAAACATAGAAGTCTTTTTTGATAAATTAGAATTGTTGGTAAATACATTTTACAAAAAAGAAACTCCAGAATGAGATTTTCACTCTTCAGCAGAGTGTGCGCTGATATGAGATACTGGCAGAAGTAAAGCTGTGAGTACCGGGCATGAGTCGTGCTTCGGTAGCTCAGATGGTAGAGCACTTGCCCGCGAAAGGCAGAGGTCCTGAGTTCGAGTCTCTGTCGGGCACACAGTTTTTATCTGCCAGGAAGTTTCAAAAAGAAACTGATTATTCTTTGTGGTGATTTCAATATTAATCTTCTAGTTGAAAGTCAACACCTCAGAAGGAAGTTTAGGAAGTGCCTCTGCTAGTTAAATCGGACGAACAAACAGATCACGAGTCTGGACAAGAACTTGCTAGCATCAGACATGGATTATATGAAGGGGTCATCTGTGACAACAGTTACAGATGCCACTTAGAGAAGCATAATGAACTTGTGTACCATACATACTTATGATTCACTAGCGTAGCAATTCTGCTCATAATATTCAGTAAGCTTTCATGTGGCAATAGTTGTTTGTTTTAGTTACTTTACTTTTTGAACATTAAAAAGAACTTTTTGGTGCAAAAGTGATACTAGTCCAATTTCTTCAATTCATTAAATAGGGAATTATAATTGCGTTGGTAGTCTAAATAAGGTTGGATGAAGACAACACCAGTTAATGAAGTTCTTCTATTTCAGGAATTAGTGTTTTACTTTGAAGTATGAAAAATGTAACTTATTTGGTTATTGCACCAATGCATTCATCTGACTGTGCATTTGAAGCAGGAACAGCAAAAGTGAAAAAAATGGTCCTAGTATTACGGTACCTAAAATTTCTGTTGTTGCAGAGGGTATTAACCATGTTATACTAAATTTCATGTTCTTAACAAATTGCCCTTAAATAAATTGCAATTTCTTCCTACATGGGGTTGAAAGTGATTGCCAACACCTCCGTGAGTTTATGCATGACATATGTACATCCGCCAAGATACTTCTCAGGAACTACTCTTCTACTCTATACAGGTTTTCTCAATTCACCTGGCAGTTTCAGTTTTTATAATGAACAGTGCATTGGATATGGCATAAATGTAGACATCAAGCTATGATACAAACCAAATTGCAGTTTTTAACCACAATCATTACTTCCATATCAGATTTGTTGGCTGTGCAACAATTTTTTCACCTTTCAAACTTATCTATACCTGGGTCTGAACTATGGATTGGTTTGTCACCACAACCACAAAAAAGGAGAAATTAGTGAGCTTGCACACTGAACCCCACATGTAGTTTCTGATAACCAAATTAATTTGGCTCTGGCACTTCAATAAACAAAGCTGATTTAGAGGAACATGGCACACTGATAATCTCAACAATTATTGATGCTAAGTGACTAATCATGAGTGTCATTACTGCTACAAGAGCAAGATCAATGTGAATCCAGGCATTTGGGTCAGTTAATAGCCTTTCACAAGGTCAGCAGTCAGTGACTTTCAGGAGTGGCTCTAAACTGGCAGAGGCTGGTAGCACCACTTCTGAAGGTTCTACAGAGTAAGATAACCATAATACACTGATCACTTTATACAGAAACTCTCAAAACGAATACTTCAACTGTTTCACTTTATTATTGCAGGTGGCAGAATGAAAGCACCACCAGGTGATCCATCATGTCTAGAAAGTTACCGGAAGCATCCATGCAGTACTGTAAATACATATTCCATCTTGTTATGCAAGTATTCCCTTAGGCAGATGAAAAAAACATTTACACAGGCTGAAATATCATTAACTTTATGAATGTGTAAGAAATAGCTTTTGGACCAATATTACTGGAGAATGGTGAAAGTTTTATGAATAAATTTAACAGCTAGGGAGGTGGTACTGAATCTAGTTGAGGAGAACAATTTATGGCATAATATGACTAAAAGATGAGATTAATTTATAGAACAACACTGCAGCACAGTGTATAGACCTGCAATGACGACAAAAAATGTATTACAGTGTTCACAATACACTTTTTTATGGGACTTCAGAGGATACTTACACCTTTCAACAGCAGTGAAGCCACTGTCACTACAAAATACTCAGTCCAGTTAATACTGAAAATTAGCTATGTATTTCAGTTGAGGCTTGTTAGTTACACATAACAGGATAAAGATGTGAACAATGAAGGTGAAGAGAAACATGTACACAAATTATTTACCTTATTAACACCACTTGGATTTCCACATCACCATAGAGGTACCAAGAATGATGCGTTACTCTATATTTTACATGGTGAGTTCCCCAGTAGGCCTATGAACCATGGTAACACACAATCAAGAATATATGTGTTTTGAAGATACAAGAAAATACCATGTATCAGCAAAATGTGTCACCAAATATGAATAAGAAGGGACAAAATTAAATATTTTCAGATATCTATGTAAGAAGCTTAGCAAGTGTTATGGCTACGTTGAAAATCAAATACAAAGTAACTGGCATTAACAAGCCTTGTGACCTACAGGCAGCACTAAAACATGTGAGACAGGGATGAAAAGGATTCAATGATCATTAATGGCAGAGCAAAAGTTGTCTATAAAAATCCAAACAACAATGCAAACAGGGTTCCAAAAGGAACTTCTGAAAGAATTCCACATGCAGCAAGTGTTTTTTCTTGTAAGCATTCCACAGAGGCATCGTCTAAATGAAGCCTGGCGTGTTAATAAAGACTAACAGTACAAACAGAAAGTTCAAGAATACACATAGCTATGTCTTCTCCTGGAGCTACAAGCTCAGAAAAGGAACATTTCATGGAACATGTCCTGCACAGGAATGACTTTAAAAAACCATACTGTGCAAACGAATGCCAGATAGTATAAGCTATCCAAGAAAAGAAATACAGATCAATCCCACTGTCAACAATGAAAGAAACAATCTATATCAGAATGACAACCATAACTGACTTAGGAAAATGAAGGAGAAACATCATCAACCCATGTAGAAGAAGGCATCACTGATCCCACCAGAAAAAGCATTATCATTCACAGAGCACATGGCAGGAAATTGGGGGAGGAGGAGAAAGAACCAAGAAACACAAAAATCTAGATGACTAGGTTTTCTGCACCAGCCTCAGGAGGGGTGTGGGTAACAAAAATATAGATAGAAATACAGATGTTCTACTATTGAAGTTTAACACTACAGTATACAGTATGCATGGAGTGAAACAGATGAAACAGAAGTAACAGTAGCAGCAGCACTAACAAATTTCAATATTATAGTACATGAATATTATTTAATAACAAACGGAACTATAAAAAGGTGGCGGATTTTTGTAGGCATGAATAGAAGTGTGGAGGGACTGCAGCACATGAAAGGAGGAATTGCATTCCATGATCAGCAGACAAGTGAAAAGAAATGTAATAATTTGAATTAGCAGGAATACTGACAATGCTTAAAAGAGAAAAGTGTTTGACATCAGGGCTAGGGTTTCTGAAGGAGCTAGAACTGTTCTCACCCATGACGTCAGTGAATTCTCTTGCATAATGGCAGCAGGTGATCTAAACATGAACTCATTGGAAGACAACTGTGATATTGAAACAGCCCTACAAGGTGCAGTCAAATTACAGACACACAGATCACTAATTATCAATTTACCACTTTACAGTCGAGTTACAGGTCTTAAATAGAGCCACTGCAGACGGCAGTCACGAAGATACAGGAAATTACAGACCAGTAAATATTACATCAACATTATCTAAAACAACACAATGTAATTAAAGCCAATAGTTTATTTTATAGGAGAAATATGCCCAGCATGGCTTCAGGAAGTGTAGAACTACCAGAACAACAACAGCTGTCTGTTTAGTTTTTGTAACTAAGGCACTAGGTAAACAGACATTTGTGGCATATTTCTTGAATATTCAGCAGCCTTTGTGTGTGCCACAACATTACTACTAGATATTGTCCTTGACTGTGTACTGGGGAAAGGAGCTGGTATAAAATTATCAATGGAAAATGAAGATGTGTGGAAAGAAAAGTGAACAGCTCTATTACAAGTATCTGTTAAAATTTTTAATTTATTTAAACAGTGTAAATCCTAGGTCAGAATATAAACATTATTATGGAAAGGATACATTGGTAATCACTGTGAAGACTAATCACTGAGATCCAGATAGACATGATGGAAAGACTGACATATCAGTTTTCAGCCAAAACCTTCTTCAGAAAAGACACACACTGAAGTCCCTATTCCACAATGTGCCTAAACAATAGACCTGTGCACCAGCATCCCAAGCGTGTATATCTGTAACTGCAGGACGGTTCACGTAGACCTATTACAACATCCTAGAGTTCATGCTCAGTAGATAGTGGTAACGCACGAAATGTGAACAGATGCGTCATCCGTTTGAATTATTCAGAAGAAAATGGATATCATTACTTATTAAGTAACAGTTATTCTCTCATGTAGGTTACTACTGTTCTGAATTAAAGACTAAACAGTTAGTTTTATATTACGACACTCAGTTGCACAGGTATATGTATTTATACAACATTTTGCACATGGAGTACCCATCTGCGTTTGGAGCTATTGCCCTGGTAGTGACAGTAAATCTTCAGATTAGGGCAGAACAACGACAAAAATAGAAAGCCAGACATCGAGTTCAATCCTGGCTGAAAAGAAGGGACAAAGTCAGGGGATTATATTCACTGCTTATGAAAGAACTGGGGGTCTAAGATCTGCACGAATTTCGGGGCTTCGTGAGGATGGACATGACCTGTTTCGAGAAGCTGCTGTCTATAACAGAAGATGGAATTACCAAGTGTGACAGTCATGAGGAAGGCTGTCTCACATTCTCGAAAATAAGAATTAAATCATATGCTTATACATTTTGTGATTTTACCAACCTAAATCATGAATAAAACACATTATGTTTACAGGCAACTGGGGAATCTTAAGAGTCTGGCTTGTAGCCACAGAATAGCACAGCACACTATTTCAAAAGTCTGTGTGGGTGCTACTCAGTTTCGCAGTCATCTGTCACACTAAGTGAAACTGCAAGGACTTTCTCCCTTTCACTGCCAGTTTCCCTTCTCTGGCATGCTGAAATAAAGGACGAGATGCAATCTAATCAAATATGAGCTTTCATAAGATAAGGTATTACGATACAAATCGAAAATCACCCTGTAACATTACACACATACTACTCGGAAAGAAATGATTTTCTACTACCTTATTAGGATACAGTGGGTCATGCATACACCTTTCCTCACTGTATGCCTGATTTAGGACACTTAATGCCTCTTTGCTCCATTTCATTTCTAGAATATGAAGCTATTAATGGAAAAAATCCTTTTGCAAACAGCTAGTATGAGAGCGTCTACTGCAAAAAAATTCAGACGTAGCAATCATGTGTACACACGTCTGCTTTGGTGAATGAGTGCAAATTTCTTTTTTCTGATGAATGCTTTGACTGAAAGCTTATATATAATAGTCTTTTCATCATGCCTACCTGGAAATCAGGATGTCATCTTTATAGTGAATAGCAATCTATCCTTTCTATTTTAAGTTTGAATTTCTTTCTATTTTAAGTTTGAATTTCTTTCATTCCTCGTCTTACACATCTGGTTCTGTAGGACAAAAAGGAAGAGTGAATCTCCAAGTCATGGAGTGAGTCAGTACATCAAACTGACATCCGATAATTAATGATGGAAAATTAAAATGTACACCAATTCCATCTAAACAATATTCTGCTTGTGTATATTAGCAAAATCAACGTAGTAACACTAGAATCAGTTTAATCATTCTTCAGTAATTTCCCAAGGATGTGTGCGAGTACTTGACCTACTACCTTTCTTTTTACATGCAAATGATGTGCCTCAAAGTAGGTGGAAATACTTCATTTCTAGTAATTTCAGTTTAACAGTCGACTTACAAACAAAACATTCTCAAAGCATGAAACTGAGAACAGTCACTTCAATAATATTTATCTTTTATAAAATATTAACAAATCCACATGTAAGCAAATACATGCTACCAAAACAATTTGAATTCTTGGATGTGGTATGGATATGTACTCGAGATGGGACAATAATAAATAACATCTGCCGTGAATTGAGTTCAACAAAATTTCTGATGACAAAATGTCACTACATCATACACATGGACGCTACTAACAGCGTACCATGGGCTACTTAATTCACAACTATTTTATGGTATCGTGGCCTGTGGAAGTTCTGCAAATACACTCATACAAACATACGTGAAGTTAAAAAATAAAGCTGTAAGATATACTAAAATATGACTTTTTAAATATACTCAAAGGCATAGATTTAAGGAACTAAACGTTAAGGCTAAAGGGCACTTTCAGTGACAGCAGCTCCCGCATTGTGCGCAGATGTTGGCAAATTGTGAATGTTGGTCACAGCCAAACAGGTGATTGTATTCAAGAGCCAATGAGAATGGATTCCTTCAGTGGAACACACAAATTAATTACATTTCTTTTTGATATGCAGAGCACCAGAGTAATTTTTGCTCATCTGGTTATTAGGAATTGCAGATTTGGTTAATGTTTCATGTACTTTGTTAAGAAGAAAGTGCTGACAAACTGACCAGTAGCGTAGCCTGAGGCCTATGTTACGTTTGAATGTAACACTCTGGTTGAGTTACCGAGTGCCAACAAGTCAACAAGAATATGTGAGAGTTCTAATAGCTTGACATATAGTGCAGCTGGAGAGAGATGTTCATCATTGCAATAACGTACTGCCACTTCTTATTTCTGATTTTGCCTCAAATTCTAACAACTTAGTCAAATTCTAATCTACTGGAACAAAAACCAGTTAACTTTACTGACAAACTATTAAATATAGGTATGAGCATTCAGGTTGGCTATTGACAACTGACTCCTGATCCATCAGATTCAGTTCTCACTGTTTATCAAGAGAGTTGTTACCGTCATCAGTACACAATGCTAACGCCACCAACAACCTAAGTGCAAGTTCACTAAAGACTGAACAGTATGATCACTGCACTTTAAGGAAACCAATATGTATGTAAAAACTAAGAGTGATGCAGTATTAACCACATGCTTATGATTTTAACAGAAGGGAAAATTGTAATCACACTAAAGCAAACATGCTAAAATTGACCGACAGAATCCATGAACGCAATGTGCTTCCTACACAGTAATCTGCCATTGTACGTACAGATGAAACAAAATATGGTTGTTTTCAAAGAAAATCTTTAATCCAGTGGGTAACAGTACCTGGAAGCTAATCATTATGTAACATACAGAGAATCACTTATTTTCTTTATATATGCATGTAACTGTAATTCTGAACTACATTCACTCATGATGTGTCAAGTATCATTATTTGAAAGAAAAATGATAATACTAATTGTGCACAAAAATCAAGGTCATATTGATTTAATTCTTACCTTATGTGTTCAGGATGAACATCCTTCGTCAGTACTTTCCTTTCACATGCGCACTAGAGAATGTGGCAAAAATCCCTCATGACAGAGATTCATCCACATCCTCTCTGCTTCAGTGTGGGTGGAGAATCCAAATTCCATTTTACACTGACAGAGGCCACCATTTACCTGCAACATTGCACTTGTTACTTCAACTGCCATCAAATCAGGAACTACCAATAACTATACCTTATCTTTCAAATAAATAAATAAACTTTTTATATAATTCCATCATCCTGGGTGACAGGATATGGCTGAAGCAAATTACAGACTGGAATTTTTGATATGTGTAACATG
The DNA here is from genome assembly GCF_023864345.2 of Schistocerca serialis cubense. Classification (NCBI taxonomy): domain Eukaryota; kingdom Metazoa; phylum Arthropoda; class Insecta; order Orthoptera; family Acrididae; genus Schistocerca; species Schistocerca serialis. The sequence continues at coordinate 72,554,663 of NC_064647.1, forward strand.
TGGAAAAGATAGAACTAATATGTTTGGGTGATTATTCTGTGCCATTTGAATTTGGAGGATATATTTTGGCCACCCTGTGTATCCTCTCATACTGCATAATTGACAGCAGGACCCATTTTAAGAATGATCAGACACTTTTAGTACATGTTTTATCTCACGATATTTTGATAAAACTGGCAACCTCTCATCAGTTGTAGTCTTAACAAATATTATTTGAAAACAGAGCAATTTACTGAATTCTAATGTCTCCCATGCATTAACTCATTCATGTTGATGATGATTATAGACTTTTCATATGACACGAGAAACATTGTACATGATACATTAATGTAACATCACCATGCAGTGTAGGTAAGAAATTATTAATGAAGTGCATAGAGGTAATGCATACTAAATTTATGAATCCCACTGGTATCTCATACAGATCAGTCACGAACACTGTCTAACTGTGATGGAGCGGAATTGGAGGTATGAAGGTACAAAGGAGAAGCAGCAACTATTTGTTCAGTTAAACAGCTACATAACAAGCAAGACTAATATGGGTATTTTCAGCGACCAGCGATGTGTTGACAGTCCCACTACCCTCAGTACAGGTTTACAACAGTGCGGCAGAATGAAAAAACTGCCCCTTTGTTTCTCAGGTTCTAAGCTCTCAGTTGTACATGCACACACACCAACAATAATGGTCATGTATCGACTGTGCCCAGCAAGCTGCAACCTCAGCAGTATAGTAACATCTGCGAGTCACTGACTAGCCTGTCATAACTGTCTCCTTTTGTACCTTGTGTCCCACTTCTGAAGTATGGGTTGCTTGTTAAAATTGTCTTTCACATTTACACCTCATCCTGAGTCTCAATGTCTGAATGATCAGTACCCAACTTGAAATGTCACTTTATGGTTCAGTTATTTTACTGAAAGAATAGGGGTACTGTTTGACGAGCAACTATCAATGATGCATTGAACACAATTATACTCCACCCGTGGAAAACTGGTGCCCATGGATTTAAGTTTGACACTGGATAAAGGTCCACTGGATGTCCATCTGTCTCGCTGAGTGCACTGTAAAGACATAAAAGTTGCTGATATTAATTTGAGACAAACTCTATTTGGCAGTTGACACTACAATTACATTTGAAGAGTAGCACAGCATCAAGTATGAGTAATAGGTGGACAAGAAGAGATTTAATTATATCAAACATGAGTATACTGTACCTCACGAAAATTGGCGCCTCTGGATTCAGGACATGTTTTTTTCTTTCTCTTGCACTGAAATTGAAATATTTGTGTTACATTAGAAAGCATCATTACAACCAAATTGATGAAATGAACATATTTTAACATACAATCAAGTAACTACTTACATCTGTAATAGGGAAACAAAGATAGCAAAGTCAACATAAATATAATAGCAATTCACACCATTGTCTCACATGCCATAGGATTTCAACAGTTGGACAGATACAGGAAGTTATAAAAATAGATACATGGTTGATGCATGGATATAGACAAATACAACTTCAGATTATATGTAGACAGTTCTTGCACCATTCATTATGCTGATAAGATAGCTGTAATCATTTCCGAGCATGAAGCTGTGTCCTTAGTTCTTGGACTTGAATAAGCAGTACTTCAACAGAGAAGGATGGACAGAAGTATTACCTTTGATATGGGACCTTGAGGAACAGCTGCAATGAAATGCCTTTTTGCCATACACATATTTTGTGGTATCCGTAACATGTAAGATCATTCACTCAAGCTAACCAACATCCAACAATTCCTTTTATCCAAAATCAGCTGATTTTTTGTCTAAACAAGCAATTCCATGATTTGGAAAAATATCTATGCTGAGGGTCACACAAAATTGGACAGTAACAAACCATTACATACGTGGGATCATTCATTGTTAACACCCTCAATTGTGCAGACCACAATAGGAATGAAACTAAATTAAGAGTTATCAGACAGCATCACTCTACGCTCAGTACGTAGCACACCAACCAATACAAATATAAAATTACACAAATCCACAGTGTCTATTCCTTCAGACATGTTCAAAAGAACACACCGCACAGTCATAACTGATTTGCCTCAATGGCCAATAGATCCACCTGACTAAGTGTCCGATCTCCTTTGGGAATCGGAAAGTAGTGAGCATGGAGGAAATGAACAGGGACTGTAGACAGGTGCCACAAGGTAGGAAGAGGCGTGCCAAGATAGCTGCGATAAACATTGTGTCTGGGTGGCGCTGCGGTTCCCAACTTTGAATCTCAGGCCAGCACTCATATTCACTCATTGGCATTGATGCCGAGCAGGGTCCTGATGCAGCACATGTCAATATTCCTTTCCCTCCCTTTCTTCCCTCTCCTTCAATTTACATAATAAACATAAAAGACACTGAATGACTCCATAAAATGAAGTTTGCCGATGTAAGTACGAGGATTAAGAGCACAAACAGTTATTGTAAAATAAACAATAACAGTGAAATGTTTTCAGTTTATTATTATCAAATTCCTTTTACTACCCATTTTCCTACAAAGCAGTGTAAGGTGATAACTGCCAAGCACTCAACATTCTCAAATGAAAATGGCCCAATTTTTTTTCTTTTATGCCTTAAGTAAATTAAATTTACTCATATTTCCATAAATTGAGTCACCAGGCTACTGTTTTCCAGAAATTAAGAATAAATGTCAATAATAAATTGAATGCTAATGGGTTAGTACCATTTACTTTTTAATTATCCTTTAGGAAGTTTCTACTGTTTTTGTGGATGATAACTGTTGTTATCCGTAATAACACAAAACTATTATGAACCACAAATTTCAAAACCCATGTTCCTATACATCACCATTCCCTTCCTGATAACTGGATTTGCAGGATGCAAGTATTAGCCTAAAGTGATATTCAGATTATCCCACTGAAGTTTTCTTTGCCAGGCAGTGCTTTCATCCTGCCATTACCTTCTGAATCCTTTCGAATGTGTTTTCTGGCATCACCTTATTGATTGAGCCAAAGTGAAGATCTTCCTTCATGTTTTGTCTTTTCTGAAAACTAGCTCTAGCTACTACAACATCAGAAACTCTCCATCAAAACTAACCTTTCTAGCCTTGCACTTTCTGTACCAGTGTTACTGTACTGAAACATGTGCCACCTTTTGCCTCGGAAAACAAGCTGTAGTCATAAAATTTGAATCAGCAGAATGAAAGATGTACTGTTGGAAATCGTCCAAGTAAGTGACAGTTCTTCATTAGTATCTTCTGAAGACAGAAACCACTTATTGACCACAGCATTCCATTGCCTGCACTTCTGCAAAGCTTCTCAGTATGATTTGTAGTGGAACACCACATGCTTTGGGTGACTCAGTCTGTTGTTCCAATACTATTTCACCCCTTCTGTCATTATCTTGAAGCCTGTGAAAAAATTCATATCCCTCATATGTGACTACCTCTCAAACGAAATAGCAATACTGTGTGGTCTTCAGTCCTGAGACTGGTTTGATGCAGCTCTCCATGCTACTCTATCCTGTGCAAGCTTTTTCATCTCCCAGTACCTACTGCAACCTACATCCTTCTGAATCTGCTTAGTGTATTCATCTCTTGGTCTCCCTCTACGATTTTTACCCTCCATGCTGCCCTCCAATACTAAATTGGTGATCCCTTGATGCCTCAGAACATGTCCTACCAACCGATCCCTTCTTCTGGTCAAGTTGTGCCACAAACTTCTCTTCTCCCCAATCCTATTCAATACTTCCTCATTAGTTATGTGATCTACCCATCTAATCTTCAGCATTCTTCTGTAGCACCACATTTCGAAAGCTTCTATTCTCTTCTTGTCCAAACTATTTATCGTCCATGTTTCACTTCCATACATGGCTACACTCCATACAAATACTTTCAGAAATAACTTCCTGACACTTAAATCAATACTGGATGTTAACAAATTTCTCTTCTTCAGAAACGCTTTCCTTGCCATTGCCAGCCTACATTTTATATCCTCTCTACTTCGACCGTCATCAGTTATTTTGCTCCCCAAATAGCAAAACTCCTTTACTACTTTAAGTGCCTCATTTCCTAATCTAATTCCCTCAGCATCACCCGACTTAATTAGACTACATTCCATTATCCTTGTTTTACTTTTGTTGATGTTCATCTTATATCCTCCTTTCAAGACACTGTCCATTCCATTCAACTGCTCTTCCAAGTCCTTTGCTGTCTCTGACAGAATTACAATGTCATCGGCGAACCTCAAAGTTTTTATTTCTTCTCCATGAATTTTAATACCTACTCCGAATTTTTCTTTTGTTTCCTTTACTGCTTGCTCAATATACAGATTGAACAACATCGGGGAGAGGCTACAACCCTGTCTTACGCCCTTCCCAACCACTGCTTCCCTTTCATGTCCCTCGACTCTTATAACTGCCATCTGGTTTCTGTACAAATTGTAAATAGCCTTTCGCTCCCTGTATTTTACCCCTGCCACCTTTAGAATTTGAAAGAGAGTTTTTCCATTTGTCTGTAAAGAATTCGCGTTAGTATTTTGCAGCTGTGACTTATTAAGCTGAGAGTTCGGTAATTTTCACATCTGTCAACACCTGCTTTCTTTGGGATTGGAATTATTATATTCTTCTTGAAGTCTGAGGGTATTTCACCTGTTTCATACATCTTGCTCAACAGGTGGTAGAGTTTTGTCAGGACTGGCTCTCCCACGGCCGTCAGTAGTTCCAATGGAATATTGTCTACTCCGGGGGCCTTGTTTCGACTCAGGTCTTTCAGTGCTCTGTCACACTCTTCACGCAGTATCGTGTCTCCCATTTCATCTTCATCTACATCCTCTTCCATTTCCATAATATTGTCCTCAAGTACATCGCCCTTGTATAGACCCTCTATATACTCCTTCCACCTTTCTGCTTTCCCTTCTTTGCTTAGAACTGGGTTTCCATCTGAGCTCTTGATATTCATACAAGTCATTCTCTTATCTCCAAAGGTCTCTTTAATTTTCCTGTAGGTGGTATCTATCTTACCCCTAGTGAGATAGGCCTCTACATCCTTACATTTGTCCTCTAGCCATCCCTGCTTAGCAATTTTGCACTTCCTGTCGATCTCATTTTTCAGACGTTTGTATTCCTTTTTGCCTGTTTCACTTACTGCATTTTTATATTTTCTCCTTTCATCAATTAAATTCAATATTTCTTCTGTTACCCAAGGATTTCTACTAGCCCTCATCTTTTTACCTACTTGATCCTCTGCTGCCTTCACTACTTCATCCCTCAAAGCTACCCATTCTTCTTCTACCGTATTTATTTCCCCCATTCCTGTCAATTACTCCCTTATGCTCTCCCTGAATCTCTGTACAACCTCTGGTTCTTTTAGTTTATCCAGGTGCCATCTCCTTAAATTCCCACCTTTTTGCAGTTTCTTCAGTTTTAATCTACAGGTCATAACCAATAGATTGTGGTCAGAGTCCACATCTGCCACTGGAAATGTCTTACAATTTAAAACCTGGTTCCTAAATCTCTGTCTTACCATTATATAATCTATCTGATACCTTTTAGTATCTCCAGGGTTCTTCCATGTATACAACCTTCTTTCATGATTCTTAAACCAAGTGTTAGTTATGATTATGTTGTGCTCTGTGCAAAATTCTACCAGGCGGCTTCCTCTTTCATTTCTGTCCCCCAATCCATATTCACCTACTATGTTTCCTTCTCTCCCTTTTCCTACACTCTAATTCCAGTCACCCATGACTATTAAATTTTCGTCTCCCTTCACAATCTGAATGATTTCTTTTATTTCATAATACATTTCTTCAATTTCTTCGTCATCTGCAGAGCTAGTTGGCATATAAACTTGTACTACTGTAGTAGGTGTGGGCTTGGTATCTATCTTGGCCACAATAATGTGTTCACTATGCTGTTTGTAGTAGCTTACCCGCATTCCTATTTTCCTATTCATTATTAAACCTACTCCTGCATTACCCCTATTTGATTTTGTGTTATAACCCTGTAGTCACCTGACCAGAAGTCTTGTTCCTCCTGCCACCGAAATTCACTAATTCCCACTATATCTAACTTCAACCTATCCATTTCCCTTTTTAAAGTTTCTATCCTACCTGCCCGATTAAGGGATCTGACATTCCACGCTACGATCCGTAGAACGCCAGTTTTCTTTCTCCTGATAACGACATCCTCTTGAGTAGTCCCCGCCCGGAGATCCGAATGGGGGACTATTTTACCTCCGGAATATTTTACCCAAGAGGACGCCATCATCATGTAATCATACAGTAAAGCTGCATGCCCTCGGGAAAAATTACGGCTGTAGTTTCCCCTTGCTTTCAGCCGTTCGCAGTACCAGCACAGCAAGGCCGTTTTGGTTATTGTTACAAGGCCAGATCAGTCAATCATCCAGACTGTTGCCCTTGCAACTACTGAAAAGGCTGCTGCCCCTCTTCAGGAACCACACGTTTGTCTGGCCTCTCAACAGATACCCCTCCGTTGTGGTTACACCTACGGTACGGCTATCTGTATCGCTGAGGCACGCAAGCCTCCCCACCAACGGCAAGGTCCATGGTTCATGGGGGGGATAGTAACCAACACAAATCACTGCTCTCTTTGCAGACACTTCCACACAATAATGACACAACCAAATGCTGGTTACTGTGTAGCACTAAAATTGCGAAACCATGCCAGAAACAGCACAAATTAGGCACAATATTGCCACATGAATACTCTGAAGGACAGGTGTGGATTTGAATGTCATTACTTCATCCAATGTTACCCAAACAGCACTTGTAGCAGAAAGAATACTGTGCCAATGCTGTGAGCTTAGAATCAAAGTCAAGTCAGGCTACCCCAAAGTCTTCCCTCTGTTTATCAGAACTTAAGGGAAGATGAGGGGGTGAGAGAACTGACCTACACCACACCACCCAAGTGGCACCCTGGCTGATATCTAGTACATCAACAAATGCCAACAAAAGCGAATAAAAACTATTTTAAATTCATTTAAACATTGGCATACCATACATCATAAATATCGGGTCATCTGTATGCCCAATTGTATGGTCAGTTTTGGAAACTCACACATTGAGAAATATCAGAAAGGATTTTTACACCTAAACAACAAATGTATACCCACATTACATGAGCATGTAAAACAAACGGGTAAGTAGCTTTGTACAGCCAACTTCAATAGTTTTCAGTGCCCTTCACACATGGCAAATGCACCAATTACAAATCCTCTTCTGAAAGACAGTCCCATCTACTGGAATATCCAACATCAAACCTACGACAAGATTATAAAAATGTAAACCCTTATGCACACTGGTACGACACAAAGCTACAATTTTCTAAATATACCCCAACAGACTAATCACAAAGATAATTCTGTTACAATCGTACCAATCTTCACTTTTGCATACCACTGAAGAAAGTAAATTATCAGGGGCTAGAGCTAAAATCGGTGTCTTTGACAAGAGAAGCTAGTGTTGACTGTTTCCTGCCTTTTTATCGAAACACCCTAACCAGCACTTTGTGACATTTCTCTTAATGTAATATTGTTGTTACATAGATCAAGTAGACCACTAGGAGATGCCAACTTCCCAGAATCCAGTGCAAGTAGAATACAGTGAACATTGCCTTCCTTACAGTACAGCACTTTTGGGAAGTACCAAAACACCTGGAGGTTGTAACTGGCAATTTAACAGAGGGACAATGAAGCACTTGTTTTGGAACTGAAGAGTTCTGACTGTATACTCCGCAGCTAAGAGCTCAGTTTCATGAGTGATTGAACAATACACGAACACTAAAGAATTACCTCCATGAGTAGAAACAGGTTTTCTTATCTAAGTATATGTATCACTCACTGTCGCCATTGCAATAAACTTACCCATAATAACAAAGCTTTTCTTATTTCACAATTTCAGTGTTTAATAGTTATCTCATAATGAAAATAATTTTATGTTGCCACATAATATAATTAGCACTGCCAATCAGGCAAATATGAAACAAAGCATCAGAAATAAGCTTAATAAATCAGTCTATTGCACAAACCATACCTGACTTCCACCAAGCCCTCAGCAGTACATCCTGGACGTACAGCTTCCAGCCTGCTGTGCAGAATAGATTGTCTGGTCTGCACACTGCAAAAACAATGTTAACTGTCAAAGCAGGTTTTTTCAGTGCAGCAACGGAAAGAGAAATTTTGTAGCAAAATCCGACAACTCAGTTTAAGGAAATCCCAGTTTAAGAAGTGGTACCATGCAGCTGCAGTTCTGTAGATTTAGTGAGCAATTAAAAAAAGAAAATAATAAAAAAAATGGTAGATGCATTAAACTGAAGTGTCACGAATATACAGGAAAGTTCTGCTGGTAAGTCAGAAATAGCTCATTGCATATTAAAGGTTTATTCAATTTTCTACACCACTACATTAGCTATGGGAAGGTAGCTCTAATGAAGTGTAAAATTACAAGGAAAAGCAGCATCCAGTCTTTTCCCCCCACGGCAAGTTGCCTTCCCAGCACTCAAAATGCTTAGAACAATAGTATGGTATGTACCTTACACAAATCACTTAATATCCACAATACAATTGAAATGATCAAAATCCAAGACAAACACCACCAACATGCACGTTTCATTGATGTTTCCGTATCAGTGGATTCTCTTTACTCCTGTAACTGCATTTACTGTCATCCACGTAACTGCTTTGTTGCGAGTGCAGCTTATGCACTTTTATCATTGCCATTTATATAGTTACCACCCTGTCATGCATATGAAATTATAGCCAAACATACATAGTGTCACTGTTTATGAAATATTCAACAGCTCCACCTTGTTTTAATCGTACATGAACATTAAACGAGAAAGCAGACAATCTGAACATTTCACATACAGAATGTGTGTTAGTAGTTCATGGAGTCATGGAAATGTGGATGCCAGAAACTACAGACCAACTGCACTTCACTTCAGGCGTATACATGAACAATATGTGGTATTATGGAAATGAAATTCCTGATGACTAAATTTCGCTAGACCACGTTCGGATGAAAGAGAAAAATACTGTCGTCTGTCAAGGAACAATCCTTCCCCAAAATTTATTTTCAAGTGAAGCTGGGCACAGAAAGCATGATTTAAGCTCAAGGTAAATGCTTAAATGTGACATACCCGGCATAATTAAGCCCTGGGATATAGCAAAATTAATTATTTTTATGGGTCGACAGAAGCGTCCGATCCCACGCGTCTGCTTTGACCCGTGACGTAAGGGTGCTGACATGTGCGACGTCATGATGGCGCGGAGTTTGGTTAGAGTGTGGCTGTCTCCAGTTCTGTTTTATCTTATTTTATTTACTTTTCTGATCTGTTCGTTCTATCTCATGAGATTTTTTTTTTTTAATTTAAAAACACTTATTACCTATTTTAATTACCTGTTTCCTCCAATTTCTGTTTTAGTTTATTATATTTATCTTTCTGATCTGTTCGTTCTATCCCGTGAGATTTTTTTTTCTCAAAAAGACAAAAAACACTAATCAGCTACTGAAGCACCTTTATCTTCTATAGGTTGCACTGGTTACGACCCCTGGGGAGGTGGGTGGGTATTCATGCATGGCTGTCTTCACTTACACGTTGTAGCTACCCAACGTGCCTAAATTTGTTTAAATTTAGTTTGCCCCCCACCCAAAACACCCCATTTCCCGCGCTTGTCCGTTAGTGTCATTAGGCTTCTTGTTGGAAGTGTGTGTGTGTTTGTTTTTGTTTCTGCCATATTTGTGACGTCATGGGTCAAAGCAGATGGGCGGGATCGGACGCTTCCGTATTTCCATATTTATGCATCACATGGATTGGAGAAAACTTTTCAAAGCTCCTACTTCAAACACAACACGAACAACTCATGGTAAAATACTGGGATCAACTGAGAAGCAGGGATGCAGTTTTCCATCATGGGCAGAATCTATGAATGCACTATCCACAATATCAATGCTTTGGTTTTGCATTTTATCCACAAAGTCAATGCAGATTGTGAATTAGTGCACCAGGTCCACAATGTACATTGATCTCTATATGAAAAACACTAGTATTCTGCTTTCACAATAGTCACACTCGGATTAACTGCACTGAGGTTCAACAGCACAACCAATACTGCATTAATATACTACAGAAAGACAACACACAAAACATGGAAAACAGTAACTAACAGATGGAGAATGGAAGCAGACAAATATAAATTCACCATTTCATAGCACAAACACACTCCCAAAGCAAAAATAGGACACTGTACCTTCATTCTCCGTACATACCACAAGTGGCTCCATTTGAGCTGACACAGATTTAGGGTGGCTTGGTGGCAGAGTAATTTAGATTTTGACACAGAGTGTAAAAAAAATTCTAGTACCTCCTAAACTAACTTAAGAGGTAACAGTTCCTATGTATGTTACACTAAAATAATATTCCACTATTAACATCAAGTAACTTAATGTTCTCCAGAAACAAATTGCTGTAACACAGTGATCCCCCATTTTGGTAGCTGCAGCATCTTGATGTCGGCCTGTTTCATCGAATATGTTACAGCACAATATTCTGGTGCAAGATGCTAACATCTCACATGCCAGGTTGTACCAAGGACATAAGAAATATACATCCTTGCTAAAGGCTGATTTAAGGAAGTATTGCCCAATATCACTTTACAGTATGAAAAGATCTATACTTTCCCCAGTACAAAAAAAAAAAAATTGTAATGTTCAAATTCTACACACTATGAAATATCCCTATCAACTGTCTGTGGTAAACAAAAAATACTGCTGAATATCCTACTGTTTCTATACACTACTCATCAGACTCATAGCATCTTAATGTTACAGTTATATATGCACCAGTACTTACAGGAAGCTGTGACTCATTCCACATACAAGCCTGTCGCTTACACAAATGACACTACAAATAAATATAATAACAGGTAATATCATTAATTCCATTGTTTGGATCTGGAATATCAACTCAAGCAACCTCCTGACATAGCCAATACCTCAGACTAGGTGACATTATTGTCTCCACTAAAAGAGGAAAAGGAACAAAATAGGTTAACTGATAATTCATCCAACCTAATGTAGAACTCTGGTTTCAGTACACTGTGTCACAACATCCTCTAAAACAAAAGGCACTTCGAAGACTATACCATTGAACCACGTCATTTGCTAGATAAGCAAAGACAGTTAAATGGACTGTTCTGCTTCTGCATGTAGATGTCACATGCCATGTTATATCACACCTCAAATCAGAGGTCCAGTACTGTTGGTTGGACTCAAGAACAGGTACCTGTTCATTTGCTACACATTTAAAGCCAAATCTAAGGTAAGCATACTGTACCGCACAAAGATCTCCAGCCATTCGGGTAGATTACAGCACGGGCAGTCATTGTCTGGAGAGAAAGAAAAGAAGAACATTAATTTTCAGTGAGACCTCGAACAATGTATTTTAAATAACAATTCTTACATCATTTTGCAAAATTCCAAGAGATTAAAAACTGTATCAGTTATGACGTGTTCTCAAGTATGTGGCAATTAATTTACTGCGATGGCCATATATTTTTACATTAAATCTAGTAACACTACATAGAGCACTTTTTTCTGATTTGTTCCGAAATGCTTTCAAAGGAATAGTTGAGTTCATTTTACTGCGCATCATATGTATTTGGTTTCATTTTTTCCTCCATGGATTATAACCGATAATATTTTCAAATTTTTCCTGGCTAACGTGAACTTTTTGAAAGTTCTCAGTATGGTTACAGCAGAAAACCGAAGCAAGCTTTAGTATATGGAACAAAATGCCTTCTCTTTGCAAAATCATCTACCGATTATACTGTATGAATAATTTGGTAACGAAATTCTATCTGGTATGAAGAAAGGATAGAGTGGCATAGCCAAGTAAATATGTAACACGTGGAGCATATCTACAGCAGAAGTAGACGTTCTAAACTTAAGCATGAAATTTAGGTAGGATAGTGTAGCCTTAAACCTGTTTCCGGTGGCCCGATTTTGAATGAAAACCATATTACAGATTCAACATGGCGAACACGTGGAAAGGCAGTACATGTAAAATGGCTCCCGCTATTCATATTAAACTGCATACGAAACGGAAACCATTTTCTCGATCTTTATTTCACTGGGTAACACTTCTGTTCCGCATCGTGCTTAAACTCTTTCGGTCCTGAACATATGGAAGTAGTAATGCTAGAATTCTACCACGATCCTAAATCGGAAATAAACCACGTGTTTACCTATGCCACTTTACAGCTAACGTACTGTGCAGGGAAATATGTCACAACGTAAAATACCAGATGCATGCTACTTAAATCGACTAGCAATGCATTCTTCATCACTCAACAGACTCTGTCGTCTAAACTATTTGTAAAATACTAACTGCAAACGCTTACCGTCAGCCATTACAAATGTTCGATTATCAAACACTCAAACAGCAACTACACATGATACAGCAAGAATAGAACTGCGTAGACTTGGCCACTGTTTCTATGTTTCGATACAGTGTATCGATACGTGGAACTGTTTCAGTGTTTCGGAACGGCTGTGGTTCACTGTTTCGAAACAGTAGTGTTTCATTCCGCCCCTGTCTCGGACCAGATTCGATCTCACTGTGGTTCACTGTTTCGAAACAGTGGTGTTTCATTCCGCCTCTGTCTCGGACCAGATTTGATCTCGAGCCAAACACAGATACTGTATCGTTGTTTCAAAATAAGGCTGTTTCAGTCCACCTGTGCTTGGAATGGACTGATTGTATTGAAACAGTGATGTTTCATACCGCTCTGTGTCGGACGAGATTCGGGCTTGGCACAGGTACTGAAACACAACATACCACTTCATGAAACACTTTCAAGAGTGTCGAAATCTTTTTGACAAACAATAGCATGAAGCTTAAGATATCCGAAAATAAAGCTTGGTTTCTAGCTGACTGTCCGATTTCGAAATGGCGTAACATCTACTTTATAAACACTAACCAACAATAAAACAATGCATACTATTCAGATTCAAAATAATGAATATGTGAAAATCATTCAGTTAAATTATACTTTTTTTTATAATATACGCTTCAAATGCAGGAGTAGGTTTAATAATGAATAAAATAATAGGAGTGCGGGTTAGCTACTACAAATAGCATAGTGAATGCATTATTGTGGCCAAGATAGACACAAAGCCCATGCCTACTACAGTAGTACAAGTTTATATGCCAACTAGCTCTGCAGACGATGAAGAAATAGATGAAATGTATGACGAGATAAAAGAAATTATTCAGGTAGTGAAGGGAGACGAAAATGTAATAGTCATGGGTGACTGGAATTCGTCAGTAGGAAAAGGGAGAGAAGGAAACATAGTAGGTGAATATGGATTGGGGGTAAGAAATGAAAGAGGAAGCCGTCTTGTAGAATTTTGCACAGAGCATAACTTAACCATAGCTAACACTTGGTTCAAGAATCATAAAAGAAGGTTGTATACCTGGAAGAATCCTGGAGATACTAAAAGGTATCAGATAGATTATATAATGGTAAGACAGAGATTTAGGAACCAGGTTTTAAATTGTAAGACATTTCCATGGGCAGATGTGGATTCTGACCACAATCTATTGGTTATGATCTGCAGATTGAATCTGAAGAAACTGCAAAAAGGTGGGAATTTAAGGATATGGGACCTAGATAAACTGAAAGAACCAGAGGTTGTAGAGAGTTTCAGGGAGAGCATAAGGGAACAATTGACAGGAATGGGGGAAAGAAATACAGTAGAAGAAGAATGGGTAACTCTGAGGGATGAAGTAGTGAAGGCAGCAGACGATCAAGTAGGTAAAAAGACGAGGGCTAGTAGAAATCCTTGGATAACAGAAGAAATATTGAATTTAATTGATGAAAGGAGAAAATATAAAAATGCAGTAAATGAAGCAGGCAAAAAGGAATACAAACGTCTTAAAAATGATACCGACAGGAAGTGCAAAATGGCTAAGCAGGGATGGCTAGAGGACAAATGTAAGGATGTAGAGGCTTGTCTCACTAGGGGTAAGATAGATACTGCCTACAGGAAAATTAAAGAGACCTTTGGAGAGAAGAGAACCACTTGTATGAACATCAAGAGCTCAGATGGAAACCCAGTTCTAAGCAAAGAAGGGAAGGCAGAAAGGTGGAAGGAGTATATAGAGGGTTTAGACAAGGGCGATGTACTTGAGGACAGTATTATGGAAATGGAAGAGGATGTAGATGAAGACGAAATGGGAGATAAGATATTGCGTGAAGAGTTTGATAGACCACTGAAAGACCTGAGTCGAAACAAGGCCCCGGGAGTAGACAACATTCCATTAGAACTACTGATGGCCTCGGGAGAGCCAGTCATGACAAAACTCTACCATCTGGTGAGCACGATGTATGAGACAGGCGAAATACCCTCAGACTTCAAGAAGAATATAATAATTCCAATCCCAAACAAAGCAGGTGTTGACAGATGTGAAAATTACTGAACAATCAGTTTAATAAGTCACAGCTGCAAAATACTAACGCGAATTCTTTACAGACGAATGGAAAAACTGGTAGAAGCCGACCTCGGGGAAGATCAGTTTGGATTCCGTAGAAATGTTGGAACACGTGAGGCAATACTGACCTTACGACTTATCTTAGAAGAAAGATTAAGAAAAGGCAAACCTACGTTTCTAGCATTTGTAGACTTAGAGAAAGCTTTTGACAATGTTTTTATGAGTAATAACTGTCACAGAAATCTCTTTCTATAACAATAGTTAACAAACCCTACTTACAACTGGTAGGCTGAAGTAGTGGTACTTATCTCACCAGTTTCATTATAACAATAATATAAATGTAGAAAGTTAATAGATAGTACAATTGCATTATTAGTAAATGATCTGTGTGTACGAAATTGTGCTAGTCTTCCTTCACTTTACCTTGCGTTCTTTTTTTTATTTATTTATTTTTATTATGTCATCTTCTGAAAGCTCTTATACTTATGTTTATCTTGCAAAATAGGACCATGGACTTCCTCTCACATTTCATTTCAATTGTAGATGCAGACAGTTGACTCCAAGGACACCAGTGCCTCTCAAGATGAAGGAAATCCTCCCAGCTTCACTCACTTCACTTCAATAAAAATATTTAATGCTGCTATTAAGTCTTCTCTTATTCATAATCACATATAATACAAAGCACTCGTTGCACATCTTACTTCGAGCAACACATTGAAGCAGTCCTGCATATGAGAGAGTGAAACAAAAAATGTATAAAGGAAAGTGAATGATGTTTTTTGTTCATTTGTATGCTCCTTACTGACCACGGCTTTGCTCACGTACATAGTCAGTCCTTGCTTCTGTTATAATTGGCGTTTCATTTTTTTGTTCTTTAATAAATTCTAACTTTACCACATCCAGGACATCTTTCACCATGTACCTTCACATTGTTATCCTGACAAACTTTTGAAGGCATGAGCTCAACTCATTAACACTTAGGTGCCAACGCCCGAAACATATGGGATTGCGCGGCCTGCCCGGAAGTCCAGCGCCCGTAATTTTACGAGAGCATGTTCTTGTTCTTCCCCTTCCTTCCTTTGTGTGTTCTTACGGCTCCCGCTTGTCTGGAGGTGCTGCATGGACTGTAGTTCGAGTATTGGTCACTAGATGGTGCGGGCATGCTGTGGAAGGATGTGCTTCCCTTTCTATTTGTCGGGTTTTGTGAGCGGCGATTTTTTCCCAGGCAGTCTCAGTAGCGTCGACATGGCAAAGTGGTGGAAAAAGTTGGCATTCCATGTTATACTAATTGCGATTGTAAATTCCTGCATATTATACAATAAAGTTACTGCAAAATGCCTCACAATATCTCACTTCATGACAGTTATCTGTGCAGATCTTGCACAAAGCTAAGGTCTTTAACCCCGACCTGGTCCATCTGGACTCTCAGGACTATCAACTGGAAATCATTTCCTGGACAAGATTGAGACAGAAGTAGGTAAGAAACAGAAACAAAAACAATGTGTAGTGTGTTCTCTGAGAGGAAAAAACTGACTGGAAAAGTGTGGCAAAAAGACACAAGCTACAAGTGTAGTGAATATAAAGTAGCATTGTGCAAAATGCCGTGCTTCAAAATTCACCACACAAAGAGCAAAATTGCATCCTAAAATAGTTACAGGAGGTTACTGTAGATGAGACATACTGTATCCATCATAGTTACAATTTTTGTGTAAAATAAAAAAAATTTCCTTCTAGAAAATACAATGAATATACCTTTGACAAATTTTTCCTTTTTTCAAAAACAATGTTATAATAATAATGCTTGTCCAAAGTATGTATTAATGCAAGAGAAAGGTATTATATATGGTTTTAAACAAGAAAGTCTACGTTTTTCAATAAGAGTAATTTTATTGCTATAACTGAAACCTTTCGTGAGTTGAAGTAGTTTAAAATACGTTAAAATCAGCCAGTCTTTATGGTAGACACCCGTGTGCAACGGCTCAGGACCCAAAGTGTTAAAGATTTTCAGCTTCACCGCAATCAGTCAAATGGTATAGGAACAAAGAAGAAAACAAAGATGTATTCGTCTTTGGAGTTGTTGTATTTATGTATGAATGAGTAAAGTCAAAACTAGAAAATTATTCACAACACGGTACTATAAGACAACCAATCATGCAAACTGGTCCTTTCCACACTTCACATCGCAGTCTGCTGCACTGATACTGAAAGTGTTTCAGTTCTGTAGCAATGCTACTGGAATAGGCATATTAAAAAGGATTGTCACTTTCTTAAAGTTTCCAGCTTTTTCCTCTTGCTACCTTTTGACCGAATGCCTGGTGTGTATTTTTTATTACATCAGTAAGAAATTTGTTGCACCATAGAATAATTTTCAGAATGTTTTCAATCATTTGATTGTCACACAAATTAGGCTGCTCAAAATTTGATGACAAAATACACAATATCAAACCCTCAGCGCTTGTGTTTGGTTGTAATCCTGCAATATGGGTTTTTCAGATTAAAGATGAACAAGTTTGAAAAAGTGATATAGCTGTAGCCTACATGACAAATGGCCTTATGTCAAGTAGGCCACTTCTATCTCCATACCACATATGCCTAACAAACTCCTCATAATTCATGACTCTGTGAAAACTAGACTATTCTAGCACACATTGCATTTCAGTTTTCTTGCAGCCACTGGGGTACATGATCAATGGTAAGTAGCTGCTTACACCATTAGTGTCAGAATCTGATTCACAGGGAGAGGCAGAACAGTGAGAAAATAGTGAGTATCCCTTCTATGGTTATGAAACACAGAAATAATTTACTTTGGTTGGTCTACCTATCACAGATTTATTAAATATCTTCAAAAATGTAGAAAATCAGTTTTTCTGCGCTAAAAGTATTAGCCTGATCGATACATGTCAATGTGACCCAGCCAATTCTCTGCTTTCCAAAGTGGTCTTCAAGAAGATCAGTGTGAAATTTTCCAGGCTAAATGGATTTCACATACACAATATTTGTAATCACGAGATTGGAACATGTAGGCAACTTCAGAGCAGATAATGTTTCTTTTGTAAAGACTGACATGCCTCTTGCCTACTCCTACCATTTATCAAGATGAGCTAGAAAGTATTTTTGAGGTAATGAGCTGCTGATCTGTATTTAACAATGCAAAATCCAGGATGGTTGATTGACAATTTTATGAAAAAGATGTTGCTACTCACCTTATAGTAGAGATAAGTCACAGATAGGCACAAGAAAGAGACAAGTAAGGTCTTCACTTGTTATGGTTTTAGGGCGCAAAACTGCTATGGTCATTAGCGCCCAGTCTATTACTTAGGAAAAGGCAGAAATGGGAACGGAAAGCTTAAAAAACCACTATAGAAGGGGGTTGATTGTCCCCAAAAACAGCTTCAAATGACTAGACGTCATCTCACTGGCACTAAATAAACGCGATCAGCTGAGCGCGTATCATCTGCTAAAATGGAAGATACATCAGGCGACAGCTGTAAGACGGACGCGTAACAGAGTAAAATAGGGGCACTCTAGTAAAAGGTGTCTCACCGTCCACAGCTGAGAGCAGTGGGGTCAGAGTGGGGGAGGATCACCATTTAAAAGATGTTGATGGCTAAAAAGACAGTGCCCCATCCGGAGTCTAGTTAAAATTACCTCCTCCCGAAGACGCGTTCGGAAGGAAGAGGTCCAAGCACAGGGAAGAGCTTTCACGTCCCGCAATTTATTATTGGGAAGTGTTGACCAATGTGCGTGCCGTAAGAGTAACACAACGACATAAAACACTCCGTAGATCGGCGAAGGGATTCATGTGAATAACTGGCTGCAGAAGAGAGACTGCAGCCTTGGCCACTGTATCGGCCGCCTGATTTCCACAGATAACAATGTGTCCTGGGATCCAGAGGAATGCCACAGAGACACCCCCCAATTGGGGCAAGTGGAGGCAGTCCTCAATCCGGTGGACCAGAGGGTGGACAGGGTAGAGAGCTTGGAGACTGAGGAGAGAGCTGAGAGAATCTGAAAAGATAACATACTGTATCCGTTGATGGCGACGAATGTATTGGACAGTCTGGAGAACAGCGTAAAGCTCCGCAGTATAAACCGAACACTGGTCGGGAAGCCGAAATCTATTTGGGGTGTCGCCAACAATATAGGCACTCCCTGCACCTAACGATGTTTTCGAGCCATCCGTGTAAATAAATGTGGCTTCCTTCATTTGTGCACATAGAGCAGCAAATGCCAGACGATAAACAAGTGAAGGGGTACCTTCCTTGGGAAATTGACAAAGGTCACGGAGCAGGCAGGTCCAGGGACGGAGCCAAGGCGGTGCTGTACCCCAAGCTGTGAAGAAGGTTTTAGGAAAGCGGAAGGAAAGAGAATGGAGCAGTTGACGGAAGCGGACTCCCGGTGGTAGTAGGGAGGAAGGGCGGCCTGCATAGTCTAAATCCAAGGAGGCATCGAAAAAAATGTCATGGGCCGGATTAGCAGGCATGGAAGACAGATGGCTAGCATAACGACTCAGAAGGACTGCTCGCCGATTGGACAACGGAGGTTCAGCAGTCTCAGCATAAAGGCTTTCCACAGGGCTGGTGTAAAAAGCTCCAGACACTAAACGTAATCCACAGTGGTGGATAGAGTCGAGACGACTAAGAATAGACGGCCAAGCAGAGGAGTAAACTATGCTTCCATAGTCCAATTTCGAGCACACTAAGGCGCGATAGAGGCGGAGAAGGACCACTCGGTCTGCTCCCCAGGAGGTACCATTCAGGACATGGAGGGTGTTGAGGGATCACAAACAGCAAGCCGAAAGATAGGAAACGTGGGAGGACCAGCACAGTTTTCTGTCAAACATAAGACCCAAGAATTTAGTGACATCTGAAAACGGAAGGTTGACAGGTCCTAGATGTAAGGAGGGTGGAAGAAACTCCTTACATCGCCAAAAATTAACCCAAACGGTCTTACTGGGAGAAAAACAGAAGCCGGTTTCGATGCTCCAAGAGTGGAGGCGATCGAGACATCCTTGAAGACGTCGTTCAAGAAGGCTGGTCTGTTGAGAGCTGTAGTAGATCGCAAAATCGTCCAAAAGAGGGAGCCCGAGACATCAGGAGGGAGACAATCCATAATTGGATTTATGGCAATGGCAAACAGTACAACACTCAGCACGGAGCCCTGGGGTACCCCGTTTTCTTGGGAGAAAGTACGGGAGAGAGTAGTGTTCACCCGCACCCTAAATGTGCGCTCTGCCATAACTTCGCGAAGAAAAAGGGGCAGCCGACCTCGAAAGCCCCAAGAGAACAGTGTGCGGAGGATGCCTGTCCTCCAACAGGTATCGTATGCACTCTCCAGATCAAAAAATATAGCTACAGTTTGGCGTTTCCGGAGAAAATTGGCCATGATATAAGTGGAGAGAGCAAGATGGTCAACTGCAGAACGATGCTTTTGGAATCCACATTGTTGTTGTTGTTAAAAGACTGTGGGACTCCAGCCACCAAGCTAAACGGCAATTCACCATACGCTCCAAGACCTTACATACACTACTCGTGAGAGAAATGCGATAGCTACAGGGGAGATGTTTGTCCTTTCCAGGTTTCGGAACAGGAACGACGATAGCTTCCCGCCATCATCTGGGAAAAGTACTGTCGGTCCAAATTCGAAAATAAAGGCGAAGGAGGTAACGCAGACTATGGGTTGATAAATGCAGCAACATTTGGACGTGGATACCATCCGGTCCTGGGGCGGAGGAGCGAGAAGAAGAGAGTGCATGTTGGAGTTCCCGCATGGAGAAAACAGTATTGTAGCTTTCGCGATTTTGAAAGGGGAAAACAAGAGGTTGCACTTCAGCTGCACGTTTCTTCGGGAGAAAGGCTGGCGGGTAATTTGAAGAGCTCAAAATCTCAGCAAAGTGTTGACCCAATGAGTTAGAAATTGCGACGGGGTCCACTAACGTATCATGCGCGACAGTGAGCCCAGAGACCGGGGAGAAACTAGGCATGCCATTTAACCGTCTAATCCGACTCCAAACTTGCGAGGAGGGAGTGAAGGTGTTAAATGAGCTAGTAAAGAAGTCCCAGCTTGCCTTTTTACTATCACGGATGACGCGACGGCATCGCACACGGAAATGCAGTTCGCCAAAGTAGGATGGTGGCGGAAAACGCGAAGAGCACGTCGCCGCTCATGTATTGCGTCATGGCATGCCTCGTTCCACCAAGGAACTGGAGGGCGCCGGGGCAATTCGGAGGTGTGTGGTATTGAACGTTCCGCAGCTGTAAGAATAACGTCGGTAATATGTGTGACCTCATCGTCGACGCTGGGAAAGTGACGGTCGTCGAATGTCGCTAGAGACGAAAAAAGTGTCCAATCGGCTTGGGCAAACTTCCAGCGTCGCGGGCGTGTATATGGCAGTTGAGGCTGCAGTCTAAGGACACATGGAAAGTGGTCACTCGAGTGTGAATCATCACGGGCGAACCATTCGAAGCGCCGAGCTAGTGGAACAGTACCGATCGCAAGGTCCAAATCAGATAAATTTGTCGTGGAGGCAGACAAAAATGTAGGAACCCCAGTGTTGAGGCAAACTAGATCCGCTTGGTGGAAGACGTCTAGCAATAGTGAGTCACGTGGACAAGGATGTGGAGATCCCCAAAGTG
Organism: Schistocerca serialis cubense; assembly: GCF_023864345.2. Lineage (NCBI taxonomy): Eukaryota > Metazoa > Arthropoda > Insecta > Orthoptera > Acrididae > Schistocerca > Schistocerca serialis. Next base: position 72,575,804 of record NC_064647.1, read on the forward strand.
GGTGGTGGACATTGAAGTCCCCAACCAGCAAATAGGGGGGTGGAAGCTGACCAAGAAGATGAAAGAGATCAGCTCGTGCCATTGGTGTGGACGATGGAATGTATACAGTACAAAGAGAGAACGTGTATCCAGAAAGGGAAAGACAGACGGCGACAGCTTGGAAGGAAGTGTTTAAATGGATTGGGTGATAATGGAGAGTATCATGGAGAAGAATCATGAGTCCTCCATGGGCTGGAGTGCCTTCAACAGAGGGGAGATCATATCGGACGGACTGAAAATGAGGGAGAACAAAGCAGTCATGGGGACACAGCTTTGTTTCCTGAAGACAGAAGATGACCGGCGAGTAGGATCGTAAGAGGATCGACAATTCATCCCGATTGGCTTGAATGCCGCGGATATTCCAGTGGATAATGGACATAGGGTGAACAGAAAATGGAGGAATGTGACCAAGGTTGCTGTCAACTCAACAACTGCTCAGAGCGTGCGACCGACAGCATGGAATGGCATTCAGCCAGAGACAGAAGATCCTGATCCATAGGTTGTTCAGCCACCAGCGATCGGCCAGTTGATCGGCCGCCAGCAGTGCGCCTCGGCGACACAGAAGACGGCCGAGGGCGATTTCCGCCAGGTGGTGCTGTAGATGGGACACGCTTTCGCGGAGAAGGAGATGAACTGGGTTTCTTTGTAGCCTTCTTGGAAGGATGATGTTTAGATGAAGGAGGAACTGATGGTTGTGAAGTTGGGGTAGGTAAAAAATCTTCACGAGTATGCTCTTTTTTCGAAGTCGTGGTGTCTGACTTGGGCTCGAGATTTAGCAGAACCCGACGAAGGGTGAGCCAGAGAAAGGGCAGGTGAAAGTGGTGAGGTTGAACGGGCGATCTTTGCGCTGGCCGATCTGACTATCGTGGCACTAAAGGTGAGGTCGCAAGTCTGTGTGGCCGCCTCCTTTGTTGGCCGAGGAGAAGCAAGGACAGTGCTGTATTTTCCTGTCTGAGGCACGGTGGGCTGTCGACTGGCGAATAATTTTTGAGCAGCAAAGGTTGACACCTTTTCCTTCATTCTTATTTCCTGGATGAGCTTTTCGTCCTTAAAAATGGGGCAATCTCAAGAGGAAGCAGCGTGGTCACCCATACAGTTGATGCAGCGAGGGGATGGAGGTGGACAAGCACCCTCATGGGCATCCTTGCCACACGTAACACATTTGGCCGGATTGGAACAGGACTGGCTGGTGTGATTGAACCGCTGACACCGATAGCAATGCGTAGGGTTTGGGACGTAAGGGCGAACGGAAATTATCTCATAGCCTGCTTTGATTTTCGATGGGAGTTGAACTTTGTCAAATGTCAAGAAGACAGTACGGGTTGGAATGATGTTTGTGTCAACCCTTTTCATGACTATGAACAGCCGTTATGCCCTGGTCAGACAGGTGGTGTTGAATTTCCTCATCGGACAATCTGTTGAGGGAGTGTGTATAAACAACCCCACGTGACGAATTTGAAGTGCGGTGCGCTTCCGGACAGGGAAGGTGTGGAGCAGTGAAGTACGCAGCAATTTATGTGCCTGGAGGGCACTGACTGTTTCTAACAACAAGGTGCCATTCCGTAATCAGGAACAAGACACTAGAGGACCTGCAATTGCGTCGACACCTTTCTGAATAATGAAAGGGTTGACCGTGGAGAAGTTGTGACCTTCGTCAGACCGAGAAACAACAAGAAACTGTGGTAACGATGGAAGAACTGTCTGTGGCTGAGACTAAGTGAACTTACGCTTGTGAGCAGACATAGTGGAAGGTGAGGAAACCATTGCGGAAGAATTCCCCATGATTACCGGCGTCTCCAATGGCGCGCTCCTCCCTTGTGGGGGCCTTCTCTGAGGGCACTCCCGCCTTAGGTGATTGTTCACACCTCAGGTCACACCTCCCGACAAATGGACGGAGGGACCAATCGGCACTTTCAGAAGGTATCAGCTCGGGTAATCACCCCTCCCTGGGCCTGGCCATTACCAGGGGGTACGTATGTGTCCTACCTGTCTACCCGGGGCGGGGAATTACGCGTTACCCTGTCACCGGCTACGCACAAAAATGCGTGGGTCGGCCTTCAGACACGCACAGGGAGGAAGAAAGAGAAAGGGAAAAACAAAGAAAGAGAAAGGAAAGAGGAGAGGTCTCAAACGCCGCAGCGGAGAAAAGGGTAAAGAGAAGAGGTAAGGAAAAGAGACTGACAAAGGAAGGATGAAGATACACAAGTACAGAAGGCGAGGAATGTGGTACATTTACGAGCGTCCGTCTCCGGACGTAGGCACAAACCATACTCCCAGAGGGGGAGAAAGGGAAGGAAAGAGCCAGAGGTGAGGGGAGGAGGGGCGAAGGTGGGGGAGAGGGAAGGATGCGGAAAGGGAAGGTATGCAGCCCAGAAAGGAAAGAGGGCCACATTAGCTCGGGGTCCGGTGCTCGCTACGCACGTATCCACAAAAGAGTTGTGGACCCCCTGGGGGGTTCTGTAGGCATGAATAGAAGTGTGGAGGGGCTGCAGCACATGAAAGGAGGAATTGCATTCCATAGTCGGTGGACAAGTGAAAAGAAATGTAATAATTTGAATTAGCAGCAATACTGACAATGCTGAAAAGAGAAAAGTGTTTGACATCAGGGCTAGGGTTTCTGAAAGAGCTAGAACTGTTTTCACACTGGACTGTCAGTGAATTCTCTTGCATAATGGCAGCAGGTGATCTAGACATGAACTCACTGAAAGACAACTGTGGTACTGAAACAGCCCTACAAGGTGCAGTGAAATTACAGAGACACAGATCATGTAATTATCAATTTACCACTTTACAGTCGAGTTACAGGTCTTAAATAGAGCCACTGCAGATTGTTATGGGATATTACTGAAGCACCAGACAAGACACAAATGCTACACAACAGCTTTAATGAATTGCGACAAAACCAGCAAGCCTAGGCAAACTACAAAGATTATTTAATACGAAACAAAGGATGACAATCAGATTGCACAACATTGGCCTACAACATAAATCTTGCAGGTCCAGTGGTAAGCAGAAATAATAATGGTAAATAAAGCACACACTAGAACACAACACACATAATAAGGAAGAGGGAATAACTAAAAACTACATTTAACACTTGTCAGATGAAACAAGTAAATTGTGATACCTATAGCGGCAAGAAGAGATCATCCAATAAAGTGTTCAAAGAAACCAAACTGAATCAGAACAAAATGGGTTCCACTAATATCAGAGACTGTATAGATCCTCAAAGAAAGAGTAGACACAAGGAACAATGGGAACTTAACCATCAAGAATAATGGGAATAAAATCATGGACTCCCAGTAACATGTTAACCAATTAATTATGTAAAAGTCTACTGTCACAAAATGCACACAAAGTACTCACAAGACCATGTTTATTCATCATCTGACTCAGTAAAAATAGAACACAGTTTAAAGACAATCTACGAGGGACTAAACAATATGTCTACTCAACTATTTAAAAGCTGTCTGCAGTGGCTAGCAAAGCCTACAGCTCTTCTTATCTTAGCTATGGAAGAAGGAATATTCACATTACGTTTAAGAGGACAATGTCAAGTGATACTAGTACACAAAGACGGCAGTCAGGAAGATACAGGAAATTACAGACCAACAACTATTACACCAACATTATCTGAAACAATAGAATGTAACTGAAGCCAATAGTTAATTTTATAGGTGAAATATGCCCAGCATGGGTTTAGGAATTTTAGATCTACCAGAACAACAGCTGTCTGTCTAGTTTTTGTAACTAAGGCACTAGGTTTGTGGCATATTTCTTGACTATTCAGTGGCCATTGTGTGTGCCACAACATATACTACTAGATATTCTCCTTGACTGTGTACTGGGAAAAGGGGCTGGTATAAATTATCGATGGAAAATAATGATGTGTGGAAAGAAAAGTCAACAGCTGTATTACAAGTATCTGTTCAAATTTTTAATTTATTTAAACAGCGGAAATTCTAGGTCAGAATATAAACATTATTATGGAAAGGATACATTGGTACTCTCTGTGAAGACGAACCATTGATATCCAGATAGACATGATGGAAAGACTGACGTATCAGCTTTCAGCCAAACCTTCTTCAGAAAAGACAGTCTCAAGTTCCTATTCCACAATGTGCCTAAACCGCAGACCTGTGCACCAGCGCCCCATGCGTTCATTTCTGTAACTACCGGCAGGTTCACAAAGACCCATTACACCATCCATGTGGGATATACCTGGCATGCATGCACAGTGAACAATGGTAACACATGGAACATGAACAGAACTGTCTTATCTCTTTTAGTCATTCGTTCTACTGCATGAAACAAAGGTGGACTGTGTGACATATTGGAATGCCATCCGTTTGAATTATTCGTAAGAAAATGAATATCATTATTTATCAAGTAACTTATTCTCTTATGTAGGTTACTACTGTTCTGAATTAAAGACTAAACAGTTAGTTTTATATTACGACACTCGGTTGCACGGGTATATGTATTTATACAACATTTTGCACATGGAGTACCCATCTGCATTTGGAGCTATTGCCCTTTGCCCCGGGAGTGACAGTAAATCTTCAGATGAGGGCAGAACGACAAAAATAAAAATCCAGATGTCATCAACTTGGAAGCTGGCTTTAAGGAAGGGACAAAGGCAGGGGATTATATTCACTGCTTAGGAAAGAACTGAGGGTCTAAGATCTGCGCGAATTTCGGGGCTTCGTGAGGATGGACATGGCCTGTTTTGAGAAGTTGCTGTCTATAATAGAAGATGGAATTAGCAGGTGTGACAGTCACGATGAAGGCTGTCTCACATTCTCGAAAATAAGAATTAATCCATATGTTTATACATTTCGTGATTTTACCAACCTAAATCACAAATAAAATACCGGTAAATGCCCTGTTACGTTGCAGGCTGGATTTAACATTATGTTTACTGGCGACTGGGCAATCTCAAGAATCTGGCTTTTACCCACAGAATAGCACAGCACACCATTTCAAAAGTCTGTGTGGGTGCTACTCAGTTTCGCAGTCATCTGTCACACTAAGTGAAACTGCAAGGACTTTCTCCCTTTCACTGCCAGTTTCTTTTTCCTGGCATGCTGAAATAAAGGACGAGATGCAGTCAAATCAAATATGAGCTTTCATAAGATAAGGTATTACGATACAAATCAAAAATCACCATAAAACTTTACACATATATTACTCGGGAAGAAATTATTTTCTACTACCTTATTAGGATACAGTGGGTCATGCATACACCTTTCCTCACTGTATGTCTGTTTTAGGACACTTAATGCCTCTTTGCTCCATTTCATTTCTAGAATACGAAGTCTAAAAATCCTTTCGCAAACAGCTAGTATGAGAGAGTCTACTGCAAAAAAAAGTTCAGAGGTAGCAATCGTGTACACTCGTCTACTTTGGTGAATGAGTGCACATTTCTCTTTTCTGATGAATGCTTTGACTCAAAGCTTATATATAATAGTCTTTTCATCATGCCTACCTGGAAATCAGGATGTCATCTTTATAATGAATAGCAATCTATCCTTTCCATAATAATTTTGAATTTCTTTCATTCCTCGTCCTACACATCTGGTTCTGTACGACGAAAAGGAAGAGCGAATCTCCAAGTCATGGATTGAGTCAGTACATCAAATTGACGTCCGGAAATTAATGATGGACAATTAAAATGTACACCAATTATATCAAAGCAACATTCTGCTTGTGTATATTAGCTCAATCAACATTGTAACACAAGAATCAGTTTAATCATTTTTCAGGAATTTCCGAAGAATGTGTGCAAGTACTTTACCTACTGCTTTTCTTTTGTTACATTCAAATGATGTGGATCAAAGTAGGTGGAAATGCTTCACCTCTTGTAATTACAGTTTAACAGTCAACTTACAAACAAAACATTCTCAAAATATGAAACTGGGAACAGTCACTTCAATAATATTTATCTTTTATAAAATATTAACAAATCCACACGTAAGAAAATACATGATAGGAAAACTATTTGAAAAATTCTTTGGAGCTAAAATAATTCCAGGGTGTGGTTATGGATATGTACTCGAGATGGGACAATAATAAACAACATCTGCCATGAATTGAATTTGTCGGGTTCAGCTTAATTGGTGGCTGTCCGACCTTTGCTTAACATGATTCAGAAGAATAAAGACCTTCAGTTCAGCAACAATAACTTTATTGCGAGCGCGTATATGGCAACACCCAGCATGCATGGACTGATTGAAGTTACAAAATTTGCTTCCGGCCTCTACAGAAGGATCCTTAATCCTGGGAAAACTTCCGTAGTTTTTAGAGAGAAAACAAGTACTTGTCCACACAAGCCAGGAGGCACGTAACTACCAATTAACTAAAAAAACAAGGAATAATAATAATAAACAGAACGTATATAAAAGCTAGAGAACACAGTGCCTCTAGACGCTGGGCGCGGAACTACGCAAACGTCGTGTACAGTAATTACGACTGCACTGCACTGCACTGCACTGCACTGCACGCACACACACACACACACACACACACACACACACACACACACACACCGGCGAGCTTTAATTAATGCGCGGCAGCGTCGCTACAAGTTCTACAAGTTCAACAACACTACAGCATACACATGGACACTACTAACAGCGCACCATGGGCTACTTAATTCACAACACACATACAAACATAAGTGAAGCTAAAAAAGAAAGCTGTAAGATATACTAAAATATGACTTCTTAAATATTCTTACAGACAGATTTATGGAACCAAACATTATGCTAAAGGGCACTTTCAGTGTCAGCAGCTCCCGAATTGTGTGCAGATGTTGGCAAATTGTGAATGTTGGTCACAGCCAAACAGGTGATTGTATTCAAGAGCCAATGAGAATCACTGAATTTAATGGCTTCCTTCAGTGGAACGCACAAATTAATTACATTTGTTTTTGATATGCAGAGTACCAGAGTAATTTTTGGTTGTATGGTTATGAATTGCAAATCTGGTTACTGTTTTACGTACTTCCTTAATGACAAAACTGCTGATAGACCGACCTGTAGCATAGCCCAAGGCCTATGTTAGGTTTGAATGTAACACTGGTTGAGGTGCCCACAGCCAACAAGAAAATGTGAGAGTTCTAATAGCTTGACAGGTAGTGTAGCTGGAGAGAGATGTTCATCATTGCAATAACGTACTGTTTCTTATTTCTGATTTTGTCTCAAATTCTGACAACTTAGTCAAATTCTGATCTAATGGAACAAAAGCCAGCTAACTTTACTGACAAACTATTAAATATAGGTATGAGCATTCAGGTGGGCTACTGACAACTAACTCCTGACTCATCAGATTCAGTTCTCATTGTTTGTCAAGAGAGTTGTTACTAACGTCAGTAAACAATGCTAAAGCCACCAACAACCTAAGTGCAATTTTACTAAAGACTAAACAGTATGATCACTGCAATGAAAGGAAATCAATATTTAAGTAAAAACTAAGTGTGCTGCATTATTAAACACATACTTATGATTTTAACACAATGGAAAATTGTAATCAAGCTGAAGCAAATCTGCTAAAATTGACCAACAGAATCCATAAACACAACATGCTTCCTACAAAGTAATCTGCCATTGTACACACAGATGAAACCAAATATGGCTGTTTTCGAAGTAAATCTTTAATCCAGTATGTAACAGTACCTGGAAGCTAAACATTATGTAACATACAGAGAATCACTTCTTTTATTTATATATTCATGTAACTGTAATCCTGAACTACATTTAGTCATGATGTGTCGAGTATCATTATTTGAAAGACAAATGTTACTACTAATCATGCATAAAAATCAAGGTCATATTGATTTAATTCTTACCATTGTGTGTTCAGGATTAACATCCTTTGTCAGTAATTCCCTTTCACGTGCGCACTAGAGAATGTGGCAAAAATCCCTCATGACAGATTCATCCACATCCTCTCTGCTTCAGTGTGGGTGGAGAATCCAAAATCCATTTTACACCGACAGATGCCACATTTTACCTGCAACATTACACTTGTTAGTTCAACTGCCGTCAAATCAGTAACTACCAATAACTATATCTTATCTTTCACTTTTTATATAATTCCATCATCCTGGGTGACAGGATATGGCTGAAGCAAATTACAGATTAATTTTTGATATGTATAACATGTGGAAAAGATAGCACTAACATGTTTGGGTGAGTATTCTGTGCCATTTGAATTTGGAGGATACACACTCAGCTAATTCTATTTACTGTGGCACACTTACTGGCAACAGTCTGGTGCAGTATACAGTCTGCCATAGCAGCACACTATATAGAGCAGAATATGACAGCAGGTGATTGCAAGACTATTACTAGGCTAAAGGCTGTCAAAAATAAAACCATCCTTACGAAAGTTTTGTGATACTAGTTTGGTAGCTTATTTAAAACAGTGCCAATTTCTGGCATGTTCTATGTAACATTCATTGACTAGGTCAATGTATTTCATGTCAGCATGATTTAGTTTCCAGTCCACATTTATTTCGGCCACCCTGTATATCCTCACATACTGCACAAGCGTCAGTACTAAAACATTTAATTAGCCATCCATCATGCAGTCTGTAACGAAGCAGGACGGATTTTAAGAATGACCGGACTCTTTAGTCTATTTTTTATCTCACTTATAATTTTTTGATAAAACTAGTAACCAGGTTGTGCAAGATGGCGGCTAGTGTCGATGTACAGTGTTCATGCGAAAAAAGTGAAAATTACACCGAACAAAACAGCGTGTGCACGAATTGTAGTGATGAAATCAGAAAGGTAAATGATCGTGTAAGTAGTCTGCATCTAACCATTAATACTCTGATGAGCGAACTAAAAAAACTTGCATCCAGGAAGTGTGAACCTACATCAAACTTGCCTCACAGTTACCACAAAATTCCAGGCAAAGTGAAAAACAAAGTCCCTCATTCTCAACGAAGCTTATTGTATGAGCGTGTGTGTGTGTGTGTGTGTGTGTGTGTGTGTGTGTGTGTGTGTGTGTGTGTGTGAGTGTTTGAGGTTTACGGGCGCTAAACAGCGGGGTCATCAGCGCCCAAACACATAAAAACAGGAACACATGCAGTGAAGGGACTAAGACGAACAACGAACAAGGGCAACAGCTAAAAGACACAGACCTGACGCAGTGCCAAATCCTCACATACAGAGGCAAAACAAGAGGAGAAGGAGTGCACTAGAAAAGGAAAGGAAACACAAGGAAAGGACAGAAACCGAAGGGAAACAAGGAGGTAGGCGTGACTGGTTGACCTCTTACCTAAAATCTGGGTGAGCCAGTCATCCAACAGCACATTAAAAACCTCTCCCTAAAAGCCGCGGCAACAAATTGGACAGGACACAAAACCGTAAAACCTTAAACACAGACGTTGCGTCGTCTTTCAAAATAGAGGGCAAATCCGGTGGCAAAGAAACCACCGCCCTCTGGTCAGAGAATAAAAGACAGTCAACTAAAATGTGGCGGACAGTAATCTGGACGCCACAAGCACTGCAGATTGGGGGATCCTCCCGCCGAAGTAAAAAACCATGTGTGAAGGGACTGTGACCGATGCGGAGGCGAGTGAGGAGAACCTCATCCCGCCTGCATGACTGGTAGGACGTACGCCATGGCCGCATGGTGGCCTTGACCAGACGCAGCTTATTTTCACCGACTGCCAGCCACTCCTCTTCCCACTGACGCGTAACGCGAAAACGCAGGAGGGAGGTAACAGCATGGAGGGGGACGGCACAGTCAACAACGTGAGGGAGGGAACATGCATCTTTGGCAGCCACATCCGCCAACTCGTTTCCCCTAATACCCATGTGCCCCGGCACCCAGCAGAAGGAAATCACCTTCCCCTGCCGCTGCAGGTGGAGGAGGGCATCATGGATGTTCTGGACGACCGTATCCGCTGGGTACAAGTGTTGCATGGTCTGAAGGGCACTCAGGGAGTCAGAACAGAGGAGGAACTTACGACTGGGAACACATCTCATCTGCTCCAATGCCCGCAAGATCGCAAACAATTCGGCATCAAAGATGGTAAACGCCGCAGGAAGTCTTAACTTGACGACTCGATCAGGGAAAACAACAGCACAACCAACAGAGTCCCCCTGTTTAGAGCCATCCGTAAATACTGGTACATGGTCGGGATGCTGGTTTAAAATATCATAAAATAAGGCGGTAAAAACAAACGCAGGAGTGCAGCTCCTCCGGTACTCCGACAAGTCTAAAAGGACGCAGGGCCTCTGGAGCAACCAGGGAGGCAGGCGAGTAAAACCTTGTCGTTGGGGGGCCACACGTTCCACACCAAGGGACTCAAGCAAATGCTTGGCACGAATCCCAAATGGTCTCGTTGCCCTGGGACGACTGGAAAAGAGACGTTCCATAGGCGGTCGGGCAACGGTAGGGTATGCAGGGGATGTAGGACAGGCAAGAAATTGACACACCCGTCGCACCATGAGGAGTTGCCGCCGGATGGCGAGCGGCGGTTCCCCTGCCTCAGCACACAGGCTGGGGATGGGACTGGTACGGAAGGCACCAGTGGCCAGCCTGATACCCTCATGGTGTACTGCGTCAAGTATCTTCAGATACGAAGGCCTTGCTGACCCATACACGGTGCAACCATAGTCAAGCCGCGATCGGACGAAAGCCCTATAAAACTGCAGCAGGCGCGCCCGATCTGCTCCCCAGGACCGATGGCTCAGACACTTCAAAATATTCAGTGCCTTTAGGGCCCGCACCTTGAGGTCTTTAAGGTGAGGCAACCACGACAACTTTGAATCAAAAGTGAGGCCCAGGAACCGCACAGTGTCGCTAAAAGGAAGAATGGTGTCCCTCAGACGCAATTCAGGGGAGGTAAAAAGATGTCGAAAACGATTAAAATGAACACACACACATTTGGCTGCAGAAAAGGTAAAACCCGTCTTCGCAGTCCATGCCTCTAATCGCTGTATCGTAAGCTGCAACTGTCGACTAGCAGTGACAAGACTGGAGGAAGAACAGAAAACAGCAAAATCGTCCACAAACAAGGAGCATTGGGCAGGACTCCGGATAGTGGACGTGATACTGTTAATGGCGACGGCAAAGAGGGTGACACTTAAAACGCTTCCCTGAGGAACACCATTCTCCTGCACATACAAATCAGATAGCACATTACCAACCCTATAGCGAAAGAGGCGGTGGGAAAGAAAGGACCGAATGAAGATGGGGAGACGGCCACGAAAGCCCCACTCATGGAGTTGATTGAGGATATGGCGGCGCCAAGTAGTGTCATACGCCTTATGAATGTCAAAGAATACACCTAGACAATGATGGTTACGCAGGAAGGCCTGCTGGATGGCCGCCTCAAGCAGGGTCAAGTTGTCTATAGTGGAACGCCATCTCCGAAAGCCACACTGATAGGGGCTAAGGAGCTGCCTGGTCTCGAGCAGCCAAACCAGGCGACGATTGACCATGCGTTCCAACGTCTTCCCGACACAGCTCGTCAAGGCGATACTTCGATAACTACTGGGATGCGTTCGGTCCTTCCCTGGTTTGAGGAGGGGTATCAAAATCGCTTCCCTCCACGAGTCAGGGTACGTGCCGGATAACCATATCATATTAAAACAATTCAGGAGAACTTCCTTGGAAGGCAGTAACAAGTGCCGCAGCATGCTATACCGGATTTGATCATGACCAGGCGCAGTATCATGAGCCACAGACAGCGCCGAATCCAGTTCCCACATTGTGAAGGGGCAGTTGTAGGGTTCAGAATTAGGAGACCGGTAGTCCAAGTGACCCCTCTCGATGGCAGTGCGGTAGCGGCAGAAATCTGGATCACAGTTAATAGTGGCGGTAGATTCCGCAAAATGCATGGCCAGTGTCTGGGCAATGTCTCTCGGCGCCGCGAGGAGACTTCCCTGATGCAGCAAGGCCGTGACAGGTAGCTGGCCGAGTTTCCCGGAAATCCTCCTGATGGCTTCCCATACTTTCGTAGAACTAGTGGAGCGGGAGATGGAGTTCAAGAACGATTGCCATGACCGTCGTTTGCTCTCTTTAATCACGCGTCGCACTTTAGCCCTTGCCACCCGAAAGGTTGCAAGATTGTCAGCTGTGGGACGGCACTTGAAGCGGCGCAGAGCGGCACGGCGGGCTCGGATGGCTGAGCGGCACTCAGGGGTCCACCAAGGGACAGGGCGCCTCTTGGGATGACCGGATGACCGTGGGATTGACAATTCAGCAGCATGGGATATCACAGCTGTAACATGGTCTACCCATTCATGGACGCTGTCACAGTGTTCCAAAACGGCCAGGTGGCTAAAAAGTGTCCAGTCAGCCCTGCAGAGGTGCCACCGGGGCGGTACCGGAAATGCCATAGCCTCATCCAGGAGGCGAATCCAAAGGGGGAAGTGGTCACTAGAATGGAGGTCAGCATCAACCTCCCATAGAGCAGAATCCGCTAGTGCTGGAGAGCAAAAGGAGAGGTCAATAGCTGACGACGACCCAGAAGCAGTACAGAAATGAGTGGGGGCACCAGAGTTGAGGATGCACAGTTCTTCAGACACCATGAGGCGTTCCAGAATGCGACCCCTGGGGCAAGTAGTCGAAGAGCCCCATAAGACATTATAAGCATTGAAGTCCCCCAGAAGAAGAAATGGGCAGGGAAGTTGGCAGGGAAGTTGGCCAATAAGGTCTGAGAGAGCCTCAGAGTCTATCGCATCCTGAGGAGGTAAGTAAAGTGAACAGACTGTGAGCCTCCGACCCACAAGAAGGTCAACTGCAACTGCTTGCAAGTCTGTAACGAGAGGGAGCTCAGATGAGGGGTGCATGTCACGGACAAAAACCGCAACACCACCCTTTGCCCTTTCCCCCGTCAGATCATCTTTCCGATAGACGGTATAGCCCCGTAAAGAAGGAGCATCAGTGGCCCGAAAATGTGTCTCTTGGAGACATAAGCACAAAGGGAACTCACGTACAAGGAGTTGTTGTTCGGCCACATGCGTCCTGAACCCATTCAGGTTCCACTGTAAGATGGGAGCCAGTGATCAGGGTGGCTGAACTTTCACCCTGCCTCTGTGTTTTGGAGGAGAGCCCGTACTGGCCGGAGATTTATTCCTGGGGCGAGAAGAGCGCCCCCGGTCGACATCAATGTCCATCAGCTCCGATGACGACCCACGGGAGATGTCAGACAGTACGATGGCCTCGTCATCGGACCGACCCTGATCAGTCTCCGCAGGTGGCAAAATCTTCACCTTCGGCGTCTTGGTCTTAGGGGGCTTAGAATGCAGAGCCTTGTCAGCAGTTGGAGCTTTACTCGCCTGGGCAGAAGGCGCCATAGGGGAAGAGGCAGGAAGTACCCCAATGTCAGCAACCACGGCCTTGTCCGACGTTGCGGGGAGAGCTGCAGGTTGCAAAACAACCGCAGCAGCACAAGTGCACTGGCAAACGCAGGTATTAGTGCTAACACTAGCAACCTCCATTTGCGTAGCAACAGTGGCCATTTGTACTGGTTTTTTCAGGGCGGAAGCGAAAGATGTAGGAAACACAGGAGGTTGCATGGCCTTAAAGAGCTTCTTGGCCTCACCATAGGGGATGCGCTTAGATGTTTTGATCTCCTGTATCTTCCGTTCCTCGAGATAGATGGGGCAGACCCGGCTCCAGACAGGGTGACTCCCAAAGCAATTCACGCACTTCACAGGCGATGAACAAGCGGCTCCTTCATGGGCAGGCTGACCACATTTACCGCAAGTGGCTATCCCATTGCACCCCAATGTAGTATGCCCAAAGCGCTGACATTTAAAGCAGCGCATTGGGTTGGGGAAATATGGCCGTACTGGCAAACGTAAGAACCCTGCTTTAACATGCTCTGGAAGTCTCGGGCAACTGAACGTGAGAATAAACGAGTCGGATTTTACTAGGTCCCCATCGACTCGCCTCATAATATTCTGCACGTCAACAATACCTTCGTCAGCCCACTCAGATTTCAACTCGTCTGTGGAGATATCCACCAAGTCCCTACATGTCACAACACCCTTACTATAGTTGAGGGTGGAGTGGAGCTCGGTCTCGATAGCGTACTCTCCGAGACTGGGTGCTTTCCGAAGAGAAGCGACTTGACGGGAACTAGAAGTCTCAACTAAGAGAGTACCATTGCGCAGTCGCTTAACAGATTTCAGTGTACCTGCAATTCCTTCAAGACCCTTGTGGATGTAAAAGGGAGAAACCCTCTCAAAGCTACCCTCCTTCCGTTTAATAATCAAAAACACATTCTGATTTTCAGCATGTGCTCTGTTACAACAGTCTGATAAATCTCTAGCAACACCAGGAGCTGGAGGACTCGAAGCACGAAGTCGCTTTTTCGAAGGGGTGTGTTTGCCTACCAGCGGCCCACCCAATCCACTGGTAGGGGGAAATGTAGAGGTCGAAGGGTCCATTGCGGTCCCACGAGCAGCTAGGGAACTAAAGGTCCGCTCAGACAGAGCCCCGCTTGCCTGAGTAAGCCGTATACAACTGGGGTGCGGCAGGTGCCCCAGAGGTTGCCCGCTAGCGACTGTTCCACCCCAACAGCCATGCATCTTATAAGCGCGCAGCACACCGTAAGATTGAGGGGTTTTTATAGAGGTTTACCTTCCTCGCAATCCAGGCGGTCAAGCCAAGATTACCATTCCCCGCAGCACACAACATTCCACCGCCACACCATACGGTGGTCGCTGAAGCATGTCCGGGGGTTAAGGTGACAGGAGACCGGCGGCGCTGACCAGTCCCCAGCTCAGGACCCCGGGGTCGCCAAGCCCGTACCCAGCAAACGAATGCTGAGCCCCTGGGGGCTGTATGAGCGTAATATCGTGTTTACAAGCAGATTCAGTGAGCAATCAACTGTGCAAGATAAGAAAGATTGTGCATGTGATAAAACTAACTTCCGAGCCGAATATGAAACTGCAAATACTTTGTTGTGCTAATTTGTGGGTCAAATGACTTATATAAAAACAAAACACTCAACAAAGCAAAACAAGAACTAAAAAGGTGCAGCAACAGCTCTACCAATTGCAGACCCAGCTCTTAACACCAGCAGCAATATTATCAACAGTAGGATCAGCAGCTGAACGACTACCAGGGGAGCCAGACACAGAAGAAAACTCTGTTGCAGATGATAGTAAAAGAATAGGTGCAGTCGGGAAAAGGAAAGCAGTACTTCCAGCACACCACAATGAATATTGACAAGGTAAAAGTAAGTGATCAATTAAATATGCCAAAGCCTAACAAATCCTTTAATTTCATGCCGATTCATCAAAATGTCCGATCATTGCTAAACAAATTAAGTGAAGTTGAAATTATATGTACGGATGAGCTACAAAACACTTCTGTAATGTGTATAACTGAACACTGGCTGCCTAAAGATGCAATGTCAGTCACAAAACTTGCAGACTTCAATCTTTCATCATCATCATCATCATCATCATCATCATCATCATCATCATCCTCTAGAATTACATCCAGTCATGGAAGGTCATGTAAATTTGTTAAAAGTGGCATTGACTATTGTAACATAAAACCCATTTAACTGTTAGCTGAGGAAAAAGTTTTTGAAGTATCCGCAGTTGAATACTCTGCATTAAAATCAATAATCATCTGTGTATATAAGAGCCCGAATGGGAACTTCAATGATATCTGTCATCAACTAGAAGCAGCTTTAAATACTACAAAAAACTTCAACAAAACAGTGATCATATGTGGAGATTTTAATATTAATTTTCAAGAAATATCAAAAGACCAGCAAAGCTTGATGACCCTACTGAAAACATGTAACATAAAAGCCACCATAGACTCTCCTGCAAGAGTTACACCAACAACTAGCTCAACAATTGATCAGATATTAATAAACACAAATGTAAATCACAATTTCTGTGCCGGAAATCTTAATACTGGCTTCAGTGATCACTATGCACAGTTTGCTTTGCACACCCCAAGTGAAACAACTGAGAAAGAAGAACTTGTAAAAGAAGCAAGGAAATTCACTAACAAACACATAAACCTTTTTACACAGAGACTAAGTGAAGAAACTTGGTATTAAGTGTATACTTGTGAAAATACTAACAAAAGTTTGTAAAATTCATGAAAATCTTCATGTTATACTTTGAAGCTGCATTTCCATTAAAAAACAAAAATGTCAACCTAACTTCAAAAAGAACAAATGGATTACAACAGGTATTAGAATCTCTTGTACAGAGAAAAGAAGATTACACGATATAGCAAAGACACAGAACATGCCTCATGAATTTCATTTGTACCTGAAGAATTACAAGAGGATCCTCAAAAATGTAGTAAGGAAAGCTAAAACAATGGCAAATGACAAATACATTGAAAATTCAAAAAACAAATCTAAAGCTATATGTGAAGTTATAAAAAATCAAACAAGTGAAACTAAACAATATAAAAATATGAACTTTTGTTATGAAGGGCAAATGATTTCTTGACCAACAGAAATTGCAGGGACCCTCAACAAATATTTTGCAAAGGTAAGTTAACAGTTGATGAGTGGACTGGAAGAACACAATAAAATATCACCTCCATCATGCAATAGTGTGAGAAATGTGTCTACATCTTTGTTCCTTTCACCCACAAATACTGAAGAAATTTTACAGTTATAAAAACCTTGAAAACAGGGTACTCATGTGGAATTGATGGAATACCAGATGCAATTATTAAAAAATGCTGTCTTGCCTTAGCTGAACCCTTGACACACTTGTGCAACAGCTCACTGGCATCAGGAACCTTCCCTTCATGCTTAAAAAACAGCAAAACTGAAACCACTCTCCAAAAAAAAGGAAATCCGGAATGTGTTTCAAACTACATACCAATAGCCCTACAGCCTGCATTTTCAAAAACTTAGAATTTTTTTGTTTTTTTTTTGTTTTGTTTTAAGAGATTGTCTGATTTCTTAATAAAAATAAAATTCTCTCTCCTTCACAGTAAGGCTTCAGGAAAGGCTATTCAACTGAAAGTGCAGTATTTGAATTTCTTAATGAAATCTATACTAAACTGGATGCAAGTGAGTTTGTGACAGGCATGTGTCTTGATTTATCCAAAGCTTTTGATGTCATTGGCCATAATGCCCCACTGCAGAAGCTTGGCCAATTAGGAATTAGAGGTATATCCAATGAGTGGCTCAAGACATACCTATGTGGTCGCAAACAGGTGGTTGAAGCGCAATATTCTGACCGTAACAAAATCAACTACTACTGTTCAGGATATGAAAATGTGAAATACGGCATCCCTCAAGGATCAGTATTAGGACCAATTCTGTTTCTCCTCTATGTCGATGATCGTATGTACAACAAGTATTGCCAAATCACCCTCCAATTTGCAGACAATACAAGCTTCCGTATTAGTGGTAAAACAGAAGAGAAACTAAAATACTCAGCTATTCAAACAATGAACAGTGTAGAACAGTGGCTCAGCTAGAAGAAGCTAATTATAAACAAAGAAAAGATAGTAGCACTGAACTTCTATAATGTAAAAGGAAGACACCACCCAAACATAGAAATAGAACTTAAGGACAGAGTTCTTGAAAGTGTTGACAGCACAAAATTTCTGGGACTCTAGCTCCAGAACAACACAAAATGGGAGGTACATATTGAATATTTGAAAAGAAAACTAAGCAAAACCTGTTACATGATACTGATCTTAAAAATTTGTTGCAGTAAAGCCAGCTTGTTAAATGTATACTACTCCTATGTGCATTCTGTAATTAAATATGGCATAATCTTCTGGGGCAATGCAACAACAAATATTAAACCTTTCAGGATGCAAAAAATAATATTAAGAATTATTGAAGAGGTAAACAATACGAAATCATGCAGACCCATATTCATAAAACTGTCAGTTCTTCCTCTTCCTTGCATTTTTATCTATGAAACATCAGTTTTCATCAAACAATATATTGATAGACCCCAGATATATTATTAAAAATGAAGATATATATGCACACAATACAAGGTAAAAATCTGACCTTCATATGAAACAGGTGAGAACATCATTGTGCCAAAAAGGCACACTGCATACTGGCAGAAACATTTTTAATAATCTACCTAACCATGTTAAATAGCAAGTAAACTCTGTAGTTTTAAGGCTGAAGTAAAGGCATGTTTAATTCCTCATTGCTTTTACGGTCTGACAGAATACATGAACGCCAAACAACAAAAATAAAGATGAATTATGAATATTCTACATTATATGTTGCCTGTAATGTTTGTTGTATGTATGAATCTCTGCTAAATTACTTCAATATCCAGTCCTTAGGTTTGCAATACAAACGGTATTTTATCTTGTAAATAACTAACCATGTCCAACATCCTTCTATATATTCTATACATGTAGGATTTGAAGGACTAAATAAATAAACTGCTCATCCGTTTTAGTCATAAAAAACTATTTTTTGAAGACAGCGCAATTTACTGAATTCTAATGTCTCCAATCCATTGCCTCATTCATGTTAATGATGATTATAGGCTTTTCATAGGACACAAGAAACACTGTAAATGCAGTGTAGGTAAGAAATTATTAATGATGTGCAAAGAGGTAACGTGCACTAAATTTATGAGTCCCACTGGTATCTCAGACAGATCAGTCTCAAACACTTTCTCACTGTGGTGGAGCAGAATTGGAGGTATGACTAGCCTGTCACAACTGTCTCCTTTTGTATCTCATGTCCCACTTCTGAAATATGGGTTGCTTGTTAAAATGGTCTTTCACATTTACACCTCATCCTGAGTCCCAATGTCTGAATTATCAGTGCCTAACTTGAAATGTCACTTTCTAGTTCAGTTATTTTACTGAAATAATAGGGGTACTGTTAGATGAGCAACTATCAATGATGCATTGAACACAATTATACTCTACCCGTGGAATACTGGTGCCCATAGATTCAAGGTGGATGTGGGATAAAGGTCCACAGGATGTGGACCTGTCTCGCTGAGTGCACTGTAAAGACATAAAAGTTGCTGATATTAATTTGAGACAGTTTATCAACAGAAAATTCTATTTGGCAGTTGACACACTACAATTACATTTGAAGACCAGCACAGCATCAAGTATAAGTATTCGGCGGACAAGAAGAGATTTAATTATATCAAACATGAGTATACCATACCTCGCGAAAATTGGCACCTCTCTATTCAGGAAGTATTTTTGTGTCTCTCTCGCACTGCAATTGAAATATTTGTGTTACATTAGGAAATATCATTACAGCCAAAATGGTGAGATGAACATATTTTAACATACAATCAATCAACTACTTACATCCGTAATAGGGAAACCAAAGATAGCAAAGTCAACGTAAATATAATAGCAATTCACACCATTGTCTCACATGCCATAGGATTTCAATAGTTGGACAGATACAGGTAGTTATAAAAATAGATACATGGTCAATGCATGGATATAAACAAATACAACTTCAGATTGTATGCAGACATTTTCTGCACCATTCATTATGCTGCTAAGATAGCTGTAATCGTTTCTGAGCACGCAGCTGTGTCATTAGTTCTTGGACTTCAATAAGCAATACCTGAATGGAGAAGCACGAATTCAATTATTGCCTCTGATATGGGACCTTGAGGAACAGCTGCAATGAAATGTGTTTTTGCCATACACATATTTTGTGGTATGCTTAACATGTAAAATCCTTCACTCAAGCTAACCAGCATCTAACAATTCCTTTTATCCAAAATCAACTGATATTTTGTCTACACAACAATTCCACAATTTGGAAAAATATCTATGCTGAGGGCCACAAAAAATTGGACACAAACAAACCATTACATACGTTGGTTGGTTGTTTGAGGTTTAAGGGACCAAACAGCAAGGTTATCAGTCCCTTGTTTCAAATATACTCCATTCTGCTAACGGGATATCTCAGAAAAGTCAGAACAATAAAACGGAAAAAGGGAAAAATGTAAAAGGGCAGTCACGTTGTCATTGGTAAAAAACAAATGAGGGAAGTCGGCAAGAGAACGAACCCAACACTATGCTGAAGCAGCATAGGCACGACCACCTGTGACTTAAAAGGTACAACTGCTATAATGCAGAAAGTACGTATGGGAATAGAAAGACTAATCAAGCCTTAAAAAAAAAAAGGGGGTAAAAACAGAGTAAAAGGGGAAGAAAAGAGGATTCCGGTCAGGGAGGTGAATCGGGAATCTCTGAACACTGCCTACAGTGGGAGACACCCAAACACTCACCGCCCTGCCCCAACACCAGAGAGAGATTAAAAACCTTAAAACTGGGAATAATAACCACTCTCCCGGAGGAAACCGAGAACCAGAGAGACCATCCGGGAGTCATCAGCCAACATCAAAGGTAAAGTGTGGGGGAGTCTGTACTTAGCACGCAGAGCCAAAAGAAGGGGGCATTCAACCAAAATGTGGGCCACTGACTGGAAGGCTCCACAACCACATAGCGGGGGTGGCTCATCACGCAAAAGAAAACCATGGGTCAGCCTGGTATGGCCAATGCGGAGACGACACAGTGTGGACGAGTCCTTTCGGGAGAGGCGTAAGGAAGAACGCCATGGGCCTGGTGTCACCTTCATTGCATGAAGTTTATTAGATAGTGGAGTAGCCTCCCAAGAATCGGACCATGACTGTGTGAAGTGGGATTTGATGTGAAGCCGTAAATCCGCTGCAGGAGGGGTTACAGAAAACGGGGGATAAGTAACTGCTCCCCCAGCCAAACGATCAGCGAGCTTATTACCTGGGATACCCACATGGCAAGGGACCCATAGGAAGTCAATGGAACAAGCAGCACGGTGAATATCAGCGAGATGGTCATGGATGGCAGAGACCAAGGGATGGCACGAAAAACACCGGTCAATAGCAAGAAGGCCACTCATCGAGTCCGTACATAACAAAATGCGGTTGTGTTGGGATTGTTTAATAAAGGTAAGGGCCCAGGAAATTACCATCAATTCCGCAGTAAACACCCCACATGTAGGTGGCGGCAGATGATTTTCCGTTCCAACAGAGGACGTGAAGGCATACCCAACATGATCAGCAGATTTAGAGCCATCAGTGTAAAAAACAACAGCATCCCGAAACTCCCATAAAATTTGGCGGAAAAAGGAACGAACACCACCGGGGGGATGGAATCTTTCGGACCGCGGCGGAGATCCATCCGAATTCGAGGCCGAGGAACTAACCAAGGAGGGGTGGAGGGGAGGGAGCGAGGAAGACAGGACAAAGAAGAAAGCTGAAAATCACGATAAAGAGACGCAAGGCGCAGCCCAACTGGTAAACCCGCCCGAGGGCAGGAGTCGGGTGGGTGACGTCCATGGTCTGGGAACAGGATAGAATAGGAAGGATGAGTGGGAGAAGAACGGATAGTGAGGGCATAAGACACCAGAAGCTGGGACCGCTGAACAGAAAGGGGGGGATCCCAGCTTCAACCAGGAGACTATCAACAGGGCTAGTAGGGAAGGCACCGGTGGCCAAACGGATACCACGATGGTGGACTGGATCCAGCACGTGCAGTGTGGAAGGAGCAGCTGAACCATAAACTTGACAACCATAGTCCAAACGAGACAGAACGAGAGCACGATAAAGACGGAGGAGGAGGGAACAGTCCGCACCCCAAGAAGAGTGGGCAAGGAAGCGAAGGACATTGAGTTTACGGAAACATCCTACCTTCAGGAGTCTGATATGGGGCAGCCAAGTGAGCTTGTTGTCGAAAAGAAGACCCAGGAAACGAAACTGTGGGACCACAGGCAATCGTTGTGCAGCGAGATAGAGCTCTGGATCAGGGTGGACCGTAGTACGGCGACAGAAGTGGACCACCCGCTATTTTAAAGGAGAGAATTGAAACCCGTGTGAGAGGGTCCATGCAGAGGCACGCCGTATAGCCACCTGGAGCTGCCATTCTGCAGATGCCATCGAGGAGGAACTAACCCAAATGCAGAAACCATCCACATACAGGGCAGGGGCGACCAAGGGACCAACAGAGGCCACAAGTCCATCGATAGCAATGAGGAAAAGAAGGACACTAAAGACAGAACCCTGTGGGATGCCCGTCTCCTGGGTCCATGGAGAACTAAAAGCAGTACCAACTCGAACTCTGAATGACCGATGGATCAGGAACTGGCGGATAAAAATCGGGAGTGGGCTCCGAAGACCCCACTGATGAAGGGTTAGTAACATGTGATGGCGCCAGGCCGTGTCATAGGCCTTGCGAAGGTCAAAAAACACTGCAACCAAATGGCGGCGCTGGGAAAACGCCTGCCGAACTGCGGATTCCAAGCGAAGTAAATGATCGATTGGAGATCGTCCCTCTCGAAAACCACACTGGTAAGGGGACAATAGGTCCCGAGATTCGAGGACCCAAGTGAGCCGATGGGCTACCATCCGTTCAAGTAACTTACAAACAACATTGGTCAAACTAATTGGCCGATAGCTGTCAACAGATAGGGGGTTCTTACCAGGCTTAAGGACAGGAACCACAATGCTATCACTCCACTGAGAAGGGAAGTCACCCTGGAGCCAGATACGGTTAAACACCCGAAGAAGATGTTGCCGTTGTGGAGCACTGAGATGTTGAAGCAGTTGGTTATGAATGGAATCTGGGCCAGGGGCCGTATCATGAGAAGAAGATAGAGCAGAAAGAAATTCCCATTCAGTAAAAGGTTCGTTGTAAGATTCTGACTCACAAGTGGTGAAACATAAGGTGAGAGCTTCAGCCTGCTGTTTGTGATGAAGGAAAGCAGCTGGATAGGAGGCCGACGCTGATGCCACTGCAAAATGGGTCGCAAGATGTTCTGCGAGAACTAATGGGTCCGTACAAATGCCATCTGGGAGGTGAAGGCCTGGGAGGGTGGACTGCCGATGGCAACCTTGGAGAGAGCGAAGTGTAGCCCATACCCGTGACAGAGGGACAGTGGAACCAAGGGAAGAAACAAATCGTTCCCAACATATCCGCTTGCTCTGTTTGATTAAATAACGGGCTTTAGCGCGAAGGCGCTTAAAGGTAGTAAGGCTGGCTACGGATGGGTAGCTCTTAAAGTGTTGCAAAGCTCGACGGCGATCACGGATGGAAATGGCAATGGCCGTACTCCACCACGGGACTTGCCGGCGACGAAATGGTCCAGATGAGCGCGGGACAGCAAGGTTAGCAGCGCAAACAATCGCGTCAGACACGTCACATAGGACATCATCAATACAACCCAACAAAGAGGGAGAAAACTCGACCTGTGCAGTGTATAGAGGCCAATCGGCGCGGTGGAAAGACCAACGAGGTAACCTGTCCATCGGGGAGCGGGAAGGGAGCGTGATAATCAACGGGAAATGGTCACTATCACAAAGGTCGTCGTGTGGCGACCAGTGTAATGAAGGGAGGAGAGAGGGAGAAGAAAGAGAAAGATCAATGGCAGAAAAGGTACCATGACCGGCACTGAAATGAGTAGGGGAGCCATCATTAAGAAGGCACAGGTCTGCAATAAATTGGTCTATAAGAAGACTTCGTCTAGATGGAAAGGCACTGCCCCACAAAGGATGATGAGCATTAAAATCCCCAAGGAGGAGGAAGGGAGGAGGAAGTTGCTGAAGAGGGGCGGTTAAGGCAGCAGGTGTACGAGTACTGTCAGGAGGGAGATAAAGATTGCAAACTGTGACTGCAGAGTCTAAGTGGACCCTAACAGCAACCACTTCCAATGTAGTTTGGAGAGGAATCCACGTGCTAGCAATGTCTGTACGGACCAACGTACGAACACCACCAGAAGCCCGCAACGGTCCAACCCGATTTCGACAGAAAACACGGAACCCACGGAGGGTCAGTAAAATGAGATTCCTGGAGAACCACACAAGCTGCAGAGTAGGACGAAAGAAGGGATTTCAATTCCGGAAGGTGACGATAGTAGCCATTACAATTCCATAGGAGAACCACAGAACGATGGTTTAAATGAGGGCGGAACACACTAAATCCAGTCATACCGCCGGGTCCCCACCCGTCACCGACAAGGAGGGGGCGACATCCATGAACGACAGGTCAGAATCCGGTTGTGAAGTCGGGGAAGGGACCTCCGGTGACACCAGAGGCTCTTTGTCCCGGGACTTATGTTTCTTCTTCTTTTCAGGCTGAGATTGAGGAGGGCTGTGTGGCATAAAGGAGCCAGCTGCAGCAAGATCAGGAACAGAAAGAGACCGGGCGACCTGGGGGCCAACAGACCGCGGCGCGGCTCTCGCGGTCGCCGCGCTGCAGCAGACCTTTGACCTGGAAGGTGCCGGGAAGGGGCATCCTGGGAGAGGTGCCCTTGACCAGCAGATGCCGAAGGAGTGGGACACTTCTCCGGCTGGGGAGGGGGAGCAGCACCCAGAGGAGAAGGTGTGGGAGCCGCAGGGGAGGGGGGAGGAGGAGAGGGGTCCGGGATGGGGGTAAGGAAGGGGGAGGAAGGGGTGAAGATGTAACCAAGGCGTAACTAGATGTCATGGACACAGGGTGCAGTCGTGCATATTTCTTACAGGCCTCTGTGTAGCTTAAACGATCGAGGGACTTACACTCCTGTATCTTTTTTTCTTTCTTATATACTGGGCAATCTGGTGAACGTGGAGAATGACTACCATGACAATTTACACATACAGGAGGGGGAACACAGGGACTCCCCTCATGGAGTGGACGTCCACAGCCACCACAGAGAGGGTCCTGGGAACAGCGAGAAGACATGTGGCCAAAACGCAAGCACTTAAAACACTGCATAAGAGGTGGGATGTACGGCTTCACATCACAGCGATAGACCATAATCTTAACTTTCTCAGGAAGGGTATCCCCTTCAAAGGCCAGGATAAAGGCACCAGTATCAATACGATTATCTTTACGACCCTTCTGAACACGCCGAACAAAGTGAACACCCCGCCGTCCGAGATTGTCCTGACGTTCCTCATCAGTTTGAAGGATGAGGTCCCTGTGAAAAATCACACCTTGTACCATATTTAGAGACTGGTGAGGGGTAATGGACACAGGAATTGTGCCAAGATGGGTACAGGCACGAAGGGCCGCAGATTGGGCAGCTGAAGCAGTTTTTATCAGCAACGAACCCGACCGCATCTTGCTCAGGGAGTCCACTTCGCCAAACTTGTCTTCAATGTGTTCCACAAAGAATAAAGGTTTGACACTGGTGAAAGTATCTCCATCAGTCCTGGTGCAAACTAGATAACAGGGGAAAGGTTTTGCCCCTAGACGACGGGCCTGACCCTCTTCCCAGGGGGTAGCCATGGAAGGGAAGGCCGAAGGGGGCAAGAGAAGCAGCACTTGAGGAATCAGTACCACGGAGAGAGACGGTCGCAGAAGAACGGCCAGAGTTTTGGACCCGTATGTGTTTCATCTGCATAGCGTCCGCCCTGATACCACCCACTCCGATCAGGGGCTCTCCTCACGGGCGCCACCCAGCCACAGCAAGGGCCGTCTGGCACGGCGGCCATTGCCGGGAGTTCCGATGCTCCAGGATAACGAGCAACCACTCCAAGGCATGCATGAGGTGGTCACAGCTCAGGTATCAGAAGTGTGATCCCTGTGTGTTCAGGGGGCTCAACCAAAAGGGTACATAGCGACCCCACCACACGGGCTGGCTACCGTGCTGGCTATGCACCCTAGCATCAGACAACGACGTGAAAGAAAAGGTGGAATGTACTAGGAGGGCGCACGTCAGAGACACTAGGTAAGGTGCTCTTCCCCAAATGGCTCACACTACGGAAGAGAAATTTTGGAATGGAGGTCAAACCCCAGAGGGGGACCAAGGAATGCCAAAAGGAGGAGATTATTACGCAACAAAGCCAGAGTGTAAAACCAACAGAACCAGGAGGATAGCGGGGGCCAACATAAGCAAGGACACCAATAGAGGGAGAGGAGAGGGCGAGGGGAAAGGAGCATGGAGGGTAAAGGAGGGGAAGGGAAAGGAAATGCAGCCCGGGAGAGAAAGAAGGCTGCAATGGCTCGGGGCCCCGTGCTCGCCACGCACGTATCCACAAAAGAGTTGTGGACCCCCTGGGGGGCATTACATACGTGGGATGATTCCTTGTTAACACTCTCAATTGTGCAAACCACAAAGTTAGATTATGGTGAAGCATATGCCATTAATGTATGCCTTTGTGTATGGAGTCTTATACCAACTGAACCGATCATCATGTTAGCAAATGTCAGAACAGGAATGAAACTAAATCAAGAGTGGGCAGACAACATCACTCTAGGCTCAGTACGTGGCACATTGACTAATATGAAATAACACAAATCCACAGTGACCATTCTTTCAGACATGTTCAAAAGAACACACACCACACAGTCATAACTGATTTGCCTCAATGCGCAATAGATCTACCACATTCAGTGTCCGATCTCCTTTGGGAATCTGAAAGTAGTGAGCATGGAGGAAATGAACAGGGACTGTAGACAGGTGGCACAAGGTCGGAAGAGGCATGCCAAGATAGTTGCAATAAACATTGTGACTGGGTGGCGCTGTGGTTCCCAACTTCGAATCCCAGGCCAGCACTCACATTCACTCATTGTCTTTGATGCTGTGCGGAGTCTTGATGCAGCACATGTCAATATTCCCTTCCCTCCCTTTCACCCCTCTCTCCTTGAATTTACATAATAAACATAAGAGACACTGAATGACTCCATAAAATGAAGTTTGCCAATATAAGCACGAGGATTAAGAGAACAAACAGCCACAAAAACAGGCTATTTGTTCAGGGAAAACACTTTACCTTAATACTGCAATTCAAAACAAATGAAGACCAGTTGAGGGCTGTTTTGTACTCATAAAAACCACTATTTTACTATTTTTATCCCATTTTCTACAAAAGCAGCTTATGCATACGACATTGGAAAAGTCTACCGGTAAGTAGGTTACAGAAGTGAAAGCAGTTTATGCGTACATTAATACTGCAAATAACACTTAATTCATGTGTGCCCACTCTACATTTAATAAAATTAGATATTTTCGATTGGTGTGAAAGCAGCGATGCTGCAAATTTGATGTGAGTGATGTATAATTTTCTTCTTTGCCTGGTAAAGTGGTGGTGATCCATTTTTTAAATATACTGTGCTTCCCTTCTACTTTTATTTTCTGTAATGTAGGTACATGGTTAAAAGAGGAATACCAGAAATCTTTTTCATAGTTTTACTCAAGAGTAGGCTTTCATCCAAACACGATTCTAATTGCCTTTGTTTTGCAGTTTCAATGTGCTCATAGCTGCTTTGAAGTTTCACAACAGTGACCCCATATTAAAGGTGAGAATGAAAGTAGGAACTGTATGCATTCTTAACCGTTTTCTCACTACACCAGGATTTTAGTAAGCCGACTTGGCAACAGCAATGTTTCTTTACATTGCATACATTTACTCTACACTGTACTATGGCAACCTTCCGAGACGGTGCACCTAAGGTTGAAAAAAAATTTGGAAGTATGCTGCAAAATAGAATAAGTGTGCAAAAAATCATGAACGGATGTATTTCATGCAGCATTAGATTTTCTCCCTTATGGTTTTGGGAGGCACACTACAAACAATTCATTTTATCGCTACTAATCTGTTAAATTATAAAGTAAATTAGCTTTGATTATGTGAATGTTTAGCATTCTTTAGATTCTCACATCAATATTAATCTTAGTACAAAACCAGGGTCTTCAACAAACGTGACAGCAACACAATGTTGTATGTACAATGGTCCGTCTGCCAGATATTTACGTATTTTTTGGGAAGAGAGGAAAGGCTTTCAGGAGATGAATGAACAATGTTTAACCCTTCTGTGGCCATTGCCCTCAATTACAATGTACGCTGCTTCCAACAAAGAATGCCATCATTGTGGTAAGGTGAGGTTTCCTTTGACAATGAGTGTTTGTGTTATATTTCTCTTACAGTTATACAGTTCAAGACTGTTAAAAAGAGTGGACTTTCTCAGAACCTGCTGCTTATTTCTATTTTTATTAGTGTGGCAGCACCTATGGTAAGACACTGTCACTTTCTGGTTGCTGCATAAATAATACTGTAGTAGTGTGTGTAGGTCAATACTTCATTGTATTTTGTGTTCCAGTGCATCAAAGCCTGCTGTCCTCATCTGCCAACACTTCCTTGGTAAATGTTCTGTATTTTGTTCTTCCCAGACTTCTGAACAACAGTAAGCATCACTGGAGAGGAAACTCAAGATATGCTGGGAAATGTAAAAATAAAACACATTCTTTGGTTGTACGTAATGAAATTCGTGTATTTGTTGTGTTGTCAATCTTTACTGGCTATCAAATTATGCAGTGAAAGAAATTATTGGTCTGATGATGACCTTGGTGTTCAAACAGTGAAATATTCTTTGAGTCATAATAGGTACCTTGAACTGAAACCTGAATTACATTTCAATATGGGATACATCTTATAAAGCAGTTTATCAGACTCAAGTCCACACACACTTTGGATGTAAACGATGTGCCTTAAATCTTCTACTATATACTGGGAAGGACCAGAATGATGACAATGAGGATCTATCACTGAGTTCCAAAGTACTTTTGGATATGTTGTCCATTGTCACTAATTATTAGTCATGACCACATCCACCAGTACGGACTAGGCTTCTGTGCATGTGCCACCTTAAGAGAAAGCAGAACAAAGATGTCATCCTTATCACCAGATAAGGTAATGAAAAAGAAAGGTGGGGAGGGGAGGTTCTCAGCTTGAATTTGATAGAGAAGGAAATCTTTGTCACAAAATGGAATGTTAAGAAGTATGTTGTACTAGGAACTGATTTTGACCCTGTACCCCCCACGGTCAAAGTCTAACGTAGGAATTCATCCCAGAAACAAAAGCTCAGTAATCCAAAACAACAGGCACTGAACACACAAGAATATCATGGAGGTGCCAATCTTCATGGATAACTAAAAGAGAAATATACAATTGCAGTACATGGTTAATAGCGATACTGGTTCCTTTTTGTTTTTACAACAACTGTAGATATGATTGTTACAAATGCACAACTGGCTTCCAAGAGGTGCAATGAAGGAACTTCTCCCGCTGAAAGGGTTCAGAAAACAAATTGCCAGAACATATCAAATGTCAACTAATGGAACACTTATGAATCCCTTGTCATGCCCCAGCACGATACGACCACAAACTGTGAGTCAGAGAAAAGCGAAGATTATGCCAGTCTGAGAATTGTAAAGGAAAGGCTAGAACATATTGTGGTGAGTGGAATGTTACGCTCCCTACCAAATCCTTTCCAAACATAGCATTTGGCCTTAATTAAATTTTTGTTTTGGAAAGATGATAGGTTAAATCTTTCATAAACGCGAGTTATTGTAAAATAAACAATAATAGTGAAATGTTATCAGTTTATTATCAATTTCCTTATACTACCCATTTTCCTACAAAGCAGTGCAAGGTGAAAACTGCCAAGCACTTAGCATCGTAAAATGAGAATGGCCCAAATTTTTTTTTCTTTTATGCCCTAAGTAAATTAAATTTCCTCATATTTCCATAAAATGGGCCACCAGAATACTGTTTTCCAGAAATTAAGAATACATGTAAATTAATTAGAAACTGAATGCTATTGGGTTAAGGGAATTGTTGTTTAATTGTCCTTTAGGAAGTTTCTTCTGTTTTTGTGGATGATAACTGGTTTTATCCATAACAACACTATTCTGTTATGAACCACATGAATTTCCTATACATCACTATTCTCTTCTTGATAACTGGATTTCCAGGATGCAAGTATTAGCCTAAAGTGATATTCAGATTATCCCACTGAAGTTTTCTTTGCCAGACAGTGCTTTCATCCTGCCATTGCCTTCTGAATCCTGTCAAATGTGTTTTCTGGCATCATCTTTTTGATTGAGCCAAAGTGAAGGTCTTCCTTGACATTTTGTCTTTTCTGAAAACTAGCTCTGGCTACTACAACGTCAGAAACTCCGAATCAAAGCCAGCCTTTCTAGCCTTGCACTTTCTGTACCAGTGTTACTGTACTGAAACATGTGCCACCTTTTGCCTCAGAAAACAAGCAATAGTCATAAAATTCCAACCAGCACAATGAACGATGTACTGCTGGAAATTGTCCAAATAAGTGACAGTTCTTCATTAGTATCTTTCCGAAGACAGAAACAACTTATTGACCACAGTATCCCATTGCCTGTACTTCTGCTAAGCTTCTCAGTAAAATTTGTAGTGGAACACCACATGCTTTGGGTGATTCAGTCTGTTGTTCCAATGCTATTTCACCCCTTCTGTCATTATCTTTAAGCCTGTGAAAAAATTCAAATCCCTCATATATGACTACCTCTCAAACGAAATAGCAATACTAACCAATGCACATCACTGCTCTCTTTGCAGACACTTCCACGCAATAATGACACAACCAAATGCTGGTTACTGTGTAGCACTAAAATTGCAGAACCATACCAGAAACAGCACAAATTAAGCACAGTCTTGCCACATGAATACTCTGAAGGACAGGTGTGGGTCTGAATGTCATTACTTCATCCAATGTTACCCAAACAACACTTGTAGCAGAAAGAATACTATGCCAACGGTGTGAGCTTAGAATCACAGCCAGATCAGGCTACCCCAAAGTCTTCCCTCTGCTTTTTAGATCCTAAGGGAAGTTGAGGGGGTGAGAGAATTGACCTAGACCACACCACCCAGGGGCCACCCTAGCTGATACGTAGTACATCAACAAATGCCAATGAAAAGTGAATAAAAACCATTTAAACAAGGGTGTACCATACATCATAAATATCAGGTCATCTGGATGCTCAATTGTATGCTCAGTTTTGAAAACTAACAAATTGAGAAACATCAGAAAGGATCATAACACCTAAACAACAAATGTATACCCACATTAACTGAGCATGTAAAATTAACCTAACTAGCTTTGTACAGCCAACTTCTATAGTTTTCAGTGCCCTTCACACATGGCCAATGCACCAATTACAAATCCTCTTCTGGAAGACAATCCCATCTACTGGAATATGCAAAATCAAACCTACCACAAGATTATAAAAATGTAAACCCTTATGCACACTGGTACGACACAAAGCTACAATTTTCTAAATATACCCCAACAGACTAATCACAAAGATAGTTCTGTTACAATCGTACCAATCTTCACTTTTGCATACCACTGAAGAAAGTAAATTATCAGGAGCTAGAGCTAAAATCTGTGTCTTTGACAAGAGAAGCTAGTGTTGACTGTTTCCTGCCTTTTTATCAAAACACCCTAACCAGCACTTGATGACATTTCTCTTAATGTAATATTGTTGTTACATAGCTAAAGTAGACCACTAGAAGATGCCAACTTCCCAGAATCCAGTGCAAGTAGAATACAGTGAAGAATGCCTTCCTCACAGTACAGCACTTTTGTGAAGTACCAGAATACCAGGAGGTCATAACTGGCAATTTAACAGTGGGACAATGAAGCACTTGTTTTGGAACTGAAGAGTTCTGACTGTATACTCCACAGCTAAGAGCTCAGTTTTATGAGTGACTGAACAATACACAAACACTAAAGAATTACCTCCATTAGTAGAAACAGGTTTTCGTATCTAAGTATACATAGCACTCACTGTAGCCGTAGCAATAAACTTACCCATAATAACAAAGCTTTTCTTATTTGTGAATTTCAGTGTTTCATTAATAGTTATCTCATAACGAAAATAAATTGATATTGCCACACAATATAATTAGCACTGCCAATCGGGCAAACATGAAACAAAGCATCAGAAATAAGCTTAATAAACCATTCTATTACACAAACCATACCTGACTTCCACCAAGCCCTCAGCAGTACATCCTGGGCGTACGACTTCCAGCCTGCTCTGCAGAATAGATTGTCTGGTCTGCACACTGCAAAAACAATGTTAACTGTCAAAGCAGGTTTTTTCAGTGCAGCAATGGTAAGAGAAAGTTTGTAGTAAAAACCAACAACTCAGTTTGAGGATATCCCAGTTTAAGAAGTGGTACCATGCACCTGCAGTTTTTAACATTGAGTGAGCAATTTAAAAAAATTGTACATGCATTAAAATGAAGTGTCACAAATATACATGAAAGTTCTGCTGGCAAGTCAGAAATACCTCATTACATATTAAAGCTTTATTCAATTTTCTACAGCACTACGTTAGCTATGGGAAGGTAGCTCTAATGAAGTGTGAAGATACAAAGAAAATTTTCTAAAGTTTGGGTGGACCCTGCAGATTCGAGGCATGGCACTGCAGGCATAATCAGCATCTAGTCCCTGCAACTGCAATTACTGTCATCCATTTAACTGCCTTGTTGAAAGTGCAGCTTATGCCATTTTATCACTGGCATTTATGCCGATACCACCCTGTCATGCATATAAAATTATAGCCGAACATACATAGTGTCACTGTTTATGAAATATTCAACAGCTCCACCATGTTTTATTCATACATGAACATTAAACAAGACAGGAGACAATCTGAACACTTCACATACAGAAAGTGTGTTAGTAGTTTAATGGAGTCGTGGAAATGTGGACGCAAAAAAACTACAGACCAACTGCAGTTCAGGCGTATACATGAACAGGTTAAATTTCACTAGACCATGTTGGGATGAAAGAGAAAAATATTGTCTTCCCTCAAGGAACAACCCTCCCCCCCCCCCCCCCCCAAAATTTATTTTCAAGCTTAAGGTAAATGCTTAAACCTGACATGCTCGGAATAATTAAGTTCTGGGATATAGGAAAATTAATTATTTTTGTGCATCACATGGATTGGAGAAAACTTTCAAAGCTCCTACTTCATTCACAACATAAGCAACTCATGGTAAAATACTGGGATCAACTGAGAAGCAGGGATGCAGTTTTCCATCCTGGGCAGAATCTATGAACGCACTACCCACAATATCAATGCCATGGTTTTGCATTTTATCCACAAAGTCAATGCAGATTGTGAATTAGTGCACCAGGTCCACAATGTACATTGATCTCTATATGAAAAACACTAGTGTTCTGCTTTCACAATAGTCACACTCGGATTAACTGCACCGAGGTTCAACAGCACAACCAATACTGCATTAATATACTACAGAAAGACAACACACAAAACATGGAAAACAGTAACTAACAGATGGAGAATGGAAGCAGACAAATATAAATTCACCATTTTATAGCACAAACACACTCCCAAAGCAAAAATGGGACACTGTACCTTCATTCTCCGTACATACCACAAGTGGCTCCATTTGAGCTGACAGACACAGATTTGGGTTGGCTTGGTGGCAGAATAATTTAGATTTTGACACAGAGTGTAAAAATCTGAAATGAAAAAATTCTATTACCTCTTAAACTAACTTAAGAGGCAACAGTTCCTATGTATGTTACACTAAAATAATATTCCACTATTAACATCCAGTATCTAAATGTTCTCCAGACACAAATTGTCTTAAGGGGATACGGAATCACCTATCCCCGCAATGTTAATATATGCCTACTATAGGGAACATTTTCTCACAAACTACTGGAGACAGAGAGGTACAAATTTTACTGTATGTGCATTCATATGTTACAACAATACTGAAACAACAGTTTATTGTCAAAGTATTTTCTTACAGAGATATTGTACATTTATTTTTAAGTAAATTTTTTCCATCGCTTTTTACTAGACTATCACCCCTAAGTCTTTTGTAAATCAAGTAATTAAAAAATCGTTGTTTCAGTATGTAATAGGGACCTATGTCACTACGTCATAAAAATTTCAGACTTCTAGGTTGACCAGTACCTGAGATAATGTTCCTAGATGAAGTAAAAAGTAAACTTACGGGAAACGGAGAAAGAAGATTAAAACATTCCTGATCCGTAGCTAATACCCCCTTCACAGTCTTCATAATCATCTTCAAGTCTTCTTTTGGCACCCCTCTGCACCTGTCTTGCTTTTTTCACTAATGTCTTGATTATATTATCAGCATGCCTTAGTCTGTGCTGATCTAAAAAGAACATAGCACGTACCGTACGGGAACCAACACACATACCCAACTTTTGAAGGACCTGGCATTTAGTTATATTTCCAAGATTGAAGGTTGCCACAGCATCACACACACCAAAATGTAGTGTATTAATTCCGACAAACACTGTTTTTGGGAGACGATGCCATATCACACTATTCAAGCACTCGTTGGGGTTCTGCGTTTTTCCGTGAAGACATTTCATCAGAAGACTTCTGTCAGCCAGATCTCTGAAAATGGGCTTTATTTCTGCCATGATGGCTGATGGTAGACTGTGGTGGTGAATGTATTTCTCTCCTGTTGTTAGTCCCCTATTGTATTTACACCAGCTGTTTTCACCTTTGGGGCACAAACCATGTTGTGGATGCTCATCCGTGGATGCGGTGTGGAAATATAAAGCCCATATAGCTCTCCTCATTTCTTCAAGATTGCCTGTATTTTGCCTGATTGCAAGACCATAGCAGTTCTGAATGTGGTCTATTATGGAATCAGTCAATCTTCCTCTGCCATCCAAGGTTTTCCCATCATCTAGTTTTTTCCCTTTCATAACTGATTTTAACCTTCTCAGCCTGGCACCCATTCTCTTCTGCACATGTCCTATACATTCAAGTTTGCTTATATTTACACTGTTCCCATATGGTTTGCTTTCCAAAACTTCTTTGAATGCTTTAGAGTCACCATCTCCCAGATATTTGACATAGCGAACATTATACCACTGTGAAGAGCGATGAAAAATTTTCTTCACCCCAGCAACCTCCATGCCACCACTACTACCATAATAATTAGCAATACAGTCATCACTGTGTTCATTTTTCAGCCTGCCTGTGCACCTACAGTATTTAGACATTATTGCAACATCAATAACCTTGCCAGTATCAACACTAGTTGCTGTTACAACACCATTGTTGGAGGTGTGGCCCCTTTTCTGCCACGTGCCATCAAACGCCACTGTGAGGTCACGACTGCCGTCATTTTCTTCCACTGCTTCTTCCACAGCAACCTGCATTGACTTCTGTGCTACATCTTCAACTGCAGATCCTAGTACATAATTGTAAGCTTCAAACTTTGAAGGTGCACTTGGAAGATTTAGAACACCACATAGCATATCACCAGCTGCTTTGCCCTTACCAATTGCTCGCAATCCATAAACTAACCTAATATTTACACTATAAAGTTCAGTTTTCTTGTATCCATTATTTACAGTTACTGAAACCGAACTTGGAAACTTACAGCTGTATTTACAAACACTGCATATTAAATTAAACTGGGCAGCCAGGCCAACATGGGATTCTACTTTCAGAGAAACGTTTCCATGACATTTTTTGCAGCACAAACTGTTTTCAAGAGCTTCACACAATATATTCGTATCAATGAGTTCAAAAACTTCATTCCCTCTATCAAGTAAATTATATTTCTCTTCCAAATCTCTTAGTTTTTTATGAGAAGCACTGTTTTCATTTGGTGTAAGTTCGTTCGGCAAATCAGTAATAAGTGGATTCACATTTTCCAACAGTGATGATGATAAACTGCTTTGCTTTGCTAATGAATCATTATTTCTTTTCTTTTGCCAGTTCACACGCTTTTTAAATACTTTTGCTTTAGCTCTAGGCATTTTCACTGCGAAAAATGAAGCACTAAATACGAAATAACTCAACAACAACTACTTTCTTATATCACACTGTTTACAAAACAGTCCCGCCACAAAGTCAAAGAGTAACTTGAGGAAACCAGAGAGAAACATTTTCGGGCAACTAGTGTATAAATAGTCGCTGGAAACCGGGATATTTGAATTCATGTCACTTTAAAGGTACTGCCAAAAAGTTCATGGTCAGCCACGAGAGACGTGTATAACTAAAGCGCAATACCCGATCTCACAAATATATAAAAATAAAATAGTTATAATTGTAGTAGAGCTATGTATGATACGTCATTTTAAAGAGGAAACATGGCAGAATATAATACGCCAATAAAAAAAAATTCGATTTTTTAACCCAAAATCCGATTCCGTATCCCCTTAACACAGCGATCCCCCATTTTGGTAGCTGCAGCATCTTGATGTCAGCCTGTTTCATCGAATATGTTACAGCACAATATTCTGGTGCAAGATAGTAACATCTCACATGCCAGATTGTAGGAAAGACATAAGAAATAAACATCCTTGCTAAAGGCTGATTTAAGGAAGTACTGCCCAATTCCACTTTATCCCATTGTTTCTACACATTACTCATCATACTCTTTATCACATTAATATTACAGTTATTTATGCACCAGTACTGACAGTAAGTTGTGACTCATTCCACATACAAGCCAATCGCTTACACAAATGACACTACAAATAAATAACATTACAGGTAATAATATTATTCATTCCATTGTTTGGATCTGGAATATCAACTCAAGCAACCCCCCGACATAGTCAAGACCTCAGACTAGGTGACATTGTCTCCACTAAAAGAGGGAAAGAGCAAAATAGGTCAACTGATAATTCATCCAACCTAATCCAGAACTCTGGTTTCAGTACACTGTGTCACACCAACATCCTCAAAAACAAAAAAGGTAAAGAATGTTTTCACTGATGGTAGGAGAACAGCATAATGATGACAAATGTAGCAAACATGTCAAATAAATGTATGTGCTTTTATCAAACTTCATGAACAACAGACACTCTCCCCTCCCCCTCTTTTTCACAAGATTTAAATGATTTCGTAAAGACAAACAATAGACATCTGGCCATCTATAACAAACTACAGATACTTGCAGGAGCCCACAAAAGGAACTTCGAAGACTATACCATTGAACCACGTCATTTACTAGATAAGCAAAGACAGTTAAGTGGACTGTTCTGCTTCTGCATGTAGACGTCACATGCCACGTTATATCACACATCAAATCAGAGGTCCAGTACTGTTGGTTGGACTCAAGAACAGGTAACTGTTTATTTGCTACACATTTAAAGTGAAACCTAAGGTACGCATAAATGAGTGTTTAAACAATCATTAACTATGAACTTGTATAGAATATATACGAAAATCATACTGTACCGCACAAAGATCTCCAGCCGTTCTGGTAAATTACAGCAGGGACAGTCATTGCCTGGTGAGAAAGAAAGAACATTAATTTTCGGCGAGACTTTGAACAACATATTTTAAGTAATAATTCTTACTTCGTTTTGCAAAATTCCAAGATATTTAAAACTGTATCAGTTATGACATGTCTGTAAATATATGGAAATTAATTTACAGCTATAGCCATATATTTTTACATTAAATTTAGTAACAGTACATAGAGCAGTTTTTTCTGATGCCATTATTTGTTCCAAAATGCTTTCAAAGGAATAGTTGCGTTCATTTTACTGCGCATCATATCTATTCGTGAAAGTTGTCAGTACAGTTACAGCAGAAAACTGAAGCAAGCTATAGTACATGGAAGAAAATGCATCTTCTTTGGAAAATCATGTAACGATATACTGTATGAATAATTTGGTAACGAAATTCTATCTGGTATGAAGAAAGGATAGAGTGGCATAGCCAAGTAAATACGTAACATATGTAGCATATCTACAGCAGAAGTAGACGTTCTAAACTTAAGCATGAAATTTAGGTAGAACATTGTAACCTTACACCTGTTTCCGGTGACTCGATTTAGGATGAAAACCATATTACAGATCCAAAATAGCTAATATGTGGGAAGATAATATACGTAACATAGCTCACGCTGTTCAATATTAAACTGCATACGAAACGGAAACCTTCATTTTCTCGATCTTTATTTCACTGGGTAACACTTCTATTCCGCATCGTGCTTGAACTCTTTCGCTCCAGAACATATGTAAGTAGTAGTGCTAGGATTCTACCACTATTCAAAATCGGAAATAAACCACGTGTATACCTATCCCGCTTTACAGCTAACGTACTGTGAACAAAATGCAGGCGTCTGTTTAGGGAAACACGTTACTACAACTGACGCTACATAATATACCAGATGCTTAAATCGACTAGCAATGCGTTCTGCATCACTGAACAGACTCTGCCGTCTAAACTATTTACAAAATACTATTTGCAACGCTTACCATCAGCCATGACAAATGCGTTATTCCGTTATCAAACACCAACAACACCTGATGCAGCAAGAATAAAACTGCGCTCCTTTACTCGCCTGAGGTAAAGTGAATCATCTTTGCTTCAGCTATGCCAACATATAGAACTTCCTTATGCCATGTTTTGTGGTATAATCGATTACATGCTGGATTATTTTGCACCAACAGTAGGTAATGAACATCATAAACAAATTCGACAACAGAGTAAAAAATAACGGATGACAGGAAATCCACAGAACATGAAATTCTGCTTTAAAGACATAAATCCCACAAATATCCGCAGTGGTAACGGAATAATAGTGAAGTATTTTGTCGATAGTTCAACCTGTTTCCGTAATAAGGTAAAACTGTCAACATTTCCTAAAAAAAAAAAAAAAAATAGAATGTAACGGAAACAATACCAATAGTGAAACCATTTAAATAATGAGCAGTGTACGAAAGATAAAATTATGACCCGATTAAATTTTATGTACCGCAGCCACGGCGTAGTGTGATTAGGACTATGTTGTCAGCGACCCTTGAATGCAGGGAAATATGTTGCATTTGTGTTAATTTTTCGTATACCCGCAAATGATTTCTTATAAGATGTTTCGTTGACGGGGATGATAAATTTACTGAGATGACGATGGTTTGTCCAATGAACTATTTGCAAACTAAAGCGAGAGTGGTGATAGATATGACAAAACAAAATTGTACATTTTCTTTTCTCGAAAGATCAAGAACGCCCGACACGGTTGTAGTCGACAGAGAAGCACCATAGAGGCCACTGGCAAATTTCTTAAGCTGGGTTTACACTAGCAAGTCGCTTGCAGAAATTATTGCTGCAAGTTATTACGATCCGCTTGCAGCTGTGTTTACACTACAACGCAAGAATTAAGCAAGATTATTCCGCAAGTACTTTGGCAAGAAACTTGCGTCCACAAGTTGCAGATACTGTTTACATATGCTTTCAGTACAACTACGAGTGTCTGCCGAAGTATAAAATGACAAGTAGGCGTGTGAGATGTGCTGCAGCTCTTGTAATTTTAATGAAAAACGTGAAAAAGAAGAAGAGAAGTATTTGGGTTAGAGAGTGGATAATGAGAAGATCGCAATATGGTGCCTATAATAACCTTTTGCAAGAACTTAGTATCGAGAGCATGGATACGTTTGAAAACTTTTGCAGAATGTCCTCAAATGATCTGGAGTGTTTGTTGACATTAATAGCGCCCGTCATATCAAAACGAGACACAAAGTTCCGTACTGCTATTTCAGCAAAGGAACGTTTGCTTGTCACTCTACGATTTATAGCTACAGGTGAGCTACAAATAAAATAGGCCTTTTCGTTTATTTGTGTGAAACATAGAACGAAAACAAGTTTAAATTTTAAAATCTTTTCTTTGTAGGAGACTCATACAGGTCCCTGATGTACTTGTTTCGTATTCCGGTCAGCACGATTTCCCTGATCGTACCTGACGTATGTAGAGCCATTTTTGACGTATTGAAAAGGGAAAATTATTTGAAGGTATGTGAAAACACAACAATGAAACTAAATTTTTATTGAAATAAACTGCATTTTACAGAATGATATACTTATAAAAAAAATTTCTAATGCTCATAAAATGGATAGTGACTAGCTAATTAAATAGAACATGTAATAATTACACATCATCTGTTTCTAGACTCCTGAAACAACAAGCGAGTGGATGCAGGTGGCAAAGGGGTTTGAAGAGAACTGGAACTTTCCACACTGCGTTGGGGCATTGGATGGGAAGCATATTGTGATGCAAGCTCCAAAAGACAGTGGAAGCTATTATTATAATTATAAACATTGCCACAGTGTTGTATTATTGGCACTTGTAGATGCCAGCTACAAGTTGTTATACATGGATGTAGGCTGCAATGGAAGAGTTTCAGATGGTGGTGTATTCAGTACCTGTTTCTTATCTTCAGCCTTGGAGCAAGTACATCTTGACATTCCTCTGCCCAAACCACTTCCTGGCAGAGAAAAGGACACCCCCTTTGTAATCATTGCAGATGATGCATTTCCAATGAGGTCATATTTAATGAAGCCCTATCCATTCCATAACCAGCCGGGTCCGAACAGAGTGTTTAATTACAGGTTATCGAGGGCCAGAAGAGTTGTGGAAATTTTTTTTGGACACATTGCACAACGGTTTAGGATATTGAGGCGTCCATTGTTACTAGGTCCAGAAAAAACTGTGACAATAGTTTCAGCTATATGTGCCCTACACAATTTCTTAATGGACAGGAAAGATGGCAGTTATGCAAACTGAAGTAATTTTGATGTAGAGGATGTACAGAATGGTGAGGTAATAGGGGCCTCATGGAGGAATGAAGAGCAAGGAACACACAATTTAATCCCCATTCAAACAGGGCAATGTAACAGAAATTCTCACAATACTAGAGCAATTCGTGAAGAATTCATGAATTACTTTGTATCGCCATTAGGTGAAGTACCTTGGCAGTACAGATATATTTAAAATGTAAACTGTAAACTTGGAAAATATATTTGCTGCCTGCGACTTATCATTTATAGCCTTACCATTAAGTTCAATAGTGGTGTTCTTTTCTGTGGCTGGCTGCCCCAGCACTCATTTCACTAAATTCTATATGGCCCTAAGCATGTTTTTGGAGTTACTGATTTCTGACATTACATACATGTTCCTGGACTTTATAGTAAAGTTTCTCAGTAATTTTGAGTAATTTTCTTTTAACGTGCAACTGCAGGACCAGTTGAACACTTATTTACTTAATGTTAAATTGCAAAGATTGGCTGCAGTGAAAAGAAGTATAAAGCCTATCAATATCTGCAAAGAAGTGTGTTAGTAAGTAGTGAAATTCAGTTTAAGATCAGAAGAATTGGAGCTTGCACTACTTGACAAGAGTTGTGCCTAATTTTGTTCTACATGGCCATAATGTATGGGCACTCAATGTAATTGCAGCTGCACAGAAGATAGAACATCATGTGTATGGTATGCTGTGGTGCAGTAGGGTATTCTTTGAAATCAACTATTAATGAATAATATATTTACAAATTAACAATTATGATGAACGGACAAGGAATCTTCTATAGTTTGGTTTCTTTACAGAACTTATCTTACCTTTGTGTAATACCTTTAAATTGTGAACTGTGTTTTGTATGCTTATTCCATTACAACCCTTAACACATTTTTAGAAACAGGAGAATATTCATTCATATTCCATTTACATTATGGCGTTCTTGTCTTGTATAAAATCTCACATTTGGAGAACTGTATACTATTTTATTTATAGAAATTGTAGATGTAGTCAGTGACAGTACAAAGTGACATAATGGCACTGGCCCAACCGCATTTAAGTTATTTGAGGAATCAAAATGTAAACAGGTTCCTCCAACATTACTGCAAATTGGTATTCACAATACTTGGCAATTTATGTTCACTGTTTTGTGCTGGAAGGTAGCAATATGTAGGCAATGTTTTTTATTGGAGGATAACATGGGAAATGGCAGCTAATATGTCTGATAGACTACATTTGACATGCAACCAAACATTTCAATTTTGAAATAAACTATAGTCTGCACAATACAATTTACACAAGGAGCTGTGGAGGCCAAGAAAGGATCACAACCTACCTTTGAGTTTCTTCACAAAAATTCTTTCCTCAATTGCAGTTTTGAAAATAACTATTCTGCATGTAACTTTCACTAGGAGATCCAGGTCAGGTTAGGAATTGAAACCCACTTTGTTTCTTTACAAAAATCCTTCCTTCATTGCAATTTTGAAATATTTTGCACAGTACAATTACAGCTTCAACAGAGTTGTGTAGGCCAAGAAACTAAGCACAACCTACCATTCAGTTTCTTTATGAACTGTCTTTCATTTGTTATTAATATAATCTTACATTTGTGGCTAATTATTTTGGCACAGAATTGGAATACAACTACTTCTCATACAATCAGCGTTAGTGTACCACATTTAAGTTTCTAGCTAATAATCATACAGATTTAATAAGCATATACTGTTACTGTATGTGAAACATTCAAAAAATCAATTTCTGAAGATGTTATTTGTAAGGCCTTAACAAAAGCCCAAAATGTACACATTCCAGTGAGCCTAAATTCACCAATCATTACAGGTTTAGAGAACCATTTTTTTAAAGGTTGTTGAATAAACACTACATTCTGAAAATAAAATAATGTTTTATTTCGGTATCATACAGATATTCTATTATCATTATTCTATGTTTATAAAATCTGTAATATTAAGTACGCATTGACTGGCAGCACTTGTATCTCTCACTGGCGAAACTGGAGTGGATGGGATTTCTGCACTGTCAATCTCGCTTATTTCAATGATGTTTTTCAGAATCATTATTTTCAGTTTGTTTACATTTTTTTCATTCTTTAGTGACCGCAGCTCACTAGCCACATAATCTCCAAAGGTTTGGAAAGCATCAATTTCCTGGCCCAGAATTTTTTCTGCCTTTTCAATGAGCCCATTACCACTTCCTTTAGTCTCCTTTCTTTTTCGTTTCTTCCCCTCATTAGCAACAGGCACATCATCTCCTGTAACTGTTTCTTCTTCCTGCAGAAAGTAACAAAATTGAATATAACAGCAGATCAAGGAATACAAGAGGCAAACAAATGGAACATAACCAAGTTTCCATACAGTGTCAATAGACTTCATTGGAAGCATATTGCTCATACTACAACCAAAAGACAGTTAAGGTTAATAGAATTTAAGTTCACAATGTAAAATGTGACTAATACATATTAATTATACCATTTTGTACTATCTGTGTTAATGTTATGCGAGAACAACTATTGTGTAAGTCAGCAATCAAAAGATTGTTTTGAACATCACAGGGCTTTGCAAGCCCTGGTTCTGTTGGTGGTGGTATTATGAAAATAATTTATTTACATTCCCAAAAACTGGATCTACCCAATACTATGACTAATGATCTTACTGCAAATGGCAATCAAATTTGCAGAGACTAATATAGTTAGTTTCATGTTACGTGGATCATTAAGCATGATAAATTGTAATAATGTGGAAGGAGTCATTATACATAGCAAATTAATTTGTGAACATGTCTACATGCTGAACATTTATAAGGCGTATATATTTTTTATATCCATAAAAGTCTATAACATACAAACTCGTTAGTACCCACTACCTACTGCACATCACAGTAAAAGAAATTCTTCTACGGAAAAGGAGTTGTCAAAGAAACTTTTTCAGTTTCTTTTCAATTTTTTACTTTACTATCTGTCAGACACTTCATATCACTGTGTAAGTAGTCAAAACTTTTAGTTGCAGCATGGTGCGCTGAAGACAACTTTAATGTAGAGTAATTAATGTAATTTCATTAAGGCATAAATATACTGTGAAGCAGTAGTCAGAATACCCAATACCTTAAACTGGTGTCTACGGGATGATTGTGGGTGAGCATCACATATTATTCTCACAGCACGCTGTTGGACAATGAAGACTTTCTTACTTAGATATGAGTTGCTCCCAGAACACTATTCCATATAACACTGTATGAAAATATGTCAACTTACTGATTTGTCTCTCCCCAATGATTCTTTCAGTTTTAATTTTCATCAATATGGACACCTAAGAATTTTGAAGTTTCCACCCAATTCATTATTTCCTCACCATCTATTAACTTATCACTGGTGTAGTACACACCTGGATGTGCAGGACTGATTTTTTTTTTCTTTTTAAATTGAGGGTGGGACCATTTGCAGAAAATCAGGCAACGATACTTTTAACAACACTGTTTACCAATTCTTTTGTTGAAGAATGCTTGGATTGATTACAATACTAGTCTCGTCAACAAAAAGAACTAATTCTGCTTCTTGGATATTAGCTGGAAGGTCATTCACGTACATGAGGAACTATAATGCTGGAAGGAGATAAGTGTTGTGCTGAAGCATTCAGTAGAGAAATATTACACAGATACTTAATTATTGGGCTCTGAACAGTGATATTATGCTAAACAATCATTATTAAGTGTTATAAGAAGCCTTAAAAAATATGAACCCACCCAAATCATTTACACAAATATTGAGGCAACAGACAGTGGTGTAAAAACAAGGTTCTCAAACATCTCAAGGGGGATAAATAAATCATGAGAGTACACTATCACAGTATTTAACAGTTAATTCTTTAACATAATACAGATAGGTGGTAAAACTCATAAAATTGAAATCTCACAATGAAGAGCAGCCTACCCCACTTTTACTTCCCAACAAGGAGCTACAGTAAACAAACAAGGAATCCCAGCTTAACTTCACAGCTACTTACCTTTGTTGATAGCGAAGATATTCTGTTAGAGGTTGTGGCAACACTACTCTCTAGAAATTTCATTGCTGAAAAATACGGCCACCGAGAATCCGAAACTATGCCAGGAGAGCCGCTTTTAATTTTCTGCAGTTTCCTAACTTCTTGAGAAAACTGGGTCTTTAAGTTATGCCACTTTCTTTGTACCTCTTTTACTGACGTGTCGAATATTGACGAGATTTCGTTCAATGCACACTTCTTCTTCATTCGATCCTTAAAGTCCCGGT
The DNA here is from genome assembly GCF_023864345.2 of Schistocerca serialis cubense. Lineage (NCBI taxonomy): Eukaryota > Metazoa > Arthropoda > Insecta > Orthoptera > Acrididae > Schistocerca > Schistocerca serialis. The sequence goes on from NC_064647.1 coordinate 72,620,454, forward strand.
TGTGTACGTCCCAAATTTCGGGGTAGCTCTCCACAGCTTCAATAAAATTTTCAGTGTCCTGCTTCGTCCATTCTCGTTTCTCCTCCATTTCTGAAATTTGTTGGCATATAACACGTGAGATAGCTGCATAAAATTAAGTCACCACATTAAGTAAACTGTTAAATATGAGTGTTATGCAGACGACATACTTACTACAACTTGCGCTTCCTACTTGCAGGAAATAGAAATAAATCCTAAAAGCTGCAAGTCACTTGCAGATAGCTCTTGCGTGGTGTTCACACTGGAAGCGGAAAACGTGCTGCAAGCAACTTCCGCAATAAATTGCTACGGTCGCAAGTCGACTTGGCGATAAGTTTATACTCGCAACTCGCGCGGCAAGTTCCTCCGCGCAAGTAAATTGCTGCAATATGTTGCTAGTGTAAACCCAGCCTTAAATACAATCTGGCATGACTGTCATAAGATAGCGTGAGAAGGAAGTTTGTCTGAAATCGGTCACGTGACGACCCTCGCGCTGTGGAGAGATATCTTTGTCTAGACCACCGAATTCGCGAAATTGTTGCTAAGAAATAAGAATGCTGTGAGATTCACAACGTATAAGTTCTCTGGCACGAAGTGCGATATAATTAACAGTTAACTGTGTAGTTTTTCTAATAAAAATTAACTGCCCCTTTACAAGACCTCTTAAAATTTTTGGTATTCTGCGTTCTATTTCAGATTATAGTCGAAATACGTATTTGTGGAAGGCACTGTGCGGATTATATGGTTTGGGTTTTACAATCAGGAAGGATTTGTACAGACATTTGAAAGCTTTCCATGACATGGACGTAAAGGAGCAATCGTCCGATCCCGCCCGTCTGCTTTGACCCATGACGTCACAAATATGGCGGAAACAAAAACAAACACACACACTTTCCACAAGAAGCCTAATGACACTAACGGGACAAGCGCGGGAAATGGGGTGTTTTGGGTGGGGGGCAAACTAAATATAAACAAATTTAGACGCCTTGCGTAGCTACAACGTGTAAGTGAAGATAGCCATACATGAACACCAACCCAGGGGTCGTAACCCCTGCAACCTATAGAAGATAAAGATGCTTCAGTAGCTGATTAGTGTTTTTTGTCTTAAAAAAAAAAAAATATCTCACGGGATAGAACGAACAGATCAGAAAGATAAATATAATAAACTAAAACAGAAATTGGATGAAACAGATAATTAAAATAAGTAATAAGTGTTTTTAAATCTAAAAAAAAATCTCACGAGATAGAACGAACAGATCAGAAAAGTAAATAAAATAAGATAAAACAGAAGTGGAGACAGCCACACACAAACCAAACTCCGCGCCGTCATGACGTCACACACGACAACACCCTTAAGTCTCGGGTCAAAGCCGACGCGTGGGATCGGACGCTTCTGTCGACCCGACGTAAATTAAAAAGGCGAATAATGAAATATGTAACATGCCAGTATCTTACGATATGTTTACGAACATAGTTTCCCTCGATCGCCACTAGAAAAGGCGTACGCCAGCTCCTCAAAAACTACTAAATAAAATGTGATACAGTGTTATGGAGACCTGCACCAAACCAGTCTCAGGACTGAAGACCACAACAACAACAGTATTATAGTGCAATGTTGGTTTTTTGTTTAAATTTTATCAGCACGTGTTTCCCACTCAATAAATAACATGCTTTCAGCTAAACATTTCTTACCGCACTCCTAAATAATCGTACACGGAGTGGTGTTTTTTTTACATGCAGTACCAGGGAAGAGGTAAAACGGTAATGGATTGTGAACATGGAATGAATCTGAAAACACAAGAAATGTAGTTTGATACGTTGGGACAAAAACGGAGAAATCTGCTCTGATCTTAGGCCTTCGAAGATGATATGCATAGGACAAACTGACTGAACTGTTTCAGAAATGAATATTCTGGATATGCAGTACTTTTAGAGTACTGTCACAAAATAGATCTATGTCTTTTGTAATCAGATGCAGTAAATCAAGATCACTAATGAGTGTCTCTGTATAGAGTTTTTTAAAAGAATATTCACATTGTAACGCTAATGCCCTCCCTCAATGTTAATTATTGGTGTTACAAAAATTATAAGATTTGAGTAAGTCCTAGCAAGGCTGTAAAATTCTAAAAAATTTTATCACCTACTGGCTGTGTCAGAACATCAGCTTGTTGCTCATTTGTCCTAACATACATTAACACAACTTCTTCACAAAAGCTTTCTCCCTCACGAGCAAAATTTTGACATATATATGCTTCAGTTTGATGGAGCTGTGGGTTCTTGCAAAAGCTTGTTATGGGCATATTATCTTCATGCAGTACAACAGCTCTTTGACTGCCAGAAACACTATGTTACTTAGTACTGTGCTGACAGCCTTCACTATTCGCCATACTTAAGGCTAAAAATTCTGATTCTGTTGATGACAGGGACACTGTTGGCTGTTTCTTAGATGCCCAAGAAACTCTGCAACCGAAAACTTTGAAAAGATAACCATTTGTGCACTTCTATGTTCTCTGTGACCAGCCCAGTGAGAGTGAACATAACCAATTATGGTATCAGTACAGTTTTCATCCTTAGCACACAACAAGCTCATTTTATGGTTCACGTAATTTAATGCAGCACAAATTTTAAAACATTCCATAAACACATACTAGCTTATGTTTGGTACCTGATCACAATACTTATTGCTACATGAATATCTGGTATGGAACCTACTGTGACATACATCAATGATCCCATTAACGTTTTACATCAGTTCTCAATGTCTTCATTTTCATATTATTCTCTTTTCAACACACTTTACTAAATGGGAATAGAAACAGAATTACTTTAATATATATCAAAAACTTTTAATACTTTTTCAAGACAGGAACCTTCACAATTAGTAACAGTACCCTTCAGTAAATTTTGAAAAATTTTCATTTCCAATAAGTTCTTAATCAGACCTTAATCCTTAATTCTTGCTTGAATACAAGCAGTCCTCATAACCACTACTCACAGATCCTAACTCAGCTATTGCCTTTTTCAAATTTAACATTCATAATTTGAGGGAGTGCTTTAAACCATACAGAGTGTTTCTAAGCTTACAAACTTAACCATCCATTTTATTGCAACATACAGTAGGTAATTTAAGGCAAGTCTCCACCTATCTCCCCATATCTAATAGCAATACAAACATCCAGCAGATACCTGGTAGAGTTATTCTCATTTGTAGTGCGTCTACAAAAAGGGTTCATAGAAGTCCCACAAAACAACTTTAAAAAATTTTGATTCACAGAACGTACTATAGATCTGTGAACTACTCTTACCTTTAAATAATGTTATTCACATACATATAATTAACTTTGAAATAAATTTGTAAGCTCTACAGTTACTATATCCTACATATACCACATCAAAACTACTACAGGAATGAAACAGTAAAGTTGAATATCAGTCTTGGAATATATTCTGAATACAAACATAATGATGTACAATGACCTTCTCTGTGCCAACTAACACCATTTTCGAAACCATCAGTTGTGCAAAATCTGACTTGTGCTTTACCCACATTGCATCTTGAAAGCCATGGATCGAAGCAGCTAAGCCTATATCACAACAGGTTTTTCACCCAGGAAAAACTAAATTGAAATGGGCATATGTGTTGCCACATCTGAACAAATTTATGTACAATCTTCAATTAAAGTATCTGGAACTTGAGTTGATTTACATGTATTCCTGAGGTAACTGGAGTAGTTGAGATACATTTATCCTGTAAAATCCGGATTCTTCTTAACTGCCAGCCTCCGGATTCTTCTTAACTGTCAGCCAGCCACATCTGCTGAGTTCTATAGCCTTCTACAGGTTATTCTCTCTAAATTTTACAACAGAGACCATGTTACAGGTATTGTTATTTCAGTGATAATGTATGTGAAAATGGGAGAGGGAAGAAGAAGATGTCATGTATAAATCCATCATTCAACCATCACTTGAATATTGTTCCTTGTTGTGGGAACTTTTCCTAAGTTAATTAACTGTAGAGACAGAAAAATTCAGAGAAGAGTTGCTGTGCTTGTCTTGTGTTTGCTTGGGCAGCACTTGAGTGTCACAGGAATGCTCAAGAAACTGCAGAGGGAGACTTCACAAGAACGACATCTAAGCAAAGGAAGCCTTACTCTTAAAATTCAATTAGCCCTACTACATGTTCCAAAATGAAAACAGATATGCATTATACCAACCTAAATACAACATAATGAGACTGGCCTCAAAATTAAAATAACTCAGGCTCATGCAGTGTTGTAATGACACTCTTTGTATATTACAGTAATATTACTTTTCTGGTCATTCAGATAAAAGGAATGATTAGAGAATATTGCTTACCACTAGGAACATGAGTTATAATGTTAACTTTCCACCAGAATTACACAGAAAAGCAATATAACAATATACAACATTTTCGTAAGTAAACATTTAATCAGTGACATAAATGTTATCCAATAGTGAATGATCTCTCTGACCATGATGCACAACGAGTCATACTAAATTGTACCATACAAAACATACAAATAAATGAACAAACAACAGAAACTTTCAATGCAGTCTTACAAAAGATTGATTAGAAAGATGTATATAATGTGAAAGACATCAATTCCAGCAAGTTGAATGTATTTATATACTGGATTTGATCAAGCTCTAACAGCTGCTTTCCCAATGAAATGACAGAGTATGGTTCAGATAAGCCCTGGATTATAAAAGGAATCAAAATATGAGCAAGTGAAAGGAAAATGTTTGAAATGATAAAGTAGGACTGAATTTGTATTGCGATAAACACAGTACTGTACTCAAGAAAGTGATCAAAAATCTCTGTATACTGACTGAAATCAACACCTGAGATAATAAAATTAAATCTATATGAGTAATAGCTAAAGGAGAAATCAGTTAAGCAGTGTGGTGACTTTAATAACAAAGAAAGTAGTCCATTAATACAAGATAGCCAGAGAGGCAATGTTCTTAACAATCACTCCCTTGAAGTAATGAGGGTTGATTGAGAGGTAAGGTTCCCTTCATTTTTACAAACAGACAACATTGATAATTTTTATAGAAATTTACACTGTTAGAAAGAAGAAACTTTTTAGCTCTATTTTTACACATAATTGTAACTTTTTCTATGCATTTTTCTAGATGGTGCTCCAATTTCGGATTCCCCATGCCGTAGAACTCTGCCACCAACCCGCTGAGGCACTTCACCTCTTCTTTCGCTTCATTATCACTCCAGAAGTGGTTGCCATCCACATGTTCCTTTAACTTAGGGAATAAGTGTTAATCACAAAGCATGTGGTCTGCACTCTAAGATGGGTGGGGCATGACAGTCCAACCAAACTTTGTCTGAAGTACCTGGGTTTGGTGGGAGACATGAGGTCGGGCATTATCGTGAAGCAGCATTACACCCTCTGCCAGTTGTCCTCTCTGGTGGTTCTGCATAGCTTGCCTGAGTTTCCCTACTGTTGAACAAATGGACCAGCACAGCAAAGTCATATATCCTTGAGTTCTGCTCTCAGTATACATGGAGCCCATCAAGGGCAACAATTGTGATACCCCAATTTTTCCATAAAAGCTCTTTCAACTGTACCATAAGAACTCCCAGGAATCCTAGCAAAATATTCACGGATATTGAACCTCCTATTTTGAAGCATTTTGCATTGGACCATTTCGATAACTGCCTCGGAAACTGAAGCTTTTCCACTTTGTTCTTCATTGTGGACCTTCTTCTGACTGGCACTAAACTTCGTGCACTATTTTCAAATGCATTGAATGGATATACACTTGTCACCATACACTTGCGTCAACTGATGATGAATATCCATGCATGGAGTCCCTTACATGTGCAAAAGCAAATTATGAATGAATATTGCACTTGTATGAATCTATGGTGGGCACCTCCTTTGCTGATGGCTCCTTAGCCAATACAGCTGTACACAGCAGTGTTCACAGTTTTTCCTAGCACCTTCCAGTGCAGCTGGAGATCTTCGGGAACATTAATTCAGGATCAACCCTCATAGTTCATAAGATCTGCATGGAAAGTTCAATACTGCAATTCCATCTCCAAATTTCTTCTTGCTTCCCTATACCCCTTGCTCAAAGTACAAATTGAACAACATAACAGCGTAGGATACAATGCTGTCTCACCCCCCTCTCAACCACTGCTGCTCTTTCATGTCCTAAGACTCATAGCTTTCTGTATGTTATCTCTGTTACATTCAAAATACCGAAGAGTGTATTCAAGTCAACATTGTCAAAAGCTTTCTCAAACTCCACAAATGCTATAAATGTATGTTTGACTTTCTCTATCCTGTCTTTTTAGAGAATTTGTAGAGTTGGTATGGTGTCACATGGTTTCTACACTTCTCCAAAACCCACACTGATCTTTCTGAAGGTCGGCTACCATCAGTTTTTCTATTCTTCTGTAAATAACCCACATCAATATTTTGCAACAATTACTTATTAAACTCTTAGTTCAGTAATATTAACACTTGTCAGTACCTGAATTCTTTGGAATTGAAATTATTGTAGTCTTCTTGAAGTCTCTTTGGTTGTTTGTTGTTTTTGGAGGAGGAGACCAGACACCGAGGTCATCGGTCTCATCGGATTAAGGGAGGATGGGAAAGGACGTCAGTCGTGCCCTTTCAGAGGAACCAACCAAGTATTTGCCTGGATCAATTTAGGGAAATCACGGAAAACCTAAATCAGGATGGTTGAACGTGGGATTGAACCGTTGTCCTCCCGAATGCGAGTCCAGTGTGCTAACCACTGTACCACCTCGCTAGGTCTTGAAGTCTGTCTTGTATATCTTGCGCACCAGGGAAATGAATATTCAAAGCCATTATCATCACAGTATAATTTCATATTGTAACAGTACATTACACCTACATCTACATCTACTCTCTGCAAACCACAATGATGTCCACAGTGCAGGATATGCCCAATGTACCAGTTATTACCATATCTTCCGGTTCCATTAACATGTGGAGTGTGGGAAGAATGACTATTTGAATGCCTCTGTGTGTGCAGTAATTATTCTAATCTTATCTTCACAATCCCTGTGTGAGCAATATTTAGGAGTTTGTAATATGTCCCTAGAGTAATAATTTAAAGCCAGTTTTCGAAATTTTTTAGCAGACTTTCTCATGATAATTTACATCTGTCTTCAAGAGTCTTCCAGTTCAGTTTTTCAGTGCAAGACTCTCCCACAGATCAAATAAACCTGTGACCATTCATGCTGCCCTTCTCTGTATATGACCTATCTGGTATGGGTCCCACACACTCAAGCAATATTCCAGATCAAGTCATACGATTGATTTGTAAGAAATTTTCTTTGTAGATTGATTGCACTTGCACAGTATTCTACCATAAACTGAAGTCTCCACTTCTTTATCCATGACCAAACCAATGTGATCATTGCATTTCATATCCCTACAAAGTGTTACACTCAGGCATTTGTATGAGTAGGCCGACACCAGCAGTGAATCATTGATATTATGGTTATAGGATACTACTTTTTTTCGTTTTATGAAGTGCAAAATTTTACATTTCCAGACATTTAAAGCAAGTTTCCAATCTTTGCACCACTTTGAAATCATATCAGGATCTTCTATCACATAGACCTTCATTACAAACAATTGCATCTTCTGCAAAAACCTGATTTTACTATTAATATTGTCTGCAAGTTCACTAATGTAGAAAATGAACAGCAAGGTTCCCATCACATGTCCCTGAGTCACACCCAAAGCTACTTCTACATCTGACAATGACTCTCCACACAAACCAGCATGCTGCGTCCTCCCTACCAAAAAGTCCTCAATCCAGTCGCAAATTTCACTTGATACCCCATATGATCATAATTTTGGCAATAAGTATAGATGTGGTACTGAGGGAAATGCTTTTCAAAAGTCAACAAATACTGCATCTACCTGATTGCCTTGATATAAAACTTTCAGTATGTCACTGGAGAAAGTGTGAGTAGGGTCTCACATGATTAATATTTCAGGAATACTTGCTGGTTACATTGAGGGGATCATCCTGTTCAAGATATCTCATTACGTTTGAGCTTCAAATATATTCAAAGATTCTGCAACAAATCGATGTTAAGGATACTGGATTGTAGTATTGTAGATCACTTTTACCTCCCTTCTTGTACATGGGGGCACTGTTTCTTGTTCAAGTGATGTACAATAGATTATAGTTTGAAGAAAGGTGTGGTGGTGGTGGTGGTGGTGGTGGTGGTGGTGATGGTGGTGGTGGTGGTGGTGGTGGTGGTCATGGTGGTGGTGGTGGAGGGGGGAAATCATCTGAAAATTCTATATAGAATCCAACAGGGATTCCATTGAGCCCAGGATCCTTGTTCATTCTTAATGATTTCTGCAATTTCTCAACATCACTGACACTAATACTTATTTCACTCCTATTTTCATTGGTGCTAGGATTAGATTGGGGTAATTCAGCTGGGATTTCCTTTGTAAAGGAACATTTACAAACAGAGTTAAGTGTTTCTTCCCTCGGTTTCAGTTCCTGTCTCATTCACTAGCGACTCGACACTAACTTTGGTGCCACTAACAGTCTTTACATATGACCAGAATTTCTTTGGATTCTGTGAAAGATCACAGGTCAGTATTCTGCTATGGCACTGAAGGCTTCACACATTGCCCTCTACACAGCCAAATACTTTTCGTTCCGTATCTCACTATCTATAGCCCTATGATTTGTTTTACACATATTATGCATTAATCTCTGTTTCCTACAGATTTTTTATGTAGTTTGCAGGACATACATAAATCTTTCTGCTTGTTTTAGTTTATCTTTGTTCTTTGGTAATTATTGTTGCCACAAGTGCATCATGGTCACTGATACAATTTTTGATGTGAATATCATCAAAGAGGTCAGATCTACTTGTTGCCATTAGATCCAATATATTGGCATAATGAGTGGAGCTCCAAACCATCTTTTCTCAGTAGGTTTCAGAGAAGGCATTTAGTAAAATTTCACAGGACATCTTATCATGCACACCACTAATTAAACTGTAATTTTCTCAGTTAATTGTTGGGCGATTAAAGTATCTGCCAATGATTACAGTATGACTGGTGAACTCATACATATACAAACATACAATATAATTAACACAACATTAGTACTCAATATTATTTTGTGGACCAATATTAAATTCTTGCATAGAATAAAATGTGTGCTGTCTAAGCCAGTTATTTGTGGTGTTTTGAGTACAGTGTCAGACCTCACACATGTGCTGGCAGCCTGTTAAGTATTAGTCACTGTAAACCTAAGTGTATGTAACCAAGTGTGGCAGCTGGGATGTCTGTCTGCTGCTTTTAGTTCCTCTGATGTTGATGAACTGTCATTGTTTATGATGCTGTTCCCTCCCTATGTTTGTATTGAACAATTTAGAATAAAGTGGGGCATTACTATTTGTACTCTTTTTTTTTGTAGTATGGTGTACAATTCTTCAATTTTCATTGTAGAATTGTATCTGATTGCCTTCTTTTGCCAACTAAGAACTGTTTTCTTGTTTGTCGTGAATTATTTATTACAGTATTACACAATGTAGATGAAAGAGGACAGCAGAAAAAGGCACCTTGGGCATTGAGCAATACACTGCATGCGAGCACCATTATTGTCATCTTTACTACACAAGAGAAGAGAATACTAACAGTGTCTTCCTAACTAACTGTGTACTGTCTGCTCAAAGGTGATTTTCACTTTGATACTTGAGTGTGGCTAAGTCTTTTCCAGCTATAACATATATTGTGGCATATTCGTATAGAGTGGACACATACAAAATACCACTTGACAACAAAGAAGCTTTGCACTACACCCCTTGTGACATCCAGAACAGTTGGCCTCCTATTGTTGAACCATATTTTTTTTTCTATCCCTCTTTTATGAGTTGATCAAATAGAATTATGTGCAACAGAGATACAGTACTTTATCAGAACCATCGGATAGCTTTCTAAGATCCACTACCACAACAATAACAAATGACTGTGATTCAAATAAGCAAACACACAGAGATTACCTTTAAATACAACAACACCTTTCAAAATTCCGAATAAAAATTTAAAAATCCATGAAAGCAGATAATCTATCAACACATGTAATAAAAGTTAATGTAGCACGTCCCCATATTTCGCTATAGCTGTGCACCCTATTCGTGTAGCACCATAAGGGTTATACGGTATGGTAGCCCTTCATCCCACATCCATGAAAGTGGTTTTGTTTTGGAACTGCACGAATAGGTTTCAAAGATATAGATACCAAATCAGAGCTTCATATCAATGCGCTTACAGAATAGTGCGAAGCAGCTGGGAATCGAGTGCTGAAGTTTCTGTGACTGGCCAGAGTGTTGCACAATGGCTTACAACGTTCTGGAATGTGGTAAAGACTTCCAGAAGGTTTGAAAATCTTCCAGAATGTTTCAGTACATTGTAGAGCATTATCAAACATTTCATTACCCTGCTTTGTGTTGGTGGTGATCTGCAGATCACACCAAAGCTCCAGATGTCAGACTCTCAGATCAGTACCAAACATTGTGTGTCAATAGAATATCAACCAAACAACTGACTTAGTTTGTGCTGTGTGCTGCCATCCAGCAGAAGATGGGTAAACAGTCTAGGCAAACAGTATCTATAAGCTGTAAATGTGAATATCTCTGGTAGGTGAGTTGGTAAAGTGTCAGATCGTTCTACTAAAGTTCATGAGTTCAAAACCCTCTGCTGGCAAATTATTTTAACAGATGACATTTGAAATTGTTATATGGGAGAACATTTTTCTGCTATGTAAAAGGATTTTTCAGAGTATGTAGCAGTGTTCTTTTGGTAGCCTGCTTTTGCTTCGTTAGTTGAAAGTAGCAAACCTACAGTGTACATCTGTATAAATAGGTGTGGTTATCTATATAAATATACACTATAGGTTTGGTAGTTTGAACTAATGAAGCGAAAGCAGACTGTCGAAAGGTCATTGCTACCAACTTGGAAATGTCCTTTCCCTATCCCTTACACAGGTATGTTTTGCCTATGGTCTGTACCTCTGATTTTACTATTAATTACTGTTCATGCATCTTCTATTGGATGACAGCATACATCACAAACTAAATCAGTGTTTTGGTTGATACTCTATCAACACATGATGTTTAGTACCAGAGTGTCTGACATCTGGAGGTTTAGGCGTGTCAGAAGTGAATATGTAGGCAATGATGAGACAACTCCTGCATGAGTTCCCATCTGTCAAATGCTTCTGGATTCAATAAAAGTTATGGACTCTGAACGGACACTCATTATGTATTCATTACAGTAGTTAGCAGCCTTAACAAGGGAGTATTCTGTCAACTTGAGGATAAAAGCACATTTTCACCTTCTCTTCTGCATCACTCAGTGACTGACTTGTACTGTCACATATTAGTGATCAAAATAAACATCATACAAATAACCATCAATGCAGATGGCATTACTTTCCATTCGATGTTCGTATCGTCGATATTCCTTTGAGCAGTGTACGATGTGGTGCACTTGTGGTGATGCCAGGTGCAGCTCAACTACACTCAGTGCTGCACAAAGCTCAAAAGGAATACCACAGACAATCAGAACAACAGGTTATAATCCAAAGAAACCATCATTTCATGTAGAAGTAACTTTATTTCTCAAAACGATGATGATACCCCTCTTCTCACAAACATAAAGTTTGTCATGGTTCATTTATATTCTATGATCTATGATGGGAAGGGACTTTCTGATCGGTCCAGTAATTTTACTCAGGATTATTACTGATAACACCACATAAACTCTTGTATCCTCTCACTGTGTTACTGTAGTTTTGGAAATCTATTATGGTCAATCAAGGGAAAGTGAAAATGAAATAATGTTAAGTGGAAGTGGACTGTTTAAGATTGTGAACTGTGTAGATAGTGGCATTTCAGTGCGTTATGCAAGATTAACATTTATCCGGATCCTGTTATGTAACAGTGGAGAAGATACTGCCTGTGGTGAACTGACAAGTAAGAAACAGAGCAGTGAAGAAATGAAACAAATCAGGAGTGAGAAGTGTGTTTAGCTTCAAAACCTAAGAGAATGAACAAACTGAGAAAAAAAAAAGAAATTAGGAAAGAGGATCAAGTGAGACACTCAGCAAGCTGACATGGAGAAACTGCTGAACAAACAAAATTATGAAACAGAATACATATGGTTACAATGAGTTAAGTTCATGAAAGGCATCAATCACAAGCACAGGAGCAGAATATTAGTGTATGAGAAGTGAAAAGGAGATGTGGAGATTATAGTTTGGCAGATGGATCATTCCATTATGATACCACTTAAGACTACAAACACAAACACGTCATCACTTGCAAAATGGATCAAGTGCTTCAGGACTGTGGCACCAAGAAATACTTTAGTGAAACACCAGGAATGTGTTCCTTGAGCAGAAAATTTCAATTAATACCACTGAAGGCATCTCTACAAGAATTATACGATGTCTGGGGAAAATACCAAGTCAGAACATTTTCTATAAAATATGAGAGCAAGCAATACCTCCTTTGAAATAGCATCATTTTGTGCTACTTACATGATCAGTGAAGAACATAAATTCACCACTCTGTTTTCAATTAATGGGGAAGTGTCATGGAGTGAGATCATACCATTGCCAAACAAATATTATACATTTTTGAAAGTATATTCCATTGGCAATGAGCAAATGGAAATTCCACTGCTCACTCTATTTCACAATTTTACCATTTTATGTATGAACATTTTGCAATGTTCCTGAATGTTTTAGGATGATCTAAAATATTTGCAATATTCGTGTTGTTCTATAAAGAAATGTGTAACAACCAAGTAGTACAAAAAACAATTCAAGTAACACAAATATGGTTTTATTCATAACCTGTAACAATAACAGAAATAAGTCTCAATCCACATGTAACAAGACACAGAACAAATGATGTGAGTGGTACAACTAGAAGAACAGAGAGGATCACTCAGTGTTGCTCTGCGCATTTATATGCACAAGTCCCCAGCAGATGGTGCACTAGACACTACATGGTGCCCAAACCTCCCATAGGGGGCCTCCAGCGGCTGCCCTGGGCTGATACATTTGACGACCATTTCAAGCACACATGCGCAGTAACATGATCTCTCCATAGTCATGCTAACTAGTAGCAGCTTACAGAATACTTCATTTCAAATTAGGTTACTGTAATTTAATTAAGTGGTTTGAACAGTACTTAGAAATAGTTTCGAGCATTCGAGAGTATATTTGAGTATCAAATACTAACATTTTTATGATATTTGAATTTTTATTTAAATTAAACCAAGCAAACTACTGGCAGTGAGCCAGATGTCTCTCGTGGTGGCTGCCTCAGATTCTGCAGAAAACAAATTGGCCTCTGTGGTCATTGTCTGGAATGTGTACTAAGATACAAGGTGAGTGCAGGCCAGGTTTAGCTAGAAGGTATTTGTGCCAGCTGTGACAGACAACATGGCCACCCACTGGATGTTGATGTGTGGTTGGTTGGTGAGTGGCGGAGACAGACCAGTTTTCCTGAACTCCACAGACAAGATCTCACCACCTGACATGCTCGCATCTCAACAACCACCCTCACATAATATCCCTTAGCAAATTCCACTCCTGCATTTTTCTTCACTATACCCCCTTTTCACTCACCATCAATTATTGTTGTCATACACTCTCAGGTGGCTACCCCTTCACATATGCCTACCCTCACTATAATCACACATGGGTGTCTCTCAGACTGGGACTGCCTTTCCTTTCTAACGTTCTTCAGTCTATCCTCCTCTCCTCTCCAGGTAAGGAACTACTTGTTCCTAAAGCAAGAACAGTGTCATCACTTCTACTTTTGTGTGTTTCTGTTCACAATGCTAAACATTTGACCTCTTGAAGTAAGTGCTGGCTGTGCATGATATTACAGAGATGCTTAGCTTGAATCAGTAGATAATAACAGCAGATAGATAATCTTAGAAGAAGCACAGAGGCTTTTTCCAGAGATAATATTTCTCAGCTACCATGGTTCGTTATGAGTATAATTTACAGTAGCAGCTTGTAGTGGCTCCTTCTGCTAGTTAATGTGTAACTGATATTTATCAGTTTTTTCGTGTCACATCTTCACACCCCCAATGCCTTTCCTAAGGGTGATTCAGGTATGTTACCTGGACAGTATTTTTATACACATCATGAGTCATAAATGTACAAAATTTGAGTGAAATTTCTCGAAATTTTCCTGAGCTAAGCTTCTTTGTCACCCACTCTTCCCTCCTATCTCTATGGGTGGCTGGTTGTCGTTATCCTCACAGGCTAAGCACAACTCATTACAGATTAATTGTATTCAGTTGAATGGTATGAAAACAAATAGAAGACAAACAAACAGGTATTCATTTTTATAGATGTTGTATTTCTGAATAAATAAACTCAAAAGTAGAAAATTACTCACAACTAACCATGTAAACTGATCCTTCACACAATCTGCTCTCTTCACATCAACATTCACAGAACCCATACTAAAGCAGTCCGTTCTGCAGCAATGCTCCAAGAAGAGGCATATTAAAAAGGATTGTCACTGTTTTTTTAAAGTTTCCACCTTTGGTTTTTTGCTACTTTTTAACTGCATGCCTGGTGTGTATTTTTTATTACAGCAGTTTTTAATAACAAATTTGTCGCAAGTCATCAGACTCGGGTTTCAAAGAGGGAGATTGCCATTCCAGGGGCACCTGGGAGGGTGCTTGTCCTGGGACTTACAACTCTTTTTCTTCTCTTTTGGTGGCGGAGGAGAGTAGGGCACAGAGGGAGTCTAGGATTGTGAAAGATCCAGATCCGAAAGAGAGCAAGAAATCTCAGTATGCACAGATAGATGGTGTGTCTCGTGGCTAAGGTATGGTAGTTGGTTTCCAGTCCAAGAGACACTGTGGAGAGGGGGCCCAGGGTGGGGGTGGGGGGGAGGGTGCAATCACCGGCAGGTGCCAAAGAATGGGGCCACTTCTTCAGCAGGGAAGGGGAAGTGGCTCCTCAAGGGGAGGGCATGGGAAGTGCAGTGGACAGGGAGGGGAGAGGGGGATAGGGCTGTTGTAAGAAAGTGGTATGAGTGGGAATGGATTTTGTTGTTGTTGTCGTTGACTTCAGTGCAAAAATTGTTTTGATGCAGCTCTCCATACTACTCTATCTTGTGCAAGCTTCTTCATCTCCGAGTAACTAGTGCAACCTACATCCCTCAGTCTGCTTACTGATATTATCTCTTCATCTCCCTTAACGATTTTTAGCTCAGACACTTTCTTGCAGTACTAAATTGGTGATCCCTTGACTCAGAGAATGTCCCCCACCAACTGATATCTTCTTTTGGACAGGTTGTACCACAAGTTTCCCTTCTCCCCAATTCTGCTCCATACCTCCTCATTAGTTATGTGCTCTGGCCATCTAATCTTCAACATTCTTCTGTAGCACCACATTTCAAATGCTTCTATTCTCTTCTTGCCTAAAGTGCTTATCATCCATGTTTCACTTCCATACATGGCTACATTCCATACATGTACTTTCAGAAAGGACTTCCTGACACTTAAATCCTAACTCAACATTACCAAATTTCTCTTCTTGGGAGATGCATTTCTTGCCATTGCCAGTCTTCATTTTATAGCCTCCCTACTTCGACCATCAGTTATTTTACTGCCCACATAGCAAAACTCATTTACTACTTTAAGTGTCTCATTTCCTAATATAATTCCCTCAACATCACCTGATTTAATTCGACTACACTTCATTATCCTTGTTTTGCTTTCGTTGATGTTCATCTTATATCCTCCTTTCAAGGTACTGTCCATTCGGTTCAGCTGCTCTTCCAAGTGCTTTGCTGTTTCTGCCAAAATTGCAGTGTCAGTGGCAAAGAATGTAATGGAGGCAGAAGTTGATGAAAGTGACACCAGATGGAGTCTCTCATGTTTTTGTCAAGCCTCAGCAGAAGACAAGCCATCCAGGGACTTGTACTCTTGGACCTTCTTTCCTCCCTTGTAAGTTGGGCGATCTGGCAAGTGAGGAGTGTGCAAGTCATCACAATTGACACACACAGGTGGAAGAACACAGGTGCTTCTGTCATGGAGTGGCTTTCACAATCACCACACAGGGGGTCCTCCATACAGCGGGGAAGACTTATGCCCAAAAAGCAAGCACTGAAAGCACCTCATGGGTGGTGAGACTTATGGCTTCGCATCACATCTGTAGCACATAACCTTGACCTTCTATGGGAGGGTATCCCTCTCAAAAGCCAGACTGGAGGCACCAGTATTGGTTCGCTCGTCTTTATGACCATTCTGCAGACATAAAAAAATAATGAACTCCAGATTAGCCTAAAGTTCCTGATCAGTTTTGAAAATGAGGTCCCTATGAAAAACCATACTGGGACATTGCCAAGATCATTGCAAGCACAAA